>NC_059390.1:3020000-3620000 GCF_019703515.2 Myxocyprinus asiaticus | reverse complement strand
CTTGGTTTCACATTGAAGTTAAGAGTCTTTGTTTTGGTTTAATAGTGCCACTAATCTCTGTGTACTACAGTTCAACAGGAAGTTTGCCAGAATGAGTCTGTAACAAAGCTTTGATGTTTTCTACCAGATGCTTTTAAACACGTCCCACAGAAATGGTTTAGAAATGAATGAATGTGCTACTTCAAACTGTTTCTGTCATTCATTATGGCACAGCAGTACCATTTCATTGTGTTTTATATGCTTTTGTTTGTTTGTTGTTTTGCTTTGCTATATTTTGCTTTCTTTTATTTGGGTTTTGTTTTTTGTTTTGATTTGTTCAGTTTGATTTTGTTTTAATTTCCATTTTATTTTAATAGTTTTTTTATTTGTTCATTTATTTATGTATTTATTTTTTACTTGATTTTGTTTTTAATTTTTCCTGTTTTATTTAATTTGTTTTTTGTTTATTCATTTTTGTTCTATTTAATATTTTTTATTTTAATTGTTTTTTTATTTTGTTTTGTTTTATGTATTCATTTCTTATTTTATTTGTGTTTGATTTTAATTGATTTATTTATTTGTTGTATTTTATTTGTTTTCTTTTATTCATTTAGTTTTATGTATGTTATTTATAGTTTTGTTTTGCTTGGATTTGTTCTGTTTTTATTATTATTATTATTATTATTTTAATTTATTATTTTTGTTATATTTTATTTGTTCTGTTTTAACTCTGTCCTGTTGTTTTCATACCTTTTGGTGTTGATTCAGCAGTGTGTGCAGTTCAGTCGCCGATGTCACTTACTATACCATTAAAAGGAATTGAAGTGGCATTCAAATGATCTCTTTCAAATGTATTGATTTTATAGTAAGCTATATTTTGATGATACACATTGAACTCGCCTTGGCCCACATGCAACATACCATATTTTCTTTCCTAAAGCAATATGAATTAATTCTCCTAAAATGTTCTTCATTCAGTCACTGCTTTGTTCATTACTTCAGATAAGAACATGTATTTTTGCATATGTGTGCATAGTACTACTTTGCCATTATTAGCGAATGTTTATGGTAATATATTATTTGTCATTACACTGCATAGGCAGCCCTGTTAATGTGGTTAATGACTGCATATAATGTGTATTCCTCTGGAAAAAAAAAGCTCCTGTTTTATCCATATGTTTATAGATGTATTATAAGGGATGCCTTGAGTGCTTAAATGTGACCCAGCCATATGAATTGCAAAGATTTCTAAGGCCTTATTTTTATACCAGGACTATGCTTAAAAAATCTAAATCGCACATAAGAGGTATTAATTAGACAATGATCTCATTCCTAAGACGATCCATGTCCTTTATAAAGTTTGTGACTTGTTGGCCCTGTGTTCTCAACAATGATATATGGATGTGTATTTTCAGGTTTGATATTTTGCATTTCAGCTGTTACAGAAATACATTTTTCTTACCTGTTTTCTTGCATTCTTGATTTGCATTGGAGTGTCTGTACCAAGAGTTTATTTAAAATGCTTCATACAAAAGAGGGTAAACTGTGGCCGCTCTCTTGTGAATAAAGGGAATGGTTGTCTTCTTTTAAGACCCCTTCACCTGTTGATTCTGAGGTTAGAATTACTTGAGCTCATTAAGATCCTGTATGTGTTATGCACTGATGCGGTGTTGATAGATTCTGCCAGATCAGTATACCAGTGGGTCAGAAGTTTACATACACTTTGTTAGTATTTGGTAGCATTGCCTTTAAATTGTTTAACTTGGGTCAAATATTTTGGGTAGCCTTCCACAAGCTTCTCACAATAAGTTGCTGGAATTTTGGCCCATTCCTCCAGACAGAACTGGTGTAAATGAGTCAGGTTTGTAGGCCTCCTTGCTCACACACGCATTTTGAGTTCTGCCCACAAATTTTCTATCGGATTGAGGTCAGGGCTTTGTGATGGCCACTCCAATACCTTAACTTTGTTGTCCTTAAGCCATTTTCCCACAACTCTGGAGGTATGCTTGGGGTCATTTTCCATTTGGAAGACCCATTTGTGACCAAGCTTTAACTTCCTGGCTGATGTCTTGAGATTTTGCTTCAATATATCCACATAATTTTCCTTCCTCATGATGCCATTTATTTTGTGAAGTGCACCAGTCCCTCCTGCAGCAAAGCACCCCCACAACATGATGCTGCCACCCCCATGCTTCACGGTTGGGATGGTGTTCTTCGGCTTGCAAGCCTCACCCTTTTTCCTCCAAACATAACGATGGTCATTATGGCCATGTGAAAAGTTACATTTTTGTTTCATCAGTCCAGAGGAAATTTCTCCAAAAAGTAAGATTTTTATCCCCATGTGCACTTGCAAACTGTAGTCTGACTTTTTTATGGTGGTTTTGGAGCAGTGGCTTCTTCCTTGCTGAGCAGACTTTTAGATTATGTCGATATAGGACTTGTTTTACTGTAGATATAGATACTTGTCTACCTGTTTCCTCCAGCATCTTCACAAGGACCTTTGCTGTTGTTCTGGGATTGATTTGCACTTTTCGCACCAAACTATGTTCATCTCTAGGAGACAGAATGCGTCCCCTTCCTGAGTGGTATGATGGCTGCGTGGTTCCATGGTGTTTATACTTGCATACTATTGTTTGTACAGATGAACGTGGTACCTTCAGGCGTTTGGAAATTGCTCCCACGATGAACTAGACTTGTGGAGGTCCACAATTTTTTTTTTCTGAGGTCTTGGCTGATTTCTTTTGATTTTCCCATGATGTCAAGCAAAGAGGCACTGAGTTTGAAGGTAGGCCTTAAAATACATCCACAGGTACACCTCCAATTCAGTACACCTCCTGTCAGAATCTAATTGGCTAAATGTCTAAAGGCTTGACATCATTTTCTGGAATTTTCCAAGCTGCTTAAAGGCACAGTTAACATCTGCCCTACTGGAATTGGGATATAGTCAATTAAAAGTGAAACAATCTGTCTGTAAACAATTGTTGGAAAAATTACTTATGTCATGCACGAAGTAGATGTCCTAAACGACTTGCCAAAACTATAGTTTGCTAATATGAAATCTGTGGAGTGGTTAAAAAATTAGATTTAATGACTTCAACCTAAGTGTATGTAAACTTCTGACTTCAGATGTAGATACAATATGTATCGCATACTTCAATAATAGCTTAAAAAAAATTTACTCATACAATTATTTTAACTTTCAAAAATTGAATTGAAACAGGTATTTGCGAAACAATGATAGTGTAAAGTAATAATAAAATTGTGTCAATCAGAATGACACCACAGATTATGTTGAATGTGATGCCAATTTATTTTTAATGGCTTTTGTTTTCAGATGTCTGTGCACTGATTGAACAGGTTTACGTGCTGGCTGTTGTTGTCGAGCACGTGCTCATAAACAAGAGACGCACGTGCACATATAAATGAATTTTGGAGTTAATTGTCTACTGGAATTTTTATTGGCAAGATGTTTTTTTTTTTTTTCTCTCTCTCCCAAGTTTTCGATTAAAGCCAATGTAATCTACTCTTCAAGCCGTCGAAATGACTGTAAGAGCCTCGTTTTCATTCCTGTCAAAAAATGAATATTCTGCTACTCTGAATAAGGTGCAATGTAATTTAGTAGTATTTTTAAAAAATGCAGTTAATATAAAATAATGTAAGCAATTATCTTTCTTACATTATAAGTATATATATATATATATATATATATATATATATATATATATATATATATATATATATATATATATATAAGTAGCATTTACATAATATTTTAAGTAGGATTTTATACTATACCTACACACATACACATGTAGCATATATATATATATATATATATATATATATATATATATATATATATATATATATATACATACACACACACACATACAGTATATATAGTACGAGTAAGCTAATGTAAAATGTAGATATATCTAAATGTAAAAAGAATGTAAATGTTAAAAATAAGAACTTAAAACGTAAAATATATAAAGATGTTTGAATTTAATAGAAAACATATTGTTTGGGAGAATTACCCCTAAAACAGCTCGTGACAGGGTTAAAATAAATCGTCAAATTGGCATATGTATCATTTCACTGCTCAAAACACATTTTCTTTTGTATGCAAAACACATTTAAATCACATTTGCACTGGCATTTAATTTGATAGCCTATTTAAAATAGTCATCATAGCTCAAATAGTTATATTTAACTTATGACTTTTTATCCAAAAGTGATATACAGTGCACTTATTTGCCCCACCTAAATGCCTTGGTCAATCACACAATGGTTACAGTTCATGATATCAAACCTTATAAGGTTCGAACCTACAACCTTTCAGTGAGCAGCCCAGATCTTTAACCGCTAGGTCACACACAACCCTGATATATCTCCAGTATCTGCACAACAGGGCATGTGCATGTGCTGCTGCTGCTTGTGGAGAGAGACACATTGACGCGCTCGGAGGCGTAACGCGATCCGAGAGCTCATAGACTCCAAAACTCGCAGTATCTATCCGCAATCTCAGCACTATATCGGTAAGAAGAACCTTCATTTAAGTCCGACTACCTTTAATGACCCGTTCTCCGTTGGATTTAAACGCGTAAAAGCGTCGCGTTTCCTCCACGATCGCGGTTGTTTTACAGAAAATGGCGTCATGGGTTCTGTTGTTGTGCGTTCGGATCGTGAGTCGGCTCGGTTTCGACTCAAAGTGCCATTTTACTGGCTTCATATAGTTTATAAGATTCCTTTAACTGAATCTTGTATCATTATGTGTGGTTTTGTTGTCATTTCTATCATTTGTGCGTCAGGAGAGACCGCGCAAAGGCGGAAGGCTCTCCAGTGTTGTGCGCAATGAGGGCCAAAGCGCAGCAGTTTAGAACTCACGCATGTGTGTTTTTGAGTTTGATTCTGCATGTTTGTGTGTTTATTGATTGAAAAGGTTATTTTGCATGTTTGATCAACTCATTTGGATGCTTTTTAAGTGGGCCAGTGCGCTTTTACGCCATGTTGCAACACTTGTGCAGTTTTGTTATTTGATTTAGTTTGCTAATGTGACCTTTTGTGGTTTAAAATGCATTTTAGGGGCTGTCATTTGGCTATATATAGATTATTAGTTAATGCATTTATGACATCAGCTTTGCGCTCCTGGTGGAGGTTTTCCAAGCAGGATAAAGTCTTTATAAAGTCTCTCATACATGCGTTCTTTCCATTGCGCACACATGCGCATTATATCTTACAGATTAAAGTGCTGCCATTTGTATAGGATATATGAATAACAATGTATTGATTTGGCTTGTGCTCACATATGTGTCAAAATCCTTGTAAAATGTGTTTTTATAAAGTTGTGCTGATCTTAATGAAATGCATGTGCGGATGTGACGCAATCATGACGCATAGCGTACGCTTCGTGTGACGTAATACTATTCCATTTGACGCCAGTGATGATAAGCGTTAATTCAAAATATGTAAACGTGCATGCTCCTTAATGTGAGCTTTAGTTTTAAAGTAGAGTGGGGAGCAAAATACTCTTTAAAAAATAAATTAAGTTTTTACATGCATTTTTTGTTTGTTGGGATTTGTTCAGTTAAAACCTGATTAGGAATATAATTTGGAGAGATGTAGATGTGAAATAGAAAGTAATTGTATCTATGAAGAAGTATGCATATGCTAAATCTTGTGTAACACAAAGTGTAAAATATAAAACTAGTATGTGTGGTTAATTGCTAGCTCTGTATCCCAAGTTAAGTTCCCATGTTGTGTTCCACTTTCCTATTTTATTTACTGACATACATATTCAGGCTTCTAAGTGAAATGTTTAAAAACCTCTAACATACACTGGTGGCCAAAAGTTTTGAATAATGTACAGATTTAGCTGTTTCAGAAGGAAATTGGTACTTTAATTCACCAAAGTGGCATTCAACTGATCACAAAGTATAGTCAGCACATTACTGATGTAAAAAACAGCACCATCACTATTTGAAAAAAGTCATTTTTGATCAAATCTAGACAGCAGCCATCACTCCAACACCTTCTCCTTGAGTAATCATGATAAATTGATCATTTGGTACTAGAAAATCACTTGCCATTATATCAAACACAGTTGAAAGATATTTGGTTCATTAAATGAAGCTTAACATTGTCTTTGTGTTTGTTTTTGAGTTGCCACAGTATGCAATAGACTGGCATGTCTTAAGGTCAATATTACGTCAAAAATGGCAAAAAAAGAAACAGCTTTCTCTAGAAACTCGTCAGTCAATCATTGTTTTGAGGAATGAAGGCTATACGATGCTTGAAATGGCCAAAAAACTGAAGATTTCATACAAAGGTGTACACTACAGTCTTCAAAGACAAAGGACAACTGACTCTAACAAGGACAGAAAGAGATGTGGAAGACCAGATGTACAACTAAACAAGAGGATAAGTACATCAGAGTCTCTAGTTTGAGAAATAGACGCCTCACATGTCCTCAGCTGACAGCTTCATTGAATTCTACCCGCTCAACACCAGTTTCATGTACAACAGTAAAGAGAAGACTCAGGGGTGCAGGCCTTATGGGAAGAATTGCAAAGGAAAAAGCCACTTTTGAAACAGAAAAACAAAAAGAAAAGGTTCGAGTGGGCAAAGAAACACAGACATTGAACAACAGATAATTGGAAAAGAGTGTTATGGATCTTAACCCCATTGAGCTTTTGTGGGATCAGCTAGACTGTAAGGTGCGTGAGAAGTGCCCGACAAGACAGTCACATCTATGGCAAGTGCTACAGGAAGTGTGGGGTGAAATGTCACCTGAGTATCTGGACAAACTGACAGCTAGAATGCCAAAGATCTGCAAAGCTGTCATTGCTGCACATGGAGGATTGTTTGATGAGAACTCTTTGAAGTAGTTTAAGAAGTTCTGAACATTTTTAGTAATTTGTCATGTTATTAATGTCCTGACTATACATTGTCATCAGTTGAATGCCACTTTGGTGAATAAAAGTGCCAATTTCTTTCCATAAGAGCAAAATCTGTATATTATTCCAAACTTCTCGCCGCCAGTGTATGTATTTTTGGAAATGGGCATGTTTATTATTTGCATGTTGCATCATTTTTGTAAGGTAGTTGTTTTGTAAACAAGTTCCATTACGTTCATCCATGTGTTTTTAACAGATTTCTAACATTTAAAAAATATATATATATATATATATATATATATATAATTATTGACACACACAAGAGGAAGTGTGTGTGTGTGTGTGTATATATATATATATATATATATATATATATATATATATATATATATATATATATATATATATATACACACACACATACACACACGATTGCATGTTTTTTACTTCCTCTTAGTAATTGTATGTCTGTACAATAGTTAATTTTATGACCTCTACATCAAACATACTATAAGCTATTAAATCTGAGTGCTTGCCAGCCTGATCCAAAATCATGTTAGCCAGAAATACTAATCAAAGATGCACATTTACAACTGCACTATAGACTGTCTTTACATGCATTTTACAAGTTTGTGTTGTAAATGTGACTCCATCTGGTGTTGTGCTGTGCTGTACTTTAGGACTTTAAGGGACTTAAAGGACTTTGTATTGAGTTCATGTGAGGTAACTCAATTGTCTTTGCTGTATGGGGCAGATATGGTGGTGGATCAGTGGTCTATTTTAATTTTGTATGGGCTTTTAGTTGATATTTTATTGTTTTTCTACCAAATTCCACTAAAGAATAGCAGAGAGCACAAGAGATCCTGCTAATTCAGTCTGAGACTAATAGAGAAAATGTATTTATTTTTGATGAGAGACCTAGAAATAGCCTATTGCAGAATCTGAAGTATTTCTTATTTATTTCACATCAAAACATGTCTTTGTTTTAAACTTTTCAAGATCCTAAAACTTTATTTCCAAGTTTGAATTACATTTTCCCATTTGGTTTCAGACTTTTGGACCACACTGTATATAATAGAAATGATATATATATAGCTTTATGCATTTTAGAGAAATTCTGTTGCACTGTAATAATGTTTTAACTCCTGAAATGCATGTAATTTGGCATATCTGTGTAACTTTTTAAGCAGTTTGGTGAAGCATTCATCCCCATGATCACATTACAATACAGAGTCAATTGCTGTTGCATTTGAATGATAGTGTATCAGTGAGTGGTGTGAAGGGCCAGACATTGATGCTGCATTTATCATTATGTGTGTGCTTTGTGTTAAGAGGATCTGTGTGAGTGTGTAAACATGCATGTGATTGTGCAGGGTCTGTTACAGGCACAAACATTAGTTTGGTTAATGATTTCTGATAGATAGACGCATTGATGGAAAGAACGTTTGGGGTTACAGTGTACTGATCTGTTGTTGTCTTCATCACAGAGAAACAATTTTGAAGTGGTTTGGAGATGGAGGAACTCATGTCCAAAGCGCACCCGACCCCAGCCAATGACAAGTGTTGTCAGACAGATGACATCCCAGGTGAGGCCTTTGTGCCCGGGCCTGATCATGCAAGCAAGACGTTTGGTAACTTTCACTTTTTTGTGTATTTTTTAGCATCGAAGGACTTTGAAGGTTTGTAAAAATTATGGATGACCACATACTGACCGTCTGATGCATGTTGCACAAAAAAGCTGGCAAGCACTTGTGAAAATGGCAATTGTGAAATTCCAATCAGATTGCCTGACTGCAGCGCAAATGCGCTGGTTTTTATCAGCCTACCAGGAAACAAAAAAGTTTATATTTTGTGCACTTGTGAGAAAGAAATAGGGGAAGTGGCACAAAGAAGCCACTCAAAGTTTTGCCTATTTTTATATAGTTCTCTAAATAGCCTTTTAAATAAGGTAATCTAAACCCTCATGCTATGTTTATTCATTGACTGACAAAATTAAGGTACTTTTATTTTTATTGCATACCTGAAAAGTCTGGAGTCACATTTGTTTCTAATAAGACAACTGCACTTTTTAAGCATTAATACTTAACATTTTATTACATAAACACTTGTTATAAATAGTGACTGTTCAAAATGGATATATATACATAAATATAAAACATACTGACTAACTTTTCAGTCTCAAAATTCTGTCCGTTTCTACATCTGAAGCTCCTACATCTTTTCAATTACAAAGTATTGCTATTAAAAACCAAGAAAATAAACCATATCTGGTTGCATTTGATTCATTAGTCTCTTGATTTCATGTTAATTCAAGCCAGTTTCATGACCATATTCTAGAAAAATAGCATCTTTGGAGGGCTTTACAAAAATAAACATTTTGAAGAGACTCCCAGACAATAGCAACACATTATCTTAGGACTTAAATATTGATCTGTTTCTCACCCACTCTCATCATATCACTTCAGAAGACATGGCTTTACCACTGGAGTCGTATGGATTACTTTTATGTCTCCTTTATTTCATTTTTGGACCTGCTGAGTTCTGGCCACCATTCACTTGCATTATATGGACCCTACAGAGCTGAGATATTCTTCTAAAAATCTTCATTTGTGTTCTGCAGAAGAAAGAAAGTCACACACATCAGGGATGGCATGAGGGTGAATAAATTATGAGAGAATTTTCATTTTTAGGTGAACTATCCCTTTAAGTGGCTAGTTTTTAGCTAGAATAAGCAGCAAAATGTCCCGGTCTTTAAGATGGTAGACGAAAGTCTGACTACGCAAGACTAAACTGAACTAAACCCGACTTACAGGCACTCTATGGTAATATCAGTAGCAGGACAGCAATCCTGTCCTGTACATTAAATATTCTCTGATCTGTGGACTGACCTGTTCACATGGATGAATAAAATCTAAACAACATTAAATGCATTTCAAAAAGTGGTCCATCCTCTTTGAAACTTCCCACCAGTCGGAACTCTGAGAGGGTCTAAGAGGATTACAGTGAATTCCTCCACTGCCTGCTAATGTTCCCCACTCAGTAGGGGACACTAGAGTCTCTGACCCTTACAGAGGAGAGGTCACGCCCCACCCCCTTACCCAACAGCTAGTGGGAACACATACTCGTAGTCTATATGGAATACCGACTCAAACACACACCTTAAAGGAATAATTCATGCCATCCCATGAGGGGGAGTAAATGATAAGAAAACTTAAATTTTTAGGTGAACTATCCCTTTAACAACGTGCATGGTCTGTCTGTTTCAGCAACCTAATTGGCTGAAATGTAAGTGAAGCAAGTAGTTCTGTAACAATGCTGCTTATCTCTCTTGTTAACACTTAAGACAGACTAAATCTCTGTGAATAATCATCCTCAGACACACCCATTATACAGAAAGTCTAGTTTGCAGTTCTCATGCCAGTGTTTTGGATTGAGGATGATGCTGAAATGAGTGATCTTCATTCGGAGCTTCAGCTTGTGTTTTCTAAACAAGACTTTATTAAAGTTTGCATTATTGATGGCCTCTGCCTGCGACTGTGTGTATTAGTATTTGCACAAATGTTTGGCCATGAAACAAAGGATTTAATACAGATCTCCATTTTTCCACTGATAATATATCTTCTGCTTGTTTAGCGGATGCCTAGTTTGTTGGGTTATTACAGAAACGGTTTTAGTAGAGGTGTTTGCAAAATGGAAAATCTCTCATTTATGGGGTTTATTACAGAAAATGCTGTCTTGAACTGCTCTTAAAAGTGCATTCTGTCATTGTTGCTATATGGTATCACGCATGCAGTTTGAGAGAGCTCTTTGTTAACGTGAGGTGGAGAGAATCCAACATGTTGTGAGGACATGGGGCATGAACACAGCTGTGGATAAAGCCACCAGATCATCTGGAGCTTGATTAAAAGGATGTTGGTGAATTTATGGCTGGATCAGCCAACGGAGCTCGATGGTTTGTTCAGAATGGCCCTCAGAGACTCCTCTTATATTAGAGGTGTTTTATGACTCTATGAGGGAATTTCCTGCAGGAATAGCCGGAAATCTGCCAATGCCTGGATGCACACACACTTGCTAGATTTAAGTGATGAATAGACAGTCGAACACTTGGCTATGCTTCAGAGTATTTGCACTATAAAGGACTGGTCTGATGGTCTTTGTCGGTTTTCACTGGAACTTTCCTTTTAGATCCTCAAAACAGTGTTTTTTTTAATGTAAACTCTTTAAGCCTTTAAAGGGATTGTTCACCCACAAATGAATATATTCTCATGATTTACTCTCCCTCTTGCCATCTCAGATATGAATGACTTTCTCAACACAAACAAAGATATTTAGAAGAATATTTCAGCTCTGAAGGTCCATATAATGCAAGTGAATGGTGACCAGAATGTTGAAGCTCCAAAAAGCACAAAGGTAGCATAATCACCAGTTCTATCAGGAAGACTCACAAACTTGAGGGAAATTTAAGATGACATTTATTTGATGAATATAAAACAGAAATGTAATGTGGCGTAAGTACCGTCTGGCGGTCCGAAGAAGTTGTGCTCGGAACCGTCATATCCTGCCGGAGGTAGGAGGCAGTGGCGAGGAGCCTACCCCTGTGCAGGACGGGACTCAACTGATGGTGGTGAGGTGATGGAGGTTGCCGTGTTAGCACGCTGAAACAGCAATGTGATAGATTGTAAGCAGACTTATAAAGCAATGGCTTACATGTGATTGGCTTGGAGTTACCTAGCTAATGGTGCATTGATGTACAGCTGCTAGTCTTCCCGCTAAAACTACGCTGCGCTTACATTGGTTTAATCCATGTGTTCTCCAATCAGTTTTGGGTGAGTTCAGACCAAAATGTAAAAAAAAAAATGTTCTTCCCACTAAAGATCTCGATGACAGCAGTCTCCTTGGCGATCGTGATTTTAAGTTTTATTACACTTCCTAGCCTTCTAGTGGTCATCACATGCGTCAACCACTAGGAAGTGTAATCGAGCTTAAAATCATAACGTATACATATGTATGTTATAAGTTTGTGTTAACTGCGTCTTGTAAGAAGTTAACAGTATATACAGATGTCAAACATCAAGAACTTCATTATATAGTTGATCTTTGCTTAAAAGTATACCAGTGTGATTTTATTGAGTTCACTTGTTTACCCAAGAGCTATTACAAAAATATGAAATTGTTATTTTAGCTTGGAGGTAGAATTCACAAAAAAATACTGTAATTTATGAGGGTTTTGACCTAGACCTAAACGTCTTGCTACTAAAATCCAGACTCAAACTAGACCACAGCACTGACTCAACTTTTTTGTTTCTTAGAAATGTTTAATAGGGTGTAGCCTGTCTGTATTTTTCATGTAAATGAACTGCTGAACTGGATTGTACTGTATGAATACACAGCTTTGTGTTTGTGTGTCAGTAAACTCGACAGAGACCGGCGATCCTCCTCTGCTACAGACACCACTGCAAACCTCCAAATCAGGAATCCAACAGATCATTGAATGTTTCCGCACAGGTGCTGTATCCGCTCACATCCCCTGCTCTCATCCTGTCCTCTTTTTATGATCGTAGTAGAATGAATGGTTGTAATAAAAGAAAGGAGAGAATGTGGAGAATGCAAACACAAAAGCATTACATGACCACGTGATAACACAGAACCTTCTCGGTAAGTGTTATGATTGCCTTGTGTTTTGCAGGTACTGCACAGTTAAAACACATTCTCCTCAAAGAGGTGGACACAATCTTTGAATGTAAACTGTGTCGCAGTCTCTTCCGTGGACTTCCAAATCTGATCAAACACAAGGAGATTTACTGTTTACCAAGACTGCATGAATCTGATGGTGAGTAATATGTTGCTTTACCGCTTTCTAAAGACCAGTGTTGAATTTTCACTGACATATTACAATTCTTAATTGTGTTTTTCTGGTGAGGTTTGTTATTTTGCCATTTCTTGTTGTTTTTTTTATGTGTGTGTCCATAATGTCCAGCATTATTTTTGATGGAAATGGGTAAGAAATTTAGAGCAAGCTTAGAGGAATAAAGCCTGATTTATCTGGTTTGTGCAGCTCAAACAATACATGAGTTTTAACAGAATAAATTTGAGTGATTTTATGAAATTATAAGCTTCACATTTCTGCCTCCAAAAATTGGCCCCATTTACTTCCAATGTAAGTGCCTTCATTTTTGCTTTTCTTTCTCCCCAATTTGGCATGCGATATTCCCAATGCACTCTTAAGTCCTCGTGGTGGCGTAGTGACTCGCCTCAATCCGGGTGGCGGAGGACGAATCTCAGTTGCCTCCGCATCTGAGACCATCAATCTGCGCATCTTATCACGTGGCTTGTTAAGCGCGTTACTGTGGAGACCTGGCACGTGTTCTCCGTGGCATCCACGCACAACTTGCCACGCGCCCCACCGAGAGCAAGAACAACATTATAGTGACCACGAGGAGGTTAACCCAACGTGACTCTACCCACCCTAGCAACCGGGCCAATTGGTTGCTTAGGAAGCCTGACTGGAGTCACTCAGCACGCCCTGGATTCGAACTTGCTACTCCAGGTGTGGTAGTCAGCATCTTTACTTGCTGAGATACCCAGGCCCCCTATTTTTGCTTTTTTTAAAGAAAATGAGGGACGAGTCAAAATACATTTTTGTGGTAATCAACATTACGCCACAAATGCTGTCAATTGAGCTTAACTTGTTTTGAACCCGGAATATTCCTTTTAGTATTTTTGTTTTGTTCACCTCTTACATATGACCAGCAAACATGAACTATTTATTATCATACATGGCTAGGTAACTGTAAAGTTTAGCAAAACACTTCTTCACTGCTATTTCTTGCTGGATTAGCTGATATTTTCTCTGCACTGCCATCTGTCATTTGGAGAAGTGTGCAGTCGTGGTGCTCATCAATTATAAATCCCTCGGGCCGCCGAGAGCTGCACGCGCTAGAAGCACTGTGATGCCAGGGGAAATCTGGACAATAGGGTTAGGTGACTCATGTTAAGTATAAACAAGGCTTTACACCCAAAAATTAAAATTATCGTTTTTTGGGGGGGGGGGGTGGGGTTGAACTAACCCTTATATATAAATATAAAGGATTATATTCTACACTTTTGTATAATTTTATTTCTCCCCTAAAGTGCGCTTATAATATTAGTCAACGTTTCATGCACCTAATTTAGTTCCATTGTTTCAGCCTCTGTCTCACAACTTAAGTGGGATGTTCACTGTCCGAATTTTATGGTGCTTTACGATTGTTGCTTGTTGTTCTGTACAGTATGATCCCAGTGGTGAAAGTAAAGGCATGATGTCCAAATTACGTCAAACTCTACGATACACATCGTAGCCAAGACTCCCAATCGTCCAGACTGACAGCGTTGATTGGGTGTCATCTAGCTATTTTATGAGCAGTCACACTGCACGACTGTGACGGAAAACTGTCAGAAATTACCAGAACTCCGTCAGAGGTCAAGATTCATCACAGAGGCAATTAATCACTGTTGGTGAACTTGTCACACTAGGCAATCAAAAAGAGGTCAGGAGACATCTTTAACGATCCTCAAAATTTGGCAGAATCGTGGCCAAAATTGAACAGTTTGAACACAGCATTAGACTTTAACAAACTGTTTTTGCTATTATACCTTTATTTGTATGTGATTCTATTGGATAAACTCTATGCACTGGTGTAGTATCCCTTTAACAAGGATATATTTCCTGTTTGTTCCATAGACACCTCTGAAGATGGTAAAAAGGGCATGAAAGAGCTGCTAGAAGCCATCTATCCCCACTCTGATAAACAGGAGTATTTCCTGACACTGGAGCCCATTGCCAGCAACCAGAATGCAGTGTACCAACACCTGTCCAAAGAGGAAGACCTGCCCTCTTCATCACAAAGCCCCAACCAAACCAGTACATCTAGCTTGGCCTACTACTCAAACATCCAGGAACAACACACGGAGGAAGTCAATGTGAAAGACGAGGAAATAAGAGAAGAAAATTGTACTGATGAACATGAAGTTGAAAACATGAGCGATGGAGAAGATGCAGTGGAACTCAAGGAGTATCGGGACAGTGAAGAGCCTGTGGGCAAAACAGAAGATGCAGATATCAAAGACTGCAAGTGCCTCCTCTGCAACAGGACATACAGGGGCCGAGGTCACCTTCAGAGACACCTGCGGACTGTTCACAAGATTGTCACCTCCAGTTCCGACACCAACTCTACTGATTCTAACTTCAACGCCAAGAAACCAGTCAATGGTAGCGTTCCAGAGACTCATGACAATAGTCCTAGCTCCTCCAGCGAGAACAAGGTCCCATGCAAGCCTGTATTCTCCATCGGATTTGACTTCAAGACGCGCTTCTGCAAGCTCTGCAGAAGGACGTTCAGCTCCGAGCAGAACCTTGTGAAGCACATCGAGCTGCACACGGACAATGGCACAGACTTCTATGTCAAATTTTATTGCTGCCCACTCTGCCGCTACAAGACGCGGCGCAAGAGAGACGTGCTAAGACATCTCTCGGAGTTGCACAAGAAGAAATCCGCCTATCTGAGCAGGATCTCGCAGTCCTTGGAGAGCTGTGCTGTTAAGAAACCGGCTGAGGTTGTGCTTAACAAAGATGAGGCGAAAAGCCAACATCGCCAAGATGTAAACATCAACAACAACCACAGTTCTCCATATCTCACACGCAGGAACCTGCTTCCAAACATGCCTGGTGCATTGTGCAAGAAGACCTCCAAAGTCAGCAATAAGGTGCGCCATGCTGAGAAAGTGACCAATAGCACGGAAGTCAAGCCTGATGGTGCAAAAGGGAATGGCACTAAGAAATCTTTGCACGTTTGCAAAATCTGTGGCCAGGCCTTCAAAAAGGAGAGGTACCTGGGGTTGCACAAGAGAAGCCATCATAAAACTGCAGCCAGGAGTGCAACAGGTATAAGGACGAGATCGAAGGTTGTGATTTGGTGAGTATTTCAAGTTCCCAATATCATAAAGAGCCTCTCTCTGCCATACAGAAACTCTGTCCAAAAACTAGCGAGCTGCCTTTGTTTTCTAAGGGGCCGTTCCCACAGAACGCGTTTTTGCATTCAAAAATACAAAGACAGAGTGCAACAAAATGAAAAAGAATGCAGGGGTCTTGAGACATTTTTCACATTTTCAAAGTTGAACTATTTCTGACTTATAGATTTGTATGAAATCAAAAAATGGTGCAGCATCCTAACTGACTTGGAACTTCAGGGGTGACTGATTTGGAACACTCCACATAGGCAATGTCCACGGTAATACATTCTTGTTTGAAAACACATTTATTTTTCTCCACCGAAAATGGAGCGTTTCAAAAATGCTTTCCATTATCGCCTGTTTTGGAAAACGTTGATGTTAGGAAACTGAAAACGTTTTCAAACGAAAACGGATTAGTGAGGATGTGGCCATAGGCTGTAACTATAAATAGTGCTCCTCGCGTAAAGCGCACGCACTGGCGGCGTGACAAACAATTGACTCCCGTAGGGGTTTGACGTTAGCATGTTGCTAAGCTAATGTCGCGATACTGTAATAAGCATAAAAATACATAGCACACAAATATTGGGTAAAATATTACATTTTAAATTCGGTTGAACTATTTTGATCAGTAATTTTCGGTATTGATTGAAATGCAATTATATTTATATTCAACATTTCCCTTGACGACTCCGACTAATTTATTATTTTGTTTTATTGTGCTTGTGTTTTTTCCATCTTCTACACAGTTTTTCAATAGTTTTTCTGTAAGCATTCACTAGACGGACGTTTTTTTACCATTAAGCCGCATCTCTGTGTTTTTCAGCGCCATGTACTTAAGATGCCACATCATTTTAAAAGAACTTTAACTTTTAAAAATGCACCGTTTTTTATATGTTTTTCCATGTAAATATTTGTGAGACGGATGTCTTTGACCGTTGCACCACGCTGTGTTATTCAGCCTTTCGCGCTGGAGCGCTGCTTTTAAAAACCCATGTCAACTTAAAAGAACTTCAACTTTCAAAAATTGTCTCGAGACACTTGCATTCAGTTCCAAAGGTTTAGCTTTTTTTTGAACGCAAGATAACTCCAGTCTGAATGGCCCTTTAGAATATAACGTCAAAGAAAGGTTTCTAGAAGACAGCAACATCATGGTGTCTACTTTTTGGAACGGCCGCAATGTCAAGAGCATGTCTATGATGCTTTAAAATACTAAGTAGGCAGATCACTAGGTTTTGGAAGAGGTTTCCTGTGCCAGCATGTCTCCACTCTAATACGGTAACTAAACTCTTTTTACAGTGTATGTGCAGCGAGGGAAAGGTAGTGTGCTTAGATTGCCGAATTGTTACAACAGCCTTGCTCTTAATGAATAAAAGAAATCCCTGGGTGGACTTCTTGCACGAGCGAATGAAATATGGATCCCACAGCAAGGCCCCGGAAATTAGGCCGCCCTGGTCTCGCCTCAAGGTTTAAATAGCACTTGGGGTGTCCGGTTGAGTGGAGAGGGTCGCGTTTGAGGGGGCTTCTTTTAAGAAGCAATTAAGATAGCTCAGTCGTGTCCTTCGATACAGCGTTTGGCTCAGTCGCACAGTATTAATCAAGGCGCTCTGTCACAGTACCAGAGAGACAACAGATGCTTTCTTATCTTCAGCTAGTGGTGACGAGTTGCCTTGGGTATAAATGTCCACTTTTGATGTTCTTGCTTTTTTCCCCATCAATGCCCCATTTTCACTCTTCATGCTTGTTGAAATTCATATGTCACTCTGACAATTAGCGTTGCACTTGTTTGGTTTGAATCTGAGGTTTAGTGTTTGTCTCCGGGTTGCAATAAGTTACAACTAATATGACAAAACATAGATTCTGGATTACTGCCCACTCACAATCGACCGGTGGCAGAGAGTTACTTAAGCAATAAAGTACTAGGCAATATTGTGAATATAGTTATGACTAAAGGACGTTGGTGGTACCATGTCTGAAAAAAACTTTGTATTAGCGTGGAATCATAAAACAAAATGGTATTGACAAAAAATAATAGTGTTCCCATTGTACCATGTCTAACATAACCCCCATGGCATTACCATGGTATGTCCAAATAAATCAATAGTAATACCATGGTACCATGTCTACAAAATCCTTAGCTTTACCATGGTGTCATATCAAAAAATCCACTGTATTTGCATGGTACATGTCCACAAAATCATGCGAATACCACGTTATAACTGCAAAAAAACCATGGTATTACCATAGCACTTCTTTTGTTAGTGTCTTTTTCTAACTCTTTCTGTCTTTCTTTCTTTCTTAGATCCCTTTTGACTACAAACTGGATTTTCTGCAACACTGGAATCACACTGGATATCAGTGAGAGTGAATAAAAAAAGCTAACCATTAAAAATAGGAAGAAACAGTGCTATAAATAGTCAACAATGTAAAAAACACTTAGTTTGCAGTTTAAAACATCAGTAGGGCATGGCATTCCCACAGAAATGTGTGTGTGTGTGGGCTTTTTGGCGCTTTTGTCACATTTGGCCCCCAACACAAATACTGCAGAATGTATATGACCAGAATGGTATGGTATTTTTAAGCTGTGGTCTACTATCCATTTATTTGGGCTATAAACCTCTCTCAGATATCAGATGAAATGCATATACATTCCATTTCTCAGCCACCACCGGTGAGATTCTACATTTCCACCCAAAACTGACCAGATGATTGTTCTAGAATCCTGTTATAGTGGATCCAGCCGCAGGCAGAGCTTTTTGTCAGGGCATGGAAGTCTTGCAGTCGTGCAGCCAAGCGCTGGCAATTGACGCACATTGTGCTCATTGGTATTCAGTGCAAACGTATGGGGATAAGGTCTGGATATCTTTTTTTAATAATGGGAAAACAGCGGATGGGGAGGTGTGAATCAAAACCACTGGAACATTGTGTAATCTAAATATTTTAAAGGAAAGGTGATTGTTTAAACAACCATATACTTTGGGAATATGATCAGTTTTATTTTGGACTGCAGTTAAATGTTAATAAATCTTTTAATTTGTAATTCCACTGCAGTTCTGCTGATAAATGAATGTGTTATCAGTTATCTAGAGCCATCTCTTTTGTTACCGTTCTCCTTTTTTGTCTAATAAAGAGGGAGTTCACCCAAAAATGGAAATTCTATTGTCATTTACTTATCCTCATGTCATTCCAAACCCAAGTGACCTTTCCTTCGTGAAACACAAAAGGAGATGTTAGGCAGAGAATAGTGACAGTGAATGGTGACTGAAGCTAACATTCTGCCTAACATCTCCTTTTGTGTTCCACGGAGGAAAGGTCACTTGGGTTTGGAATGACATGAGGATAAGTGAGTAAATGATGACAGAATTTTCATTTTTGGAAGAACTATCCCATTAACAAAGTTAGTATCGATGGATACTTACAGTATATATACACCGATAAGCCACAACATTAAAACCACCTGCCTAATATTGTGTAGGTCCTCCTCGTGCCACCAAAACAGGGCCAACCCGCATCTCAGAACAGCATTCAGAGATGATATTCTTCTCACCACAATTGCACAGAGTGGTTATCTGAGTTACCATAAACTCTGTCAGTTCAAACCAGTCTGGCCATTCTCTGTTGACCTCTCTCATCAACAAGGTATTTCCATCAACAGAACTATCGCTCATTGGATGTATTTAAACCAGCCCGTCTGGCACCAACAATCATGCCATGGTCAAAGTCACTGAAATCAAATTTTTTCCCCATTCTGATGGTTGATGTGAACATTAACTGAAGCTCCTGACCCATAGCTGCATGATTTTATTCACTGCACTGCTGCCACATGATTGGCTGATTAGATAATCACATGGATGATTGTTGGTGCCAGATGGGCTGGTTTGAGTATTTCTGTAACTGCTGATCTCCTGGGATTTTCACACACAACAGTCTCTAGAATTTATTCAGAATGGTGCCCAAAACAAAACAAAAAAAAAACATCCAGTGAGCGGCAGTTCTGTGGATGGTAATGCCTTGTTGATGAGAGAGGTCAACAGAGAATGGCCAGACTGGTTTGAACTGACAAAGTCTATGGTAACTCGGATAACCACTCTGTACAATTGTGGTGAGAAGAATATCATTCTGAGATGCGTGCTGGCACTGTTTTGGTGGCACAAGGGGGACCTACACAATATTAGGCAGGTGGTTTTAATGTGCGGCTGATCGGTGTATGTTGATGTCCATCTGTAGTGCTAAGATACTATCTCAGCATTGAGACGAGTTAAAACCTGATAAAATGTTTATTTATGATAACTATGAATGTATCCACCAACAGTAACCTGAGACAATGACTTAATGTGTATTGTTTTTTAAAACTATTTGAAATAATTCCAAGTAAACATGAAACAGAGTTTAGAATCCACTTGGCTTCTGTAATTTGCTTCTGAGTTTTGATTTCAAGGCTCAATATATGTATGATTGATTACATTTTTGATAGGTTAGGAGATTATTTTAAATCTTAGTGAATCTAAAGTGAGTAATTAAAGTTTCATAATGGTTCAGCTGAGGAATAAGTTTAGGTTGGGAACTCCTGTCATACTTGGTGAGTAAGAAAGTAAATAATCACTAGAGGGCACTAGCAGACTTCTTATAAACCAGCTGTGGAAGCATAGAGGAGCCAGACCACACATTAAAATACTCCAACATTCAAGACAAATTGTCTTAATGCTTACAAATAAAGATCAGCTTTACATTTCAGGCTTAAATAGTCAGATGTGAATTTTTGGCCAGCCATTATTTTGACAATCTCAGATGTGCCTCTGCAACTAACTAATCACATGTTGAGGTTTTTTGTTTTTTTACACTAGTTGTTTGCATGCAGAATGATTGACTTAAACTGGATTTTTTTTTCATTGTGGTTTGTAATACAGTCTTTATCTTATGTATTACTGTAAAAATGTTATTTAATAAAAAACTGTACTATAATACATAGTTACAGTACATTTATTAAAGGCAGCAGGCCACAGCACATATTGCCCAGATGTTTAAATACTTTACAATTTAATATATTCTTTTAAATTTTTAATTTGATTTTTCTCTCATGCTTTTCTGAAATTAATTGTGGGGGGGGTGGTTCATAAAAGTATTATTCAATGCAATGCATTTACAATAATAATAATAATAATAATAATAATAATAATAATAACAGTATCGTTATTATAACCATAATTATCATTATTTATTATTATTATGATCCATTATTTTAATGTTACTGTTATATGACAGGTTTCGTGAGATTCATCCTTATTAACCCCATAAGTGATTTTGCAGTGCATCAGTGGTGGTGCCGATCTATAATGTCGAATCTGATACATATTTGCATTGCAATTAACTACTTTATTAAATCCTGCATCATGCATAAGAGAAGATGTTCCCTTAATCATTCTGTTCAAATGATCCTATGCATTTTCCTTTTGAAATGAGAGCACGCTTGATTTAATACTGCAGAGAGAGAGAGAGAGAGAGAGAGAGAGAGAGAGAGAGATTCACAGTCACAGGGAGGATTTGGGTGATGCTTTCTGCACGCACTGTTCATTTCAGCCCCACGAGCCTCAATCAGAGAGCGGACAGGTAAGATCTCACATGTACTGCACTTTTGCATTATAGCTTACTATAATGTTGTACATCAAGATATTTTGATATACATTACTTGAGTGAGAAAACTATCTGTGATCTAAAAGAATCCAATTAAGAATGGAACGCTGTGGTAATGAGATGCTGTTATTTACTACCTTATTATTATTACCAGAGCCATTATGCTCATTGATGAGAGTTAAAGCGATGCTACAGTTGTTTCTCATTGACTTAATTGCGTTGAGCCTATTATTAGATTATTTACTTATGCGTTATAAAAGCAATTTGGTGTTTCGATCGAATAGTTGCACTTTTAATAAGCCATTGGGGCAAAATCACTTTGATGATGAATCAGAAGAAATTGACGAGTATGAAGAGGTTGCATTGTGATGATTAGAGTGTGTGAATCATTGCATGCATTGCATCAAAGGAATGTGCGTAAATGCATGCATGCATACTCATACACAGACAGGTTATGCATGTAGAGATTTTGGTTTTCTGAACTCAGAATTATGAATGAATTCTGGTGTACGATTAATGTCTTTTATCAGGATGCATCATGCATCATTTACTCTGACATAAGTTGCATCAACAGACTTAGAACTCCAAATTGCATGCCATTACTTTGTGGGGACTATACAGTTATTTTTCCAACTACAGCTGCAAGAGCAAGACAGAAAGAGAGAAAGCTCCATCACTTTTTGAAGAGCTCACTGGATTCCCTTGAGAAAGCGTCTCTTGGAGGGAATATAATAGGATCTCTAGAAGAAGATGGTTCGGCTTGACACATACCGATTCGTGTAAATTAAAAAGAGAAATGGGACACACTGCGCCTGCCGGGGCAATAAACTCCTTCATCACGCGCGGTCTCTGATATAACGATCGAAGAGGGAAGACCCGAGCCCTTACATAGAGATTAACTCGTGCAAACGAGGGAGATATATTTGTACTCAGTAGAACAAGTCCAGTTATGCATATGCACATACAGTTGTCACATACTGTATACTCTTATGCACATGCATTGAAATTCAAACGTGTGGATGCACGAAACTGATGCGCACTGGTCTTTCCCAAAGATGAGTAGAACTGAACAGAACAGAACGGAGCAGAGTAGTATAAATAGAAGGCAGAATAAATGATATATTATTGATGTATAGAATAGAATAGAAAGCAACAGTATAAATAGAATGTAGAAGAGACTATACATTTGAGAATAAAATGCAAAAGTATAGATAGAATAAGGAATGCAGAAAGACTATAAAAGTGTAGAATAGAATGCAACAGTGTAGATATTAGAAAAGCGTAGAATAGACCATAGAAGTATAGAATAGAATGTAACAATGTAGATAGAATATACAATGAACACACTTTAAAAATATCAAATAGAATGGAATGCAGAATATAAAAGTATAATATAGAAAAGAGTGCAACAGTATGGATATAATATACAGTAGAATGTAGAAAAGACAATAGAAATATCAAATGGAATAGAATGCAACAGTATAGACAGAATATAGAATGCGATAGAGTGTAGAACAGACTATAAAAGTATTTAATAGAATAGAATAGAACAGGAATAAGGATTCAGAAAAAAGAGGTGGGCTTTCCTGCGTAATTCATAGTGTTTGGGAGACTTGTGGGAATTTCGGTGGCATTTGTGAAACACCAGGGAAGCAGAATCACACTCAGTTGTATTCACTGCACTTCCTTTGCATTTTCTTGCTTTCCTGTGCATGGTGGAGCTCTTGGCGCATGGAGGCGGCAGATTGCGCAGCATGTGTATCTCGGAAGCGCAACTGTGCAGCCATCCATTCAAGAGTAGAGATGTGGGAGTGTGTAATGAGCATCTTTCACTCTGGCTTGACAGTATGAAATGTTTAAATTGCTTGATCTTTGCTGAAAACTGTGTCATTTATGGGTCATCTGAGCAAACATACAAAGCATATTTTGTTTTTAACCCTATAGGTTACTTGAGGAATGCTTTCTCAGTCAGTATATAGCTGTATATATCTGTAAATATCTGTACATTCAAGTTGTTGTGAAGATCAGTGCACCATATCTCACCTTGATTTCCCTCTCTGCTACTCCAGTCCACAAAGCTGAAGTGTAAAAATCAGTCCGACAGCTCCATTGTCCACAAATAGACACATTTCCAATCACTGTGAAATGTTTTTGGTTGCATATGCAAATGTGAGGAAAGACTGTCTTGATATTTTAATTCAATGAGACAGAAATGAAAGACCCCACCAAACTCCAAATGACTGTGATGTAATTTCCTTCCTGTCAAGACGTCCCAGTCTTTGATGAGTTTGCTTTGTTGCTTGCACATATTGTGTGTGTCTGTGAGTCATGTTTGAATTCTCACTGTACAGCCTCTCACGGTTTTCTTTTCTTTTTAGAGTCTTTTGAAGATGTGAGAATTTTGGAGTTTGATGCCGAACAGGACTTCAACAGTTTTGCATCTTCATGCATGACATGCATGTCATACGTTTGCGCCCATTGAGAAATCCCCGTGGCCACACACTAACTGGTCAGGGGGCTCGACTTAAACATTGAGATGGGCAAGGACATTAATACCCACCTACTTCCCCAGTAGTCCTCAACCACCTGGATTTTTGGACCTATACTTCCTCGCGTTGTTCCCTGTTCCATTTGGATATGGATCGCATACGTCTAAGCCGGATGCAATATCAGCTCCTCCTTTTCCTCTGCTACTGGTTGCCAGTCTCCCTTCAGCGCATAGAGACACCACCACCGGAGTACGCCCACTCTATCCGTCTGGATGGTGACATAATCCTTGGCGGCCTGTTCCCTGTTCATGCCCGGGGTGAGCGCGGTGTTGCCTGCGGGGAGTTAAAAAAGGAGAAGGGTATTCACAGACTGGAGGCTATGCTCTTTGCTATCGACTTCATCAACAAAGACCCAGAGCTGCTGCCCAACGTGACACTGGGCGCCCGTATCCTTGACACCTGCTCACGGGACACTTACGCCCTTGAGCAGTCTCTAACCTTTGTACAAGCTCTTATTGAGCGTGATGGCTCGGATGTACGCTGTGCCAATGGAGACCAGCCCATATTTGCCAAGCCTGACAAAATCGTTGGGGTTATTGGAGCGGCGGCCAGCTCTGTCTCCATCATGGTTGCCAACATCTTGAGGTTGTTTAAGGTAAGCAGACTCATGGCCTAACTTGATCTGCTGGGGTCTGAATAATGGTTTTTTGTGCAGTGTAATGATGAACAATCTGGAAAGCCCATATTTGTCAAACCTGACATAATAGTCAACATCTTGAGGTTGTTTAAGATAAGCAGACTCACTTAGGGACCTGCTGGGACCTGGGATTGGGGCACATACTATCGTTTTTGTAAATGACCGACTTTGCATAGTGTAGTGATTTACAATCTGCACTGGGAACCACAAGGTTGTAGGTTTAAACTACAATGGAGACCGGTCCATACTTGTTAAGACTGACAAAATCATATGGGTCATTGTAGCGGTAGCCAGCTTGGTCTCCGTCATGAATGCAAATCTTGAATGATCTTGAAAAATGAATCTTGATGTTATTTATGGTAAGCAGACTCAACTAATGGCCTAATTGGGGTCTGGGTGTGGGGTGTACACTGCAGCTATTGTGAATTATGGTTGCTGTGTAGTGGTTAACAATCTGGGCTTTCAACCAAAAGTTTGTTTTAAACCTACACTGGAACAACATTTAGAGGCTTTTTAAGGTGAGTAGGCTTGCTTAGGGATCCAACTTGACCATCTAGGGCCTGGGAGTGAGGTATACCCTAGAGCTGCTGTGAATGATGTGTAGTGGTAAACAGTCTGGGCTGGGAACCAAAAGGTTGTAGGTTCAAAACTACATTGGAGACCAGCGCATATTTCCAAAGACCAACAAAATTGTTGGGGTCATTGGTGTGGCTCCCAGCTCTGTTTCTGTCATTTTAGGGGCCAGGAAGTGTGAGGCATGCATTTGAACTGTTGTGTGGTGGTTAACAATCTATGCAGGGAACCACATGGTTGTTGGTTCAATCCTACACTGGAGATCAACCCATATTTGAAAAGACAGACAAGATTGTTGGGGACATTGGTGTGGCTCCAGCTCTGTTTCTGTCATTTTGGGGACCAGGAAGTGGGATTACCCTGTAGTAGTGCAGTGGTTAACAATCTGGGTTGTGAATCAAAAGGTTTATGGGTCAAACCTGTCAAGTAGCAATCCATGCACAGAGCACAGTACTTAACCCCTGTTGCTGTGTTTTGGCACTTTTCCACTGCATGTTATGGTTCGACTCGACTCGACTCTGCTCGCTTTACTTTTCTGAGCTTGCTTTTCCACTGCAGTTAGTGCAGCCTCAACGTGGGTGGGATTATAGGCTGATCATCATAGTTGCGTCACCCCATCCAGCTCTCGTTGGATCCTCTCCTCGGCTACTAACGAGAGGAACGTCTGCACCTCATTTTTATACCACGGCATGGTTTTGCACACAGCCATTTCTTTTAACAAATCGAAAGTCATGTGAACAAATGATACTGCTATTGCTGTTGCTAACTTTAAAACTAGCAGGTTGATGTCCTGTGTCGCAAATCCAGTGACTTGTATTGACGATTCTCTCTGACCAATCAGTGATCTGCAGGGTTTTGACGTCACATTTAGTATCGGCTCGGCTCGCTTGGTACCTCAACTGAGGTGGTACTAAAAAAGTACCAGGTACCAGGTACTATCCACAGTGGAAAACCCCCAAAAAGCAAGCAGAGTTGAGTCGAGTCGAGCCATACCGTGCAGTGGAAAAGTCCCATTTGTGTAACTCAACTGGTAGAGCATGGCGCTAGCAATGCCAAGTTTATGGGTTTGATTCCCATAACCTGATAAAATGTGTAGCTTGAATGCACTGCAAGTTGATTTTGATGAAAGATTTGACAAATGTGTAAATGTTAGGTAAACAATCTAGGGGGGCTGTTCTCTTAGTATGTGTTCTGTAAGTTGCTTGTGCTTTCTTGCTGTATCGCATATTATCAACCCCCCACACCACCCCCCATTATTCTATAAAGTAGATGAGGTCTTCATAACCATGGCTGACCCCAGATAACTCTTCCCTGACTACATTTGGTTAAAATATGTCATAATGTGCAGTGTGTGCATGTTAGCCATCAAGAATCTCAAGGCAGGATGTTTTAAGGCTGAATTTTGCTGCCCTAACTCCATTACAGACTTAATGTATGTCTCTCTGCTCAGCAGGAAGAGCACTCTCTCTGCCCAAATATGATGCTGAAATGAACTCCGCCATTTTGCAGTGCTTGTCGTGAGAAATGAAGGGAAGCAGGGGGCTTGTTCCCTGTCATTATTTATGGATGTAAACAGCTAAAGTTCAACAGTGACAACCTGTTGCAATCTAGTCTTGTCTCAACAAGAACATTGCCTCTAGAAGTTTGACTGCTGGAATGGGCTTTGTATTTCGCACAAGGAGTTATATACAGTGGCCTGTGCACTAGTATAAGTTCGAGTATCCTCTTGACTACAAAGGCTTTTATCTCAATCACCACAAAGTAGTCTAAATAGCACTTCTGGCCAACCACTCATCTTAGTTGTTATAGTAACAGCTCATAGGCATCCCGTGCCAATTAACAACACAATGTTAATGAGAGGCTCTGCTGTTCATGCCACGCTCATTAGCTGACCACAGTTTGGGTGACTGATTCAGGCGTGATATGCAGAATGACCCAGTCGCAGTAAATGATGCTTGTCATGTATTGCAAGCGCAGATTTTTTTCATAACACCCCGTCAACAGCCAGACTTTGATATCAGGAAGGAAATGCGCAAAAGATGATTACAAATATGTTGTCTTAGATGTTGTGCATGTATGTGTGGCTGCGTGTGTGCTGTTTTACTTGCAGAAATAATGCAGGAATGCATGTTTTAAAGTCAGCCATTTAAAGGGCTTTAAAAACCTGTTTTCCTTAGACATTAACAGATATGTGTTACTTATGATTTTTCGTTGAAAGAGGAAATTTGTTAATTTATGGACTTTGGACTATTTTCTTCTGATGGATTTGAACTAAATTATGATTGTTATAGTACTGCTATACCTCATTGGTGTCACATAAGTATTCATGATACCTCATGGCTTATCTTTTGACTAGCATTTTTTTTTAGCCACTTAAAAGCATTGGTCTCAAATACATAGGCTATTTGATAAGTATTTGGTGCAAATGCATGAAAGACAGCTTACACATCTTTACGTGAGAGCTTCTAGAGTTATGGACTGTGGCTGATTTGAAACATGACATGGTCTCACGCTTGGCATCAAAAATCAAATTTAAAGGAGCAATATGTAACATTGAAATCAAGCGTTTAAAATGGGTACTGCAGTCCAAATTCAAAATACTGGAGAGAGTTGTCTCACCCGCCCCCGCCCCCTCCTCCCCAGACTCGAAGCTCACATGGGTTGCCAGGTTGAGGACACGCAACAGGAACGAGCAAACTGACAATGCCAAGCGACAAGCCTTACACTGTAATTTGATCAGCTAATATATACGTTTGCAATGTTTTTATTGTTTGCAAATTATAAACCAGATCATGTGGATTTTTTATAATTCTGTCAATGTTAGATAGATATCTTGCTGGCTTCCATGGCTGCAGCGTGCTGTGTTTGCCCGCTAACTTGTTTCAAATCTGGCAGCCCGGGGTGTAGAAATACTACAGGGAAATGTGCAGTGGGCGGGATCACATAGGCCAAAACACAAACAGAAATTCCGGCCCCGAACTGACATTTCAAAGTAGAATATACTGGCTGTAGCATTGTTTTCGGAGAAGCCAGTATTTCAACTTAGCATGTTTCTTAAATCTCTGATAACATATTATGATAATTTTATGCTTTAGTACAGTAAATATATTACATATTGCTCCTTTAATTTTTGGGTGAGCTATCCCTTTAAATAACATGCTTGAATGTCGATAAGCAGCTGTAAGCTGCAGCAATAATGTTCAATCAAATAGCCACCAAAAAAATTTTATGCAAATTTACATAGTACAATCACATTAAAGAATCTTATCTTATCTTATAATAGTAGACAATCTCCACCACTTACTGTAATTCTTATAGGGCCTTCCTCACCTTGATCTTGAGGGGTTAGACACTGACGTGCAGTGCATCTGAGATGGGACAGGCGGAATTCCCTGTCAGAAGTGTTGTTTAGGTAATCGCTACGTCATTAGCATGCTTAGCTCAGCCAAAGGAGGCCCACAGGCTGTTACTCCCCTGATTTCCATTCCTGTAACGGCCATGGCACACTGCAGGCACAATTCAGATGCAATTCAGTGGGGAGGTGATTTATCTGGGAAGCCCTGCAGGTGAGGTCTCACTGCATGAGATTACTGAGTGCTGTGAAGTTTCTCCAATTGGTGTTTTGCTGGATGCTAGAGGAGGGACTCGCAAACAAATTTAATGCTGCATTTCTTAATATGATTAGCTGACTAGCTTAATGTCATAATGTGCATATACAGGTGCTGGTCATATAATTAGAATATCATCAAAAAGTTGATTTATTTCACTAATTCCATTCAAAAAGTGAAACTTGTATATTATATTCATTCATTACACACAGACTGATATATTTCAAATGTTTATTTCTTTTAATTTTGATGATTATAACTGACAACTAAGGAAAATCCCAAATTCAGTATCTCAGAAAATTAGAATATTACTTAAGACCAATACAAAGAAAGGATTTTTAGAAATCTTGGCCAACTGAAAAGTATGAACATGAAAAGTATGAGCATGTACAGCACTCAATACTTAGTTGGGGCTCCTTTTGCCTGAATTACTGCAGCAATGCGGCGTGGCATGGAGTCGATCAGTCTGTGGCACTGCTCAGGTGTTATGAGAGCCCAGGTTGCTCTGATAGTGGCCTTCAGCTCTTCTGCATTGTTGGGTCTGGCATGTCGCATCTTCCTCTTCACAATACCCCATAGATTTTCTATGGGGTTAAGGTCAGGCGAGTTTGCTGGCCAATTAAGAACAGGGATACCATGGTCCTTAAACCAGATACTGGTTGCTTTGGCACTGTGTGCAGGTGCCAAGTCCTGTTGGAAAATGAAATCTGCATCTCCATAAAGTTGGTCAGCAGCAGGAAACATGAAGTGCTCTAAAACTTCCTGGTATACGGCTGCGTTGACCTTGGACCTCAGAAAACACAGTGGACCAACACCAGCAGATGACATGGCACCCCAAACCATCACTGACTGTGGAAACTTTACACTGGACCTCAAGCAACGTGGATTGTGTGCCTCTCCTCTCTTCCTCCAGACTCTGGGACCCTGATTTCCAAAGGAAATGCAAAATTTACTTTCATCAGAGAACATAACTTTGGACCACTCAGCAGCAGTCCAGTCCTTTTTGTCTTTAGCCCAGGCGAGACGCTTCAGACGCTGTCTGTTGTTCAAGAGTGGCTTGACACAAGGAATGCGACAGCTGAAACCCATGTCTTGCATACGTCTGTGCGTAGTGGTTCTCCCCCACATTTTTGAATGGGTTTTGTTTCACAATCCTCTCCAGGGTGCGGTTATCCCTATTGCTTGTACACTTTTTTCTACCACATCTTTTCCTTCCCTTCGCCTCTCTATTAATGTGCTTGGACACAGAGCTCTGTGAACAGCCAGACTCTTTTGCAATGACCTTTTGTGTCTTGCCCTCCTTGTGCAACGTGTCAGTGGTCGTCTTTTGGACAACTGTCAAGTCAGCAGTCTTCCCCATGATTGTGTAGTGTACAGAACTAGACTGAGAGACCATTTAAAGGCCTTTGCAGGTGTTTTGAGTTAATTAGCTGATTAGAGTGTGGCACCAGGTGTCTTCAATATTGAACCTTTTCACAATATTCTAATTTTCTGAGATACTGAATTTGGGATTTTCCTTAGTTGTCAGTTATAATCATCAAAATTAAAAGAAATAAACATTTGAAATATATCAGTCTGTGTGTAATGAATGAATATAATATACAAGTTTCACTTTTTGAATGGAATTAGTGAAATAAATCAACTTTTTGATGATATTCTAATTATATGACCAGCACCTGTATATATATATATATATATATATATTTTTTTTTTTAAACAAATAATAATAATAATAATAATTATTATTATTATTATTATTTATTAACTTTTATAATTTTATTATACAATAGTAATATATATTCACTCATGCCTTCTTAACTTTAAAACCTTGGGGCTTTTATTTTGGCGGAATATTCCAGGAAGTCATTTGAGTGTTTGTATGTAGCCTAGCTCACAGAAGTTTAAAGGAATAGTTCACCCAAAAATGAAAGTTCTCTCATCATTTACTCACCCTCATGCCATCCCAGATGTGTATGACTTTCTTTCTTCTGCAAAACACAAATGAAGATTTTTAGAAAAATATCTCAGCTCTGCAGGTCCATACAATGCAAGTGAATGGTGACCAGAACTTTGAATCACAAAAATAACAAAGTCAGCATAAAAGTAACCCATATGACTCCATTGGGTAAATCCATGATTCAGAAGTGATATGATAGGTGTGGGTGAGAAACAGATCAATATTTAAGTCCTTTTTTTTACTATAAATCTCCACCTTTGACCAGCCCGACCAGTAGGTGGTGATATGCATGAAGAATGCTAATTGCCAAAAAACAAAGGAAGAAGTGTGGTATGTGGAAGTGAAAGTAGACATTTATAGTAAAAAGTACTTAAATATTGATCTGTTTTTTACCCACACCTATCGCCTTTGAAGACATAGATTAAACCACTGGAGTCATATGGATTACTTTTATGCTGACTTTGTTATTTTTGGTGATTCAAATTTCTGTGCAGTGCTTACATAATACATATTCATTGAAATGCACTGTGAACGCAGACTATATGTTTACTTATTAAACACAGCTTTTATGATTCACAAAGAGACTTTGCAAAAAAGGCATAATGGACTACTTTAATGGTGCTTTTATGGTTCTTTTTGCCATTTTTGGAGCTTGACAGTAACGACCATGACTAACACACAGCACTGGATTTGGATTGGGCTAGTTGGACCAAGACCCCATCCAGTTAAAAACATTGGCGTTGGATCCAATGTCGATTTTGATCAAAAAGTCTACACACATTTTATGCTATTTTTCAGTGTTTTCTATACAATCGTTCATAGTGGCTGCCACAGCATTGTTTCAATATTTTTCGTGCCGGTCTGTGTATGTGGTATCATCAATTTCAGATAAACTTACCCCTAAATGAACTGCAGTTGGTGGCTTTACATGTGATCAGACGGTCTCTTCTTGTCTCAGTGGGAAGTTTGCTAGAATAATCCGCAGTGTGGATCAGACTTTGTGCTGATAGTCAAAGGTCTGACAACGCAAAACACTTTATACATGCACATACTCCTGCTTATGGATTACTGCTGGTGGGATGATGGGTCTGATTGTTTATTACAATGCTTGTTATGGCTTTGATAAACCTTAAACACCTTGAAACTCAATGTCACTGCTGCCTGTTCTAATTTATTTAACAAAATGTTACAATATGAAAGTCATTGCCAAACAGTTGACTTGCATATTCACAAATTCTGTCCAGACTGTACTGCATTCATTGTGCATTCTGACTGACCTTTTCCCAGAAACAGCAAAGCATAGACTTCAATAGTAATGAATTTGTTCAGGCTCATTTGTAATACAAAAGCCCTTGAGAATGTGATTTGTATTGTTTCACATTGACATGTACATTCATAGACCGAATATGCTTGTCATGTAAACAGCACGACGCCACAGAAATAGAAACCAAGAGACTGAAAACATGTTCTGTTGCTCATTGCTTTTCTTTCAGACACACGCTCAGACATTTTCATTCACATACATTTGCAAATGAATAATTTTGAGTGATTTATAAACCATTTCGTCCAGTTCATTGGCAGGCTGGCTGAAAGGAACGACTTTCTCACAAACTGGACTTTACTATGACTTGCAAGCAAGTTTTCCACTACACAAACTGTACACAAGAATGAATGTTCACTATAGACATTTCCATGACTTATACGTTTATATTTACAATTACATTTATTCATTTGGCAGATGCTTTTATCCAAAGCAACTTACAAAAGAGGAAAAACATAAGCAAATCATCTTAATGAGACAGTGGTACGAAAAGTGCCATATCAGAATAGCATTCAAAACAGATTAAAATGCAACAAGGAAAAATTATTATTTGTTTTTATTTATTTTTGTGACTGGTTAAGTGCTCATGGAATAGATGTGTTTTTAGCTGTTTTTTGAAGACAGAAAGTGAGTCAGCTTCACGGATGGTGTTGGAAAGGTAATTCCACCAATGTGGTATGATGAAGCCGAAAGTTCGGGAAAGTGTTTTGGTGCCTCTTTCTGTTGGTACAACAAGGCGACATTCCTTAGCCGACCGCAGGCTTCTAGTGGGCGCGTAGCTCTGCAGAAATGATTTTAGGTGTGCTGGAGCAGACCCAGTGACTGTTCTGTACGCCAGCATCAGAGCCTTGAATTTGATACGTGCATCAACCGGCAGCCAGTGAAGAGAGACAAGGAGTGGTGCAACATGCGCTCTCTTTGGTTCATTAAAGACCAGATGTGCTGCTGGGGAGGCCTGCAATGAGAGCGTTACAGTAGTCCAGTCTAATTATGACAAGTGCCTGAACAAGAAGTTGTGTGGCATGTTCAGAGAGGAAGGGTCTTATCTTCCTGATATTGTAGAGTGTAAATCTACATGATCTTGCGGTCTTTGAGATGTGGTCTGTGAAATTTAGTGTTAGCGATGGTTACCAGATTTCTGACTGTTTTGGAAGGTGTTACTGCAGTTGCACCCAGCTGCACGGTGATGTTGTGTTCAACAGCAGGGTTGGCTGGAAAGACAAGAAGTTTGGTCTTGGCTGGGTTAAGTTGCAGGTGGTGTTCCTTCATTCAGGCCGAGATGTCTACCAGGCAGGCAGAGATTTGAGCAGTCACTGTGGTGTCGTTGGGCTTGAAAGAACACAGTTTTATGGTATTTCCAGGTTTTCTATTGCTGTGGTATTCCTGTTAACTTATTTGTTGAAAAAAGAAATATGACTTTGTAAAGAGCAGTCTATTGGGGTAACAGGTGAAGATCACTTTGCTTTTAGGGAAATTCATTTTTGAAATGTATCTTGTATGTGCAATGTAGTTGAGAGCAAAAGGGGGTCTGGATGTGTTTTAATAGAAAAATATGACTGGATCAACAGAATGTCAGTTATAATTGTGTTGAAACAGGCCAACCATTGTGCTTGTTAAAAGCACTAGTCAGTTACATAAAACACACACACACACACACACACACACACACACACACACACACACACACAGGCTTTTAGGTTACTTGTTTTTCTCATAACAACATGCAGCCACATCCATTCAGCCGTGGTAGTTTTTACACCCAGTTGTGAGTTTTTGCCCAGAACAAATGCACAGTCATATCAGATTCATGCTGAGAGCTAAATTGACGAGTGTAAATGTATTTAAATTTGCTTTGCATCTCAGTCGTAAGTTAAAGACAAAGCAAACTCGTTAATGCGTCGCATTTCAGCAGGAACAGCCTGTGAATTATGAATCGATTTTGCGCGTCATTACTCCAGAAAGACAACAGTTAGATTAAAATGTAATTAAGCAACAGATGCACATGATGTTGGGTTGAGTCAGCCAGACCGTTATCGTTAGTCTCTGTGTTTATGGATAGGTCAGATTCAACCGTGCTCTTCCACGGCTTATTTGGACCACGTAATGTACCACAGCATAAATCACTGGCCTGGCACTGCTGTATAATGGATTGTGTAATGAAGCCAGCATTTTCATAAAATTATTTAGCGTTTCTTCACTTATTGAACCAGCCCTCTTAAGTTAATTCTGCCAGGTTGGTTTTCTTGCATGCTGAAAATCACCGTTATCGACTCTGCTCAGTGCATGAGGCCAATAAAGCTCGGCACCTTCCTATATCTATTTAACTGCTTCTTCTTGGCTGGTTCCATCTGTGCATCAGTGCATGTGTGTGACAGCAATACAGATTTGCAAGTTTTTACTTTAAGTTTTACTCTGGTGTAGGTTTAGGTATAAACATAACCTATGCACAATTGTGAGTGCAGATCAGTTGAATTCTTCATTATGTTGCTTGGTATCTTTACACAACTGAACTCTGCTTTGTTTTTTTCAGTAGCAAAATCTCTACTGGTTTGAAACATTCCTACTGTCACATGCTATATACTGTCTTAGCGCCCATCTCTAACTCTGCCAACACATAAATAAAGCTATTGCTTAAGAACAGTGCTGAAATGCAGTAGGTTTTTAGATGAAAGCACTCAGCGCCCTCCAGGGGCCTCTTTCTCAGCCCGCGGTGAGAGCCTGACACATGGGTTCAGGTTAAAGAGCAGAGAGTCGGCTCTCAGATGCTTTGTTGTTGTGGAGACAATGCAAGGATGAGAGAGGACGAGAAGGCGAGGGGCCGCGGGTGCCACTTCACGGCTCCGCCGTTGATTTCCTCCATGAGAAGAATTAAGAGTGTGATAATGAAGCGAGCGGAGCTGGAGAGATCTCATTATAAGGAGCCACACACAAACAGTCGCACAGGCGGAGTAAACACTGCCATAACTTTAACATATTTGTGCAGCCTCTTGGTGGTTTTAGCATGCATTTCTGACAATGACTACAGCTAGCATCTCTAAATGAAAGGGCAGTGTGATATACTGAATAGTGTCCTGGTAACTGGAGGGTTGTAGGTTTGAGTTGCTTTGGATAAAAGTGTCTGCTAAATGATTTTTTTTTTTAAAGGAGTAGTTCTTCCACATATGATTTCTCTCATCATTTAATCACATTTAAAGCTGAAGTGTGTAATTCCTGCATCACTAGCGCCACCAAACGGAATTGCAAAAATAAATTGTGTTTTCTGAATATGCCCTCATCTGCCGTTGGTCTAACGAAGAGATAGTCCCGCCCCCAACTCACACCATTAGTTGAGTAACGTTGTTGGGGTGGGTCAAAGTGGGTCGCTCTGAACAAACAGAGACATTTTCAAAGCGCCACATAAAGACAGTGCTTACAGTTTTCGAGAAAATTAACCTATGAATGGCATACTGTTAAGTTGTCTTTGCATGTTAAGCTTGGATAGGAGAAAGAATTTTAACACAGAAAAAGTTACATACTTCAGCTTTAAGCCACGTCCACACTAATACGTCTTTATTTTAAGAAACACATTATGTATGTTTACAGCGTATGTTTACGCTTCTCATCCACACTAGAACGGCATTTTCCTCCCCCAAAATTAGAGTGTTTCAAATTTGTGTGTTGTTACCCCTATTACTTTTTTGTTATTCCATGGAACAATAATGGAGAAATTTTGAAGAATGACCCTACAGCGTACAGTGACCATGACCTGTCAAGCTCCAAAAGGAACAAAAAGCACCATTAAAGTAACCCATACGTTATATTGCAAGTCTTTTGAAGCCATACGATATGTTTTCTTCGAGGAACAGAACAAAACATAAATTGTTATTGACTGATAATCTTCCCTTCTGCCGTAGCTCTCAAATCTCATTAAGTTTCAGTTTGGTCATCACACAAGGCTATCGTATGGCTTTCAAAGACTTGGAATGTAGCGCACAAGTCATATGGATTACTTTAATCATTCTATTTGGAGCCCCTGGTCACTGTAAGCTTTTGTAGTATGGAAAGGAGCAGTGTAAACATTCTTCAAAATGTGTCTATTGTGTTCCATTAAAGAAAGAAATTGGGTAACACTTTCTATGAAGCCTGTATTTATAATGCATTATAAGGGTATTCTTAATGCATTATAATGATTCGTGATTCCGCACACCCAGCCCCGAATTAGGCTGATTAAGCCCGAGAGGGATAAGGCCGAACGGACACGGCAGTGCGACAGAGAGAGAGTTACGGACAGCTCTCTGACACCTGTGTGTGTTTGTCTTTTTGGTTAAGTTCATTATTAAAATATTATTTATAATGTCAAGCCGGTTCTCGCCTCCTACTTTCCATTGAACTGTGTTACACAGTTCTTTCACACTTTCAGAAATCTGAATTCATGCATTTTTAAAACTATTTCATAAATATATATTTGAAGTCAAAGATTAATTTCTAATATTCTGGGTGGGCCCAGCACCACCCCAGCCCATCCTTGGCTACACCACTGCTTATAATACAGGCTTCATAGAAAGTGTTACCAGAAATTCGTACAGGTTTGGAACAACATGAAAATTTGTAAATGATGGCAGAATGTTCATTTTTGGATGAATGATTCCGTCAGACAAATAGTAGACATGAAAACAAAAGTAATGCGCAAAAACAAGGGCAGTACTTCCTGCTAAAGAGCTTCTTTAGTTATGATTTTATTAATCTGCATTGTTTAAACTTAGATGTCCAATTGAAATAGGGAACTCTGACTACTACAAAAGTGTTTTAATCGCACACAGTAAAAGTCCATTGGGATGAAGCAGATGAGTGTGAAATCTGGTGCCTGACTGAAAATGACATAGTGATGAAAAGTGCTGGAAGATTTTCTTTGTGTCCACGAGAGACACACTGGTAAACAACAGCATTGACAGATTTGTAGATGGAGTTGTCCTAGAATGAGGTCTCATTTTTGCTTTATGGCTCAGGATAGACTTCACTTCACACCAGCTGGTTTTGAAATCTGTCAGCTCGGGTCCCTCGTTCAATGCAAGTCCATGGGATTCTTTTTGCCTGTTTGATTGTCAGCCAGGCGAGAATCGCTTAGAAATGTAATAGCACATCTCTCCTCGACAAGACATTTTTTCCCTCTTTCCTTCATTTCCAAGACCTCCTCTCTCCTCACCTAAATGATAATATTTTATTGCTCATTCTTTTTCATTCTCTTTGTCAGTGTCAGTGCGGGTGGTAGGTGACAGCTACAGGCGTTTATGTGACCTGACAGCGCGGACTATCTCTCTCGCACTTTCTCTCTCTTTATTCAGTAGGGTAGAGGGTGTCAGTCGCCGATAGCATGAACTCATGTGACCCTCTCCGCACTGCCCCATGAGGTTCATGCCCTTTTTTAGTGACGTCATTAATAAAAGACATGGGAAATACTTTAGCAAAGGAGAGGGGTCACCTACATCCTCAAAGAGCTGGGAATAGTTTATTTGCTGTTATAGATTCCCTTTGGACTCCTGTGGTGTCTAATTAAATAAAAAAAATATATGCAGGTACAGCCAATGTGAATTACTAATCAATACATCAATATACTTCATTTTGTTTTAACAATTTACTATTAGCTGAATGCTAGCTAGCATAAAGTACGTCAGAGCATTTTGTCTGCACGCTCTAAACCCCAAGTACACATTGACTTCCAACTTCCATTTTCATTTCTATTTTGCGCCAATTTCCCAAGAAGTGACGATTTTGTTCAAGAGCACCTTTTATGGTTTTTAAACGTGCCTAATTTTGTTTTAAAGGTCTCATACAATAGATTTACATGCATCCAAGGTAAAAAAAAAAAAAAACACTTTAATTTGCTCATAATTTAAATTGCAGCAATACCTTTTTTTCACAGTGTCACAAACGACTCGTTCAATGATCCGTTCTAAAGGATTCATTCTAAACAACTTTCAGAGAGCCTACTCTGCTCTGATTGGTCAGATGTCCCAGTCTGTTGTGATTGGTTAGTGTAGTGTTTGAGGGCGGTCAAAGCTGTTCACGAGCAGCCAATGAAGACCAGAGGCGTGTTTTTTGTTACCAAATTACGTAGGTTAGTACAGGAAGTAAGTCTGGAATTACTAACGACTCGTTTCAGGTGTTCAGAATCGGTTCTTTCTTTTGGGAGTCAATAACTCCATTTGTCGTTCACTTTGATTTTTGAAACTTTGCAGACTATTTTACATTCACAAACAGTTATATAACACACTACATGAAAGGTAATATTTGAAAAACCATAATAGGTGCTCTTTAACACATGGGATGGAAACGCTGCTTTATTTGCAAATTATAATTTTTTTTCGCTAAAAATGAACTTGCTATTGACTGTGCTACAACAGTGTCACAAAGCAGTTGTAGTGTGCATGTGTCAAACACGATCGAACAGGCATGTGGTTAAAAAGAATATACTTTGAATGGCTAGAGCACATGACTGTGAGCGGGACGTATTAGCGCACGGAAAAACCAAGTGTACCCTAGCCTTTTTTGGGGGGGGGGGGGGGGTGGATTTTTCCCCTTTTTCTCCCAATTTGGAATGCCCAATTCCCAATGTGCTCTAAGTCCTCGTGGTCGCATAGTGATTCGCCTCAGTCCGGGTGGCAGAGGACGAATCTCAGTTGCCTCCGCGTCTTATCATGTGGCTTGTTGAGCGCGTTGCCACGGAGACATAGTGCGTGTGGAGGCTTCACGCCATCCACCGCAGCAACTATGCTCAATTCACCATGAACAAACCACATTATAGCGACCACAAGGAGGTTACCCCATGTGACTCTACCCTCCCTAGCAACCGGGCCAATTTGGTTGCTTAGGAGACCTGGCTGGAGTCACTCAGCACACCCTGGGATTTGAACTAGCGAACTAGCGAACTCCAGGGGTGGTAGCCGGCGTATTTTACCACTGAGCTACCCAGGCCCCAGTATACCCTAGCCTTAAACGTTATATAAGAGTTTAGCTTTCATTCCAGAGCAGGTCTTTCAAAATTCGATACTGATGCGGCTCTTTAAGCACCAGCAAAACGTATTTACTAGAGCTGTCAAAATTAATGCATTAACGCTTGCAATTGTTTAAAATGTTTGACGGTTTAATTTTTCTTTAACTTGATTAACGCATTTACCAATTTGACATTCGATTCTGACATTGTATTTTTATTTTTTTATTTTTTTATTCTCACACGGAACTGTTGCGATGTATCCAGGGACATTACTACACTGCACAACTACGCACACAGCGCGTACTTGTTTATTTCCATATAGAGTGATATAGTGATGGAGAAAGGACCTCTTAAAGGAATATTCCGGGTTCACTACAGCATTTGTGGCATAATGTTGATTACCACAAAAATCTATTTTGACTCGTCCCTCCTTTTCTTAAACTGCTTTCGATTCAGCTCAAGTTGTATTGAACCCAGAATATTCCTTTAATGCTGTTTGCTGTAGAAAACAAACCCAGATGGGACTTGTGACAGAAATCAAGTACTTTGCAGCCTCTGGAGGGTGCAATTTAATTAAGTTCTTCTTACTATCACGAAAATGCCAATTCAGATAAGTATAATTACATGGGCAGTGCCAGCACTAAAAGCAGAACTAGACATCTGCAGCGCTATTCATGTGAAGTTCAAAGTAGTGCTTGACGATGGCGTTGATGTCCTGATGCGAATCATGAATGCAGCTTCACAACTGCCGTAGAAAATTGGATAGCCACAGTCTACGGCTTATTAATATTGTGGAGGATGAGAGATTAAAAGATTTAATGCGCATTGCAATGAATATGCAACCGATGGGGACTAGTTTATTCAATTGGTCAACTTCCCATACACTTAGACATTTAATGTTGCCTAAATTGTAAATTGTAATTGAAATAGTGCATTTCTATCTTTATACTGTGGAAGGCTTTGTTTGTAAAAAGTTAATAAAGAATTATGTTACATATTGTTTTCTTTCCAAAGAGAACACATTTCAGCACTTTCAAAATGTAATCGTAAAACTTTCCAAATGTAATTAATCGCGATTAACTATGAAAAATATGCGATTAATTGCGATTACATTTTTAAAAAATTGTTATTGACTGACAGCACTAGTAGAACTATATACGCATTTAATCCATCAAACACTCCTTTGGATCATTAGCTGCATATTCTACTATGTATTTTGTAGTGTAACTAGTGTGAGTAGTATGTTCACACTGAATGTGCAACAAAAAGTAGAATACCACAAGTACCTGGATGATGTACTGTATGTTTTCAACCTAATTAATGGAGTGTGGAATGTCTTACACTTCATGCACTAAGCGCTTGGGACTTGCCTTACGTAGCGGAAGGGGCGGAGTTACCTATCCACGATATTGGCCTGACAAAACAATCATAACCAATGGTGAAAGTGGCATCTAGTGAAAATTTTGTGAAGACAACACCTTACAAATGTGAGTTGAACGCTTAACCATCACCCCCACACTGTGTAAATATGTACTTTATTTGAGATATAAATGTTGAACTGAGTTTGGTTAATACGCTAATGCTAGCGGCAACACATTGCGTGTGTTTGAAACATCACTTCCGATGCTTCTGTGTAAACTGTTACTGTTCTGTTTGAGACAGTAATACACTTTGAAAATTCATACACTGGAGTGCATAGTGTGAGTGTACATAGTGCTTCATTTGGGACACCCTTACTCCCCAACACTGTTTCAGTGATTTTTAATCCAAGTAAGCATATTTTGGAGAAAATTAGGATGATATTATGACAGGTGCTTTAACAACACATTCAACACGCATGTGTTTCACTGGGTAACATGCCACTAATTACATACGCAAAGTCAATGCACTTTACCCATTCACCATAACTATAGCCCAATTCTTATTAGCTGGCAGCAGCTACCTCAAACAACCTCCTGACCCAAGTAGAAGCAAATTCTAATTAAAACTAGTAGATGAGAGCCTTTCAGAGCATCCAGAGCTCTAATTACAGTGCCAAATAAGAGACTTCTCCGTCTGATGGGAAAGAAGTGTGTATTGATTAAACACGTGAAGCGATGGCCGTCTAGCCGCATCTCTGTCTCTCTCTCGCCATCCCTCTCTGCTGGTTTCCCGATAATGACAATCAGATGGTGAGCAGCGGTGTCTACAGCACACGTCTCATTTCAGTCCTGCAACTCCATTTTAAGTTTTTTCCCCTCTCGGGTTCTCTCTGCCACTTCAGGATTCTGAATTTGCTGGAGAGGAGTTGTAGTGTGTCACTGGGGCAGTGTGGACCGGGCGGGAATTAAAATCGAGGGGTGATGTGAACGGTCAATTGAATAGAGATTATGTGCCTCCATTAAATCACAAATAAAACACGCTTGCGCACTCTCTCTCCTCCTGTGACACACTCGTGTCCCTGTGCATGAATATTTCACTCACATACTCCAAAAGGAAGGGCTATTAAAATTATACGGGGATGGGGAGAAGCAGATAAAATATTCTTACCTTTTCTTTCTTCTCTATGTCCTGTAGCTCTGAGCACACGATTAAAGCAGTTGGATGGAGTTTTATGCCCCTCTGCCATGCATGAGCAAACTACAAGAGATCTGGAAGATCATTCCACATTTGGGAAAATGCCATATATTTTTTTGGAAGGACAGGTTGATCCAAAAGGAGGTCAAATATCCCCCAAGCTCCAAACAGGAAAGGTGTAGCAACACCTGAAAGTTTTGTCTGCACACTTTATATGAGGTTTGTCAATCGATTGACCTCAAGCCTGTTTCATCTCTATTCTTAAATTCCCAAAATAGATCTTTTACTTTATGCATAATCTGAGTAAATCAGTCGCATGTGCAAACAAATTTCACGCTATATGACTAAAAATGTCTGTGATTAGCCACTTGTAGGTAAATGTTATTAAGTTGTATAGTGGCGAAGTAGTTCAGCAGCAAGATCTTTTCACTGCATGTTGAGAGTAAAAGTTTGGTTTGACATGTTGTGTGTAATGTGTGTCCAAAGACAAGATCCACGCAATCCATGGCCCCATTTACACCTTGCATGATCATGCGTTTCATATCCGGATAGTATCTGGATATTCTTTAGCTGGATTGCATTTACACCTTGCATTCAAATGCATCTCCACTGTGATCAAATTTAAAACGCAACTTACATATTAAATCAGAAGTTGTGATAACTGAAAATTCCCAGTCTTTTAGTGAATTTAGTGAAAACATTGATGGATATTGAAATGCTTTCTAACACTAACAATCAGGGATTTCAGGTCGCCGAAACTAATTTAATGATATTTGTCTCGCGTTCGGTACTTGTTTAAATGTGCTTCATCTGAAATGCGCGAGTGAAGACTGGTTTCATGTGTGACGTGCATGATTAGAAGAGAGGAGAGAGACGTAAGCGAGTGGGGATTTGAAGAGAGATCCGTGATATTCCAAGTGCATTCCAGTGGAATAATTCATGGGATATCATTCATTGTTCGTGTTACAAGATTGCAAGACTGCATTGTCTGTTGTGTTCTTCACATTGTGATGGCTGAATTAACAGAAAAAGGCAAGAACACACAACAGATGACTGTAGCGCAGCCTCATCACATAATTCATTACTTACGTAGTTGTATCCAGATAACAAAAACACATTTGCATTTACACCTTCTTTGAATGGTTCCTGACCACCTCCGAATGTGGTTTCAGTGATCAGATCACGATCAGATCAAAATGTGTCTTGAGTGCATTTACACCTGGCATTTAATGTGGTCAAGCGTGATCTGATCGTGATCTGTTCACAGAAGATGCATGTTAATGCCAGGTGTAAAGGGGGCCCATTTGTCTTTGAATAATTCATTTTTTAATATCATTTCTGTTCTTTACAATCAGTTGTTGATCAAAAAACAATAAAAACAGAAATATTTCATTATAATCACAAATTGCACCAATGCAGTAAAGAAGCTATGCAACTCCAGTCTCGTTAATATTGAACACTTCTGAGAGACACTCACTGAACTGCCGCTATTCTTAAAGAGACAGTACTTATAAGTATTGTACTGTACTTATAAATATTTTCTCTAAATTCTTTCATTATTATTATTATTCAATAATTTATCTGGTTCTCAAATAATTAGAAAGATATTGCTCATTTAATTAGCTTCAATTTTGAAAGCTACTTAAAATTTTTTTTTTTTTTTAAATTCTCAAAGTGATACTATGAGTAGCTTGTAGCTTGACCAGCTGGTTTTAGTGTTTTTAGAGGATCATCATAATGCACATATATACTGTGAAGTTCTATGATTGCCTGATCATCGCTGGTGTTTGTATATCCACTGCGCATATACACTCATGGCTAATAACTTGCACGTGAGTAGACTGCAGTCACCACCAAAATCACCACATTCTCTAAAGAACCTCAATTTTCTCTTGTCTCTCTCTCCAGGACGAACAGAGTGACGCTTCATAATAAGATTCTCCCTATTAAGAGAACTCTCTCTGTCATATATCATTTGTAATTTTTTTTATTCCCCTTTTCTCCCCAATTTGGAATGCCAAATTCCCACTACTTAGTAGGTCCTCATGGTGGCGTGCTTGCTTACCTCAATCCGGGTGGCGGAGGAAAAGTCTCAGTTGCCTCCGCTTCTGAGACAGTCAGTCCGCGCATCTTATCACGTGGCTCTTACCACACGCCTCATTGAGAGCGAGAACCCCTAATCACGACCACGAGGAGGTTACCCCATGTGACTCTACCCTCCCTAGCAACCGGGCCAATTTGGTTGCTTAGGAGACCTGGCTGGAGTCACTCAGCACACCCTGGATTCGAACTCACAACTCCAGGGGTGGTAGTCATCGCCAATACTCGCTGAGCTACCCAGGCCCCTGCTGTCATATATAATTAACTGCAGGCCTCACCACCCAGCACCCTATTAACAGTTTATTTAGGCGAGTGTCCATAAATCAAACGCGTTCTCTGACCTGCAATACTGACAGATAAACAGACACTGTGATTGCTCTCGGCCTCTGCTATTGTCTCTACATGACTTTGACTGGTTGCTAATGGAACTTATTAATTATATGTGATAACTGTGATAATTGCAATTAGATTTCTCAACAATTGCATTGAAATCAGTTCTAATCTCCAACTTCTTACCACATGTGATGTTAAAACGGCACCCACAGACCAAAAAGAGTCTCCGTCAGCATATATAACATCTGTTCGAGAGTTTCTAAACTGGTTTTGCGTCAGGACCCAGATTTTACATTGGACATCAAGTGGTGATCAAACAAGGGTCCAAAATTCATACAAAAGTGAACAAAATTCTCCTTAAAATTGGCGTACCATCCGTACCGATGTTAAGGACAACAGCACTCTTGCTTGTGTGATATTGCTTATCAGAATGATTCTTCTGTCAAGTAATCTAGTTCATTAGCCAAATGGTAGCATTTTTATGATTATAAAGCAACGTTTGAAATTAGTGTATTATTATCGAATTGACGGGTGGTCTACAGGCTGTCAAATATTGGCTATAATGCCCTTAATACTCTCATCATTTACTCACCCTCATGCCATCCCAGATGTGTCTGACTTTCATTCTTCTGCAGAACACAAATTAAGATTTTAGAAGAATATTTCAGCTCTGTAGGTCCATACAGTGCAAGTGAATGTTGACCAGAACTTTGAAGCTCTAAATGCACATAAAGGCAGCATAAAAGTAATCTATACGACTCCAGTAGTTTAATCCATGTCTTCTGAAGTGATATGATAGGTGTGGGTGAGATACAGATCAACATTTAAGTCCTTTTTAATTGTAAGTTCTGGTTGGCAAAAGGCTTCAGCACAGACTATCACTTGTTTGTTTGACAGTGCAAAGGGAGAACATTGAGATCTTGTAGCCAAAGTAGAAAAAAAAAACAAACAAAAAAAAACATTGAAACATAAAAGTAAAACCAAGTCAAAGAATTTTTATATGTGCTTGTCCCTATACACTTCCAAAGTTTTTTTTTTTTTTTACAGAAAAATCATCTGTAATGTCTGTAATATCTCAAAAACATGAATAACCAACACTGGAAACATCATAAACAATTTGATAAAAATAGCTTGGTATTATTTAAAGTTTCACAACTTAGTCCCGCTGTCAACATATGAGGGCATACATTTTTAGGAAAACTATTTGCTCAGAATTTTTATTTTTTTTTGTGCATTTTTTTGTATTCTTATTAGGGGCTACTAGTTACAAATCAAAAAGGGAAATGTAAAATCCACACAGCAGTCACACTCATGTCTCAGGAGGATATTAAAAAGAGTGGCCTAAGTGGTAAAATTCGCTGGCTACCACCCCTGGAGTTCGCTAGCTCGAATCCCAGGGCGTGCTGAGTGACTCCAGCCAGGTCTCCTAAGCAACCAAATTGGCCTGGTTGCTAGGGAGGGTAGAGTCACATGGGGTAACCTCCTCGTGGTCGCTATAATGTGGTTCACTCTCGGTAGGGCGCGTGGTGAGTTGAGCGTGGTTACCGCTGTGGATGGCTTGAAGCCTCCACATGCGCTATATCTCCTTGGCAACGTGCTCAACTATGTCTCCGTGGCAACGAGCTCAACAAGCCATGTGATAAGATGCGTGGGTTGACGTTCTCAGACGTGGAGGGAACTGGGATTCGTCCTCCGCCACCCGGACTGAGGCGAATCACTACGCGACCACGAGGACTTAAAAAGCACATTGGGAATTGGGAATTCCAAATTGGGAGAAAAAGAACGTCCACGTTCTATGTTCCACAGAAGAGAGAACATTTGAAAAAGCATGAGTGAATGATTTTCTTTTTTTTGGTGAACTATCTCTTTAAACTTTGCCAAACCCTGGTTGTGGAGTAGTAAGATGATGATATCATAAATGGATGCTTCAAAAGATCCCCCACAGATCTGTCGTGAAATCACTTCAGTGCACATTATCCCACTGGAGGTCACACAGACAGCGGACGGATACATTCATTCATCCATCTTTTTGACAAGACAGGTCAGTCATAAAATATAAAAACTACACAGGGATGCAGATGGAAATAAAATATTTTATTAGTAAAGGGACCTAAGTGTTGACTATTTCCTCCATCCCATTTATTGGTTCTGAAGGTCAGGCCTACAGTAGATCTGTTGAGGGTCATTTTGAAGCACCCTTAACAAAGGGAAGAATGTAGAAGCATAAAGTCCAAAAACCATTGATGAGTGCATATAAATAGCCCAGGCATCACGTACTCCTGTGGGAGAGACTGTTGTGTGGCTTTTGGAAACATCCAGTAGTTACCTCATACTTTTAATGAGATGACCTGATCTATTGACATACTATGGCATTGTGGGAAATTCATGCTTGTATGTTGCTCATCGCTTTCTATGGTGCATGCATGAGAGGCATGATTATTAAATAATAAATCAGATTAACTATGTGATTATTTAGAATGTCAGATTAGTAGGGATGGGAATTGTAAGGAATTTAACGATTTTGATTCTGGTTCTTTAAAGGTTCCATTAATGATTCTTTTGGCAAAATTTGTTGGACATACTGTGTGCGGAGCAATGTGGATCAGCAATGTGGACAACCGAAGAGCAATTTGTCCTTTTAGAGTCCTTAGTATGGGAACCAGACTTGGTTGCACTGTGTTTTGCACTGTAGATTTAGAAGGGAGCAGTGCTGCTGCTGAATTATGCGCAGGAAACACAGAGTATTGTAGGGTGGTATTCCGTCCGCATTGGTGGAAAATTGCACGTGTACCGGGGTCCCGGTGGGTGGCATGTTGTGAGTAATACCACAGTGCTGTTCACGGTATGGCAACCATTCGGAAGAAGTCACAGCGCATTGCTGTGACTCTAAAAATCCCATCTCCATTTCTGTAATAACACGTCGTGACAGCGTGACGCCTGCACCTCGTTCTCTTGTACTCACACTGTAAATTTCCTCACCTCAGCTGCCGCACACTGCACAGATGTGAAAGAGAGCGAGCAAGTGTTTTATTTTTTTTAGGTTTTTTAAATGTTTCTCCCCCTTTCACCCATTGACATGCTTTCTTACACTGTGGCGTGTTAAGGTTTGCATGTTTGCATGTGGGCTTTATGTTTTGCATTGAAATTAACTCACATAATGGATAAAGTCACCTAAAAATGTAAGTACTGCTTTATTTTCTCACCCTGATGTCATTCCTAACATGCATGACTTTCCTTCATTAGTGGAAAAGAAAAGATGTTATCAGAATGTTTACGCTGCTGTTTTCCATTCAACAACAGTGAATGAGAAATGGGACTGTGGAGCTAAAAAATGGACAAAAAGTGGCAGAAATGTATTCTTAAAGTAGTCCACATGTGCTATGTTCCGAGTCTTCTGAAACCATACTATAGCTTTATGTGAGAAACTCTCGCTAAATAATTTCCCCTCCGGCTGCAGCTTTTAAATCTCTTTTTTAAATCTTTTAAATTTGACATATACATATTTAATATATTCAAATATGCTGTGTGGTGATGTAACATGCCAGGTGTGGCAGCGGGGGCGTGGTCAAGCATCTCTACGGAGAGAGAAAAAGCGGTAAGGGCGCTTGCACCTGAGTTGAATTATGTCTAACACCTGTCTCTAATTTCAGTGAGCACGGGGAGAGTGACATAAATAGAGCCACAACGCAGGTAGACGGGAGAGAGAGCCTGGGCACGGATTGTGAAGCCAAGAGTTATTATTGCAAAGTTGAGAGTTTATTTTGTGAACTAGTTTGTGGATTTTTTTGTGAACTAGTTTGTGGAGTTATTGAACAACGTAAAAGCCCTGAGAGTGTGTATTTGCTGCAGAGAGGAAAATAAAAACGCTTACCTGAACCAGGAAATCTGCTTCTCGCCTCCTCCTTCCACTAAGGAGTTTTACACCAGGTTTTCTGTAAATTGTGCCAGATGCCATTTGTTGCTGCATTGTTAGCTAGAATGATACACTAAGTTTGAATATTCAGAAGTGTAAATTAGATTTGAGAGATATTAGAACTGTGTTAAACAACTAAAATTTTTGTCTTTTCCTCACTTGAAGCTATTGTATGACTTCAGAAAACTTGAAACGTAGCGTACAAGTTGAGGGTCAGTGACCTGCCATAATTCTTTTTTTGGAATTATTCAAAAATTCATAAAAAGGGCAATTCACAATAAATAAATAAATAATTAAAAAATTAACTTGAACACACCTATTTTATGATGAACATGTTTTCATTGGTGACAATAAAAATAAATCTCAGGAAATTCTTGAAAAAAGAAATGTTGTTGTGCAGAATAATAATTTATTAAAATACTTTTAAATAAGAAGTGAAACAATTGTGTAAAATATGATTAATATATATTCTGTATATATATATATATATATATATATATATATATATATATATAGATTAAAAATTATTAATTGGGAAATATTTTATCATTAAATCAAAGTCATGTGGTGTAACTAACATGTTGCTATTTCGTTGTTTATTTTGCCAAAAAAATAAAATAAATTATAATCAAACCATGATTTTGAAGTTTAAAAAATATCCGAAGTTTTGACATTTTAATGAAAAGGTATTTTTTTCTTCAGGTCGTGTAGTGTAACCTTGAAAAAACTCCTTGATATTCTTGACACAAAATATTTTAATACCTTCAAAAATATGTTTGAAGACTTTTTTTAAATTAATGATTAATTCATGTACACTCGAATGTATTCTAGGCGCAAAGAAAGTTTTTTAAAACCTTTTACTTGATGGTTATACCACATAACTTTTTAAAATCTATATCTTTGTAGAAAATGCTATAAAGTTTTTTTCAAAACTTTATGTGGAAAAACTTGTAAAAGTGTTTTAAACTAGATTTTTATAAAGATGTATTTATTTTTTACTTTTTTTTTTTTTTATCAACCTTATTTGTAAATGACCCTTATATTGACTAATTTAATTATACTGCTTTGGTGCAATTAGATTGATAGTGTCTGTCCCTATTCACTGTCACTGTTAATCCAGTGTACATTTCGGATAATGAAAATCCAGCCTGATCTCATGAAAATTGCAATACCGTGACAACATTTTTGCAAAATTTAATTAGGTGCTTCATTACATGTTTTGCTGCAGTTTCCCAGTGAAGTGTTGGGGGGGGAGACACTTACTTTATGGGGGTGTGTCCTGCACGGGACTGGGATCAAGAGGAGGGCGGAGCTGCTGGACCACCGCAGTGAGTTCCGCAAGCTGCAAAGCCATAATTTCCAGAGCGCGGTTAGAGGCAGAGATTTGATCTTGGTGTCGTCCAAGCAGAGCTCCTTGTTGTGAAAGGGCGGAGAGTAGAGCAGTGTCCTCCGCTGGGTCCATGCTGGTCAGTTTATTCTGTCAGGGGGTGAGGGGAGACAAAGGAACCCAAACGTAGAGGGGAACAGTCAATGAGTTTATTAACAACAACGTTTATAGACAAGGACAGGCACACCCGGCACCGGCTTCAGTGATGAGCAGAGTCAAAAGCTATAGCCGCTCAGCAGGCTAAGGAATGAGTATGTTAGTATGATGAATGCGTGTGTTGTGGAAGTCAGGAGCAATCAGAAGAAAGTCCGTTGAAGCTGGTGTGTTGCGAAGCAAAAACCAGGCGAGTTTCTCCCCCGACACGCGGGCAGAGACCCTTCTCCAAGGGAACTGGGCGACAATACAGGCGAAGGCGACTGTGAACTTGAAGGTAACCACACCTTCAGACACACGAGCAATCTCCAATTAAACAAGAGAGCATGGTTAACACTAGACAGCAAAAAACAAACTGGCAAAGAAAGAGGGAAAACACAAGGAATAAGTAGGGAGTGCAATCAGTGAGAAGCAGGTGGAACGGGCGAGTAAATCATTGCCATGATCAGCACCTCCCGGGGAATGATCGGCATTGCCGGCTCCACCTGTGAGACACGAGGGAGAGAGAAAAACAAACAACAGTATGAGCTGGCACAAATGCTGGAACCGTGACACTAGCAGCAGAGAATGAGAGCTGCTCAACCAGTTTACATGGTATGGCAAACATATTTGGACGTGCAAACTACTATTGAATAAAAATATAGGTTGTCAGGCTGGTTTGAACTAAAGATGCAAATGATTTTTGCATTTCATTGGTTGTTTGAAATATGTTATTGAAATGTAAACTTGGAAAACAGTTTTAGAGATTTTGGTCAATCGAGGTGAGGTCTTAAATGATTTAACACAGGTAGATTTTTGCCTATTACCCCAAATTAATGTTGCATGTAAACACCTTCAGTGGCATTCTTACTGGCTTATCTAAAGTGCCCAAGTGTTAAGTGCGTGACCGTTTACGTTTTTAACATCAAAAACGATGATTTTATATCTCATGTAAATGCGGGTATCTTAAATTGATGTTTTTTTAATAAGCCGATTTTTTTTTTATTGTTGTAGCTATCAGTGTATTGGTGTGCATGTAAAGCACTCATTGATGAACAGCACTATTGAGTATACTAATATTGCATAATATATCTTAAAAAGTCCTAGAGTTATAGGCACTCCAACTTTTTAACCTTTTAAGAGTGTCTTCAGATTTTTGTTTAGTCAATGAGCAAGAACACGATTTATTAACTAACATTAAAATTCCTTACTAAACAGAATGGCAGCTTGAGTTAGTCATCCTTTTGAGTATGTATTGGCTGGAAATAAATGAGTGATAAACACTTCAAGTGTTATAACATCTTTGCAGACATACGCTGTGCTTCTACGTCAGAGCAGACGTGCGTCTCATCTGTTGTGTTTGTACACGTCTCGCCCTTGACAGCGCGCTGATAAAGAGATCTGTGACAAAAGGAAGAGAGAGAGAAAATGTGATTGAGCCTTGTAGAGTCTTTATTTATGCTTTACTTATCTACTTTGTCTCTTGTTTTTGCTAAGATTCCTTTGGAGGAATAAAAATGAACACAGCTGTTGACATATATAGTAAGAGTATAGAGTTCACAGAATGATCTCACAGTGAAAGCGGAAACAGTAGGTTGAATTTTCTTTAGCTGAAATCAGTCTGTGCTTACCGGAATTTGAAACACTGCACCCAGTGGCCAAAGAGGTAAGTGTTGTGAGTAGTATGGGCAGGGGCGCAGCTACCCATTTCTGAGCGTGTATGTGAAACTAAATGTTGCGCCCCATGAATCTGTCAAGTGGGGTGGGGGTGGGGGTGAGGGTGTTGGTGCTGGAGTAATAAAAATTACAAGCATTAATTTTGCGGCCCATGTATCTGTTGAGCGGGGGCTGGGGGGGGGTTGTTGGAGTATTGTCCATTATAAGCGTTAATTTACGCCCCATGTATCTGTTGAGTGGGGGCTGGGGGGAGGGGTGTTGGAGTATTGTCCATTATAAGCGTTAATTTTGCGCCCCGTTATCTATTGAGGGGGGGGTTGGAGTACTGTCCATTATAAGCGTTAATTTTACGCCCTGCCAGCGCCCCCCTTTAAGGGGCAACCTCAAGATCATTATAAATGAAATCATTATCATGAGTGTCATAATGCTAATTTAATGTCCTCATCGAGAGCTAACATGTGCCCGATAAGAGCTTTGATAATATTTTCTATGACTAAAGTCGTATGAAGGATTACCTCCTCTGGCTGCTGGTAAAATGATGGAAATCAAGCCAAATGGACTGTGAAAGAAAATGTGTGGGTCGTTTGGTAGCCATCAGTCTGTTAATTAAAAATATGCTCTCATCATTTATTTTTGCTATTTTTCAAAGGTCTTTAATTTGTAGATTTTTTTTGTTTTGTTTTACCCTTGTCACAGACTTTCAATGTTAAAATATGAAAATGCATCGTAAAAATTAAATTTTTAAAACTATGAAAATCTAAACCAAGAGGCTGGCTCTTTTATTTAGTGAGAAGAGTCCAGTTATCATCACGGAAATAAAAATTGTGGTTTTGCATTTTTGAATAATTTAAGTGAAAACAAAAGTTTTAGAAGTCTGATCAAATAGCGAGTTAAGAAAAAGATATTAAAAATCATGGCTGATATTGCTTCTCATGCATTCATCACACTAGAAATGGAGTCAAGTTGTTTACATGTACAGAAAATATGCATACTTTGTAGTACTCTAGTATGCTATTCCAAACTGTGATAATCTAGACATAGAGTAAAATAATCATGTGCCGTTTCAATCTTTATTGTGTGAAATGATTTATAGATATTGTTACACAAATTACCACTGTTCCTCCATTGTTGCATAATTTCCATCCCATCAAACAATTCTGCCCCTAATAAAGTTTTATCAAAAATTGGAGTACTTGTTTACCAATGATGCTTGAGATGAAATATTAGATGTGGGGAAAAAATAGTATTTTTTGTTGGTAACACTTTCTATGAAGCCCGTATTTATAATGCATAATAAGGGTATTCTTAATGCATTATAATGAATGCATAATACCTTATAATAAACCTTATAATATGTTGTATCATCTCATAACAACAGTTATAATATGAAATAATACTTAACTATTTATGGTTATAACTTTTAAGTGTATACTGCATTATAACACATGATCAACACCACGTTCTATCCACATTTATTTTAAGTTATAATGTATTATAGGTCTCAGAGTTATGTATTATAACTTTCATATTTTGACATTGTTTATTTAAGATAAAAACCTGCACAATATCTTCCGACAATTTATGAGTGGTCTTTTACCGCTTTAAGTCAAATGACAAATGCAAAAGTCTTCTTGCAAACATCCAAAAGGCTTTATAATGTGGTCATAATCATTTATAAGTGGTCTTTGTCTGCTTTAAAATAAAGTAATACAAGCAACAGTAGGTCTTCATTTAAACAGCCATATGATATTATGAAGTGGTTATAAGACACATTTGCTTTGAACATTTTTATTGTAATACTTAGAAAATAAAATATTTAATAAAATCAACAAAACCACAAAACATTTTTTCAGATGTAAAAGAGCTGTCAGCCTAAACTTGCTTACATTAAAATGAACATTATCCACACCCCCATAAAGTTACAGCTCTACTAAAGGCACTGTATTTTTACTCATTTGCATTCTGAGACAAAGTCACAAGAAGGTTTATTATAAGGCATTAGGCATACATTATAATGCAGTAAGAATACCCTTATCATGCATTATAAATACATGCTTCATAGAAAGTGTTACGTATTTTTTTATTACAGTGCATCCGGAAAGTATTCACAGCGCTTCACTTTTTCCACATTTTGTTATGTTACAGCCTTATTCCAAAATGGATTAAATTCATTATTTTCCTCAGAATTCTACAAACAGTACCCCATAATGACAACATGAAAGAAGTTTGTTTGAAATCTTTGCAAATGTATTAAAAATAAAAAATGAAAAAAATCACATGCACATAAGTATTCACAGCCTTTGCTCAATACTTTGTTGAAGCACCTTTGGCACCAATTACAGCCTCAAGTCTTTTTGAGTATGATGCTACAAGCTTGGCACACCTATTTTTGGGCAGTTTCTCCCATTCTTCTTTGCAGGACCTCTCAAGCTTTATCAGGTTGGATGGGGAGCGTCGGTGCACAGCCATTTTCAGATCTCTCCAGAGATGTTCAATCGGGTTCAAGTCTGGGCTCTGGCTGGGCCACTCAAGGACATTCACAGAGTTGTCCCGGAGCCACTCCTTTGTTATCTTGGCTGTGTGCTTAGGGTCGTTGTCCTGTTGGAAGATGAATCTTCGCCCCAGTCTGAGGTCCAGAGCGCTCTGAAGCAGGTTTTCATCAAGGATGTCTCTGTACATTGCTGCATTCATCTTTCCCTCGATCCTGACTAGTCTCCCAGTTCCTGCTGCTGAAAAATATCCCCACAGCATGATGCTGCCACCACCATGCTTCACTGTAGGGATGGTATTGGCCAGGTGATGAGCGGTGCCTGGTTTCCTCCAGACATGACGCTTGCCATTCAGGCCAAAGAGTTCAGTCTTTGTTTCTCATGGTCTGAGAGTCCTTCAGGTGCCTTTTGGCAAACTCCAGGTGGGCTGTCATGTGCCTTTTACTGAGGAGTGGCTTCCGTCTGGCCACTCTACCATTCAGGCCTGATTGGTGGAGTGCTGCAGAGATGGTTGTTCTTCTGGAAGGTTCTCCTCTCTCCACAGAGAAATGCTGGAGCTCTGTCAGAGTGACCATCGGGTTCTTGGTTACCTCCCTGACTAAGGCCCTTCTCCCCCAATCGCTCAGTTTGGCCGGGCGGCCAGCTCTAGGAAGAGTCCTGGTGGTTCCAAACTTCTTCCATTTATGGATGATGGAGGCCACTGTGCTCATTGGGACCTTCAATGCTGCAGAAGTTTTTCTGTACTCTTCCCCAGATCTGTGCCTGTGCCTGGTCTACAGACAATTCCTTGGACTTCATGGCTTGGTTTGTGCTCTGACATGCACTGTTAACTGTGGGACCTTATATAGACAGGTGTGTGCCTTTCCAAATCATGTCCAATCAACTGAATTTATCACAGGTGGACTCCAATCAAGTTGTAGAAACATCTCAAGGATGATCAGTGGAAACAGGATGCACCTGAGCTCAATTTTGAGTGTCATGGCAAAGGCTGTGAATACTTATGTACAAAAAGTTCAATTTGTATTAATTAGATTTGTATAAAATTAGCCTCAGCAAGAAACAAGAGTCTGGCATTATTCAAAAAATTACTAAAATGTAATTTTCACCACAAAATGCTATCAAACAAAAGACAATTCAAAATAATTTGAAATGTGATGAAAATAACATTTACTGAAAAAAAAAAAAAAGAAAAAAAACAAAGAAAAGAAACATTTAACTACTAGTGAGAGTGTGAAATTTTAGTGAAAGTCCACAGGGCCAAAAGTGCCCACAGTTGAGGAAACACCCATATGTGTGTGTACATTTCAGTGTAAAGTAGAATCACAGTGCTACTCCGTATGGGTGGACCTCTGTATCCGAACAGGCATGAGTCACTTAGAATGTTTTTGTAAGGTTGGCAAGCGTGAATCGCAAAACTGAAGTCACCAATGCTTGAAATTAATTTTCTGAGAGGATGAAAAGTGCTTCTTAACAACCCCGCCACCTCTGAAATGAAGCTTTTGCTCCTGCGACCATGAAATTTTGTGACAATGGCAATTTTTGGCCAAGTTTCCTCTGCAATTTGCCTAATAAATCAATGATTGCATGTTCAGTAAAGAGGAATGGGCCTCTTTTGTGCGTCTTCAATTCATTTTTGCGCTTAGGTTTTGTAAATTATTTTTTTAGTACTGTATGTCTTTCCTCTGCTACATTTACAGAGAGTTTCCTGAAAAGACATAAAGAAGCCTCGCCTTCATGGCAACGTTGCAAATTTATGAAGCTAAAGAGAATCCCTAAAATTATCACTTTTAATTGTATAGAAAATACATTTTCATTTTTGTTCGAGGTGATTAAACCAAAAGTTTTTCGATAACTGTCCAATAAGTGAAAGGATCGTATTTAGGGTAAAAACTCTACTTGTTGCAGGGGCTAAAGCCCCCCTATAAAACGCAATGTTTTTCTTAAGTGTTGGGAATAGATTTCTTATCAGTAATGTTCAAAATGGACTCACATTAGCTGGGTTTCCATCCAACTGTATTTATGCACATTTTGAAATTGCACTTAAAAAATCCTGAATGGAAACACTAACTAAACGTTCTAAATTCGAATAAAATTTAATGCGCTTGGAGGAGGTGGATTTTCTAGAGTTTTGCACTAGTTAAAATGCGAATTAAGGTGGAACAGGATGGAAACAGTTTATTCGCAAAACTATGATGTGTTTTGACCGTTCGTGCATAAGTTATGAGCGTGCGGTAGCTTGATGTGACTGGCCCAATGAAAGATAAGACCATGGCACACAATCCTTTGAACACAGCCCTTGTCATTTTGAAGTGTTTAACCCACAGCTGCTCATCAAAGTGGGTCCTCACAATCCGCCAGAACAGTTTTGAGAGCTCTCCCAGGTATGCGAGAGACTGGTGGCTTGTGGGCATCGCAGTCATTTCAGCCCCATTATATCAAATATTACACTTATTCTGCGGTGTCTCATGGATGCATTTAATACAATTAAATACCTGCTCCAATCTTGCAATTAAAATGCTCCCCGAAACAGGCAGCTGCTCCATCATGACGAGTCGGCTCCCTCCAAATAATGCGCATTACGTAGTGGATGGAAACATACAACAAATCTTATTTTCTTAAGTCAAATTTTTGGAAATGCGCTTAAAAAATTTGAAACATTTAGATGGGATCCCAATGACTGATCCAATCATAATGGTCATTCATTTGTTTATATAAAACTTGAGATGTTATGAAATGCCAAATGTGATTAAAATGAACAGAAAATGGAGCACCCTTTTCTAAACTGGTTATTTTAAATAAGCATATCTTAATTTTGACCTGTGACCAGTTCTTTATACCTCTCCGGAGGCCTTTTTACCCCTACTGTGGGGTTCAAGGCCCCCTCGGTGCCAACCTTTTTTTTTAAATATATATATATATATAATGAATTTAATCAAAACAACCTTCCATTATTATTTATTTTCACACACATTATATTGCTCCTTCAATAGTCAATCAAAATAAATGTATGTTTTCAATCTTAATATATTTTGCGACCAGAAAAAAGCAAATGTCCCGTTGGACCCTGTTAAAGTTTTTGACTGTTCTGAAAATTACATGTTAGTGGTATTTTGTTAGGGCTGATTTTTAAGAAATACACAATCGCTTTTGTGAGAAACTTGGAGAGGCACTTTCTCACGCAAAATACTGCGTTTGTTATTTCGGATGTTAAATTGTGGTTTTGCATTTTTGATCCAATTTAGTGTCAAAATGTGTTTGAAGTCCAATCAAATAATGAGTTAAGAAAGAGATATTAAAAATTTTGTTTGTGGCTGTATTCGTCACACTGGAAATGGTGGGTCAAGTCAAGTGCATTGCATTGTGGCATTCAGTGTGCTCTGGTTGTGCACAGCACATTTAACACATACAATTTTGCATACCGTGTTCAGTTATACTACTGTATATACTGCAGAAATGTATGGAATTAGTATGCTATTCCAAACATAGCCAGTGTTACAGAGTCACAATCACTTTTTATAGGCGTTACAACAGATGGTTCACAAGTAACATCAACTTACAACAAAGACGTTGTCATATTGATAGTAGAGTCAGTCTAAGACATTAATATCATGTGATGTTTATCATATATGTGTGAATGTGTATGAATGCACTGACGTATTATAACAGCTTGTGGAAGGCTAGCATGTGTTTGTGTGGGAAGGTGGCAGAAAAGATGCCACTGAGTTTTTTCTCACATGTCTGATCAGATGCTGGTAGGTGGTGATGGCAGCGATCTGTTGTGTTTCTATAAGTGCGGAAGTGTGTGTGTGTGGGGGTGGGACTTGCATGCTAGTCATAATGACGCTAGACCCTAGTGTTAGCATGTATGAGTAAAGGTGACCGCTAGGTAAATGTGAAAATGTTCCGCGTGACGCTGTCTAATTACAGATAATTACGGGAAGCCTGTAACGAGAAGAGTTGGGACTGTCTGCTTTAGTTCATTAGGATGAGCAAGAGATGGACTGCATGGAAAAAATCATGTTTACTGTCGATATAGTCTCACGTAGCCAAACTTTTGACTGTTAGCATAAAGTTTGACCTACATCGCAACATTCACAATCCGTTTTGTTATGTCTGACAGGTAAATGTGAAATCCGATGCAGCAAAGCTGAATATACAAAAATTGTTTACTTGCTACTAAGTGTCTCAAACAACATCATTGAATATCTTTCAAAGATTCAATGCCATGAGCTAGTTCGTTTTTTGAAGTGCCCATTGTAGCAGCCAGGAAAATTGTTTGCAATTGGCATTTCCGCTGATTTGAGAGCTGAATGATGGCGCAACTGACTACACTACTACAAACAGTAGTTTAAGTGTCTTACGAGTTTCAAGAACATATTTTGACATCCAAAGTAATTTAATTCATTGTCTTTATGCCACTACAAGCAATGATGTAATGGTCATAAGCTATGTAAATCAGGGACAAAAAACAGTTCAAGAAACGAAAACCAAAAACGAACTAAAGTTTTGCAGAACCTAACTGAAAACAAGAACAAAGGCCCTTTCAATTGTTCCGGAGTAAAACTTTATTTTTAAATGCTGGTAACTGGTTAATTAACTGCTAATTTTGTTCCGTTATTTTTTTTTAATGCAGCCAAACTCTAAATGTTTTATCACAGTACATTTTCGGAAACTTCACCGCTTCCTGTAGCCCAAAAAATGGGGCTTCACTCTTTTTAGTAGGACATGAGCATGTTCTTTGATTCTGAAGGGAACTGCTGCAGCACACATTTCTTTGCCCTATTGCATATTTATGGAAGTAGCCTTCTGTGACATCCTGAAGACCTTTTTAACAACGATATAAAATTACTACATATACATGCACGATTAATCAAGATGCTAGGAAACATTTTGAGGTAAAAAGTATATTTCTCATTTGTTTCCGAGTCTTTACTGAATTATTTTTTATGTGATGCATTAATACAGATTTGATGCTGCCGGGTTTTGACTGAGAAGCAGACCTGTAATTTAAAAAATTATTAAAATAAAATAATTAAACAATTATTAAATAGTATATGTGTGTGTGTATATATATATATATATATATATATATATATATATATATATATATATATATATATATATATATATATATAATATATACTGTATAAATGTTTAATATTAAAATACATTTATTGAAAAGTGAAAAGACATTATTTTATATATGCTACTGTATACTACGCTTGTTATGATTTCTATGCTGAGAATTCCCCCACATGGTGACTCAAGACCGAGTCCATAACAGGCCGAGTCCGAGTCGAGTCTGAAGGAATCTGTTCATGAATCTGAATTAAAATTGTAACCGTAAACTCAACATCAATATTTTGAGCTTATTTTAAACTTCACAACTAAGAAAAGCAGTTTGTCAATATAAATGTAACTAAAGCACCTCTGTTGCATTTCATATCTACATTTTATGATTAGTATCCTGCTGAACAAACTTCAAAGTGGTTTCAGAATGAAAGTAAATGCTTTAGGTGACAAAACTGTCCTTCAACACACTTCTTATTGTGTTCTGTTGACATTTCAATTATCTGTTGCTTTTTCCCTCAACTCAAACAGAGACTAAAGAAAGTGAAAGCTGCGTTAGTCATTACAACCAAAGTTATTATTATTTCTAATTTTAATTTAGTTTTATTTAAAATTATACCTATCTAAAAAATAAGTCTATACTGAGATTTCTTTCTGATCCTTTTGTTCTCTATCTGCTGACTGATTTGGGAACAAACATACTGTACAAAGGAATCAACACAGCACTCGCTGAGAAGTTACGTCTCACAATTCGACTGCAAATGTTACATCCAAAAACACTGGAAAAGCACACTGATAACATTAGGGCCATGTCATCACGGACATGGTTTTCTAGTTAATTTGCAGGAAACCGCACAATGCAGGGCAGTTCTGTGTGCTGCTCGTGTACCTAAATGCCTGATGCATCCATGTGCGTCTCACAGCAGCTGCCGCAGAACATCAAAAAAATTATATTAATTTATATTCGCTTGAATGGCAGCTGCATTGGTCTGCAATCAGTCTGAAATCTTTAAATACCAACCAAAGAAAATTTCATTGAGCTTGTCTTTAACTGCAAAAACTAAATAATTTTGAGTCATAAATTTAACAGAATTGTCCTTCAAAAGTGTCAGAGATATAGCCTAAAAAAAGACGTGCATAAGTTACCTGGTGGTTTACAATAAAAATAAAATAAAATAAACATTTAAAATAAAATCATCATAACCAACTAAATGAAGTTTAGCTTCATACACAAACTCTGTCATCGAATAATACATTTATTTTATAGTCTATAATTAAATTATAAACAAAGCATTTCACTGCCCAAAATATCCTAATATTTTATTGTGCATGGTTGAATGTGGTGAATGTTGGACAAATGCTGTAAAAGAATGTATTTAAAGCAGCTCGTCAATGCTTTGAAAATAGTCAATCATTAATAAATAGGTGCTGTTTATCTGTTTAGAGTTGCTGTCTGCTTTAGCAATAACGCTTTTTTCCTCCGACTATTTAAAAAGTTACACAATTCATTTATCAAGCTATTATGGACCGGTTCAATCTGACAACACTGTGTGGACCACAAGAGACTACAGAAGCCTACATGTGTGGACACATTACACCTAAAAAGTCTTAATATCCAATATTAATACTATTTGTATGTATTTTTATTTAAATATGCTGTGTTTAGTAAACTGTGAGAGACATGATGTGGGTGACTTGATTCAAGGAAGTTCTTGATTTTAAGTTTTTAACCACGATGAAACCGCAATGTGAGCATCTTGGCTGCACAAATGCCACACGCGTTGTCAGGTCCTGTATTGTGTGAAACTGCCTTGTTTAGTTTCTATTACATTGGATACATACCCGTCTTTATGTTTTCGTTGTGCCAGCCACCTCGGTAGTTGATGTTATACAATAGTCTCTGTAGTAACATTCAAGCGTATTGGTTGACTGATGAGCGTGCTAGGGCTGAAACGATTAGTCGACAACGTCGACAATAAAAACGTTGTCGAATAGTTGTTTGATCTTAACGTAACATAAGATCATATGAAACTCTAAATGATTGCACACAAGAGCAGCACTGCAGCTCGCACCTGACTGAGGAGAGGAAGAAAACACATCTCACAGTCCAGACGCACTCTAAACTTTCCAAACAGCTTCAGGTGATGTAGATCGCAAAGTAAGAGGGAATTATAATGCAAAAATACAAAATAAGTAAATACAGAAGCACTCTTGTTGTGGAATAAGCAGAGCCGGAGCTGACGCTCAGCTTAAGCAAAACATGCGTGTCGAGCGTCTTTAAAGGAAACACCCCCGCGTTACATCTTTAATGCAGTTCTATTTAATGCGTTATAGCTTTATTAAAGTTAAAATAATAAGGAAACTAGCATTTCTCTGTGCGGTCAGCGCCTCTTCTAGGAGTTGCGCGAAGTGTCCCGATCTAAGGGGGAGAGATTGAAACTGCACCCGGATGAGGTACACTCTGTTGTGGGGACGCTCGTCCCTCGAGTGCGCATGCTTAATGCAGCTAGATTATAACGTGATGAATCATAATATATGTGTCACTGTGCATTTCTTATTGTGAAGAAAATTGGCAATACACAGCTTTATTAATAAGAGAGAGTTTGTTATTTTGTGAGTTTAAGATGGATTGAAGTGAACAGAAAGGTGAGTGAGGGTAGTCTTCGCCCCATTATACACTGCAACAAAATACGTTTTTTATATGTTTTTGTTTTGGCCTCTAATATAAATATCTAAAACTCATTTAAAACAACGTACATTTACTTTAGCAGCTATACGGCAGTAAAAATACAAATATTTTAAAATATCTAAAAATCCTTTAAAAAAGATGCATTCACTTGAGCAGCAGCATATACGATATTTAAACTTGCTTTTAGAGAATAGATCTTGAATATAAGTATATTTAGTCTTTACTGCACTCGCAGAAGTATAACCAAGTGAAAAAATACACTTATATACAAAATACACTTATATTTAAGAGAATATCTTATATGTTGCTTCTCAATTAAATGTATCTTGTTTTAAGGATTTTTAGACTATTTTAAATGGAAAAAAAGTCAAAAACACTTGATAACAAAAGGATTTTTTTGTAGTGAAATTTTTACTGAATTAAACATAGTAAAAAGTATTTTTTCCCTTTAATTTATTGAATGTCATTTAGAGGTATTTTTAAAAGATGATTTTGTCCTCTTTATTGTTAGCAAGCACGTTTAATACAACCTTTTATGTTGGGGCACAAGCTGAATAATCGGTTTAGAACTAATGATTAATCGTTGCAATAATCGCCTGAATAGTCGAATAATCGTTCTAATAATCGTTAGATTAGTCGATTATCAAAATAATCATTAGCTGCAGCCCTAGAGTGTGCCTGTGCTCATGTATATGTATATGTGTGTGTGTGTGTGTGTGTTTCCTTAAACACAGTGAAACAATTCTGGCTACGTCTATGACTTCAGAGGCTAATACAGCTGCATGCAGACAGAGATGTGTTCATTAATTTCTGTTTTGTTATTAATTTTTTTATTTTTTTCATTGCATCACAAATTTCATGGACTCGGCTGGACTCTGGAAAAAATCCCGAGTCCCAGAGGCTCGAGTCTGAGTCAAGTCTGAGTAAAAATGCATCCGAGTCTGTGACAAGTCCAAGTTCATTCAAATTGGACTTGTGACTTGGACTTGAGTACCCCAACTCTAGTTTTAGTCCCTGATTTAAATATATATATTGAATAAAATTCACAGCAATTGATTCACATGCATGATGTTTGTAAATAATTCTGATTCAAATGCAAGGGTAAAATAAAGCGGCTGGAATTGATGTGCATTGAGACTAGCACAGTAACAGGTTGTCTGTCATTTAAATGCACTTTGCATGGCATTCAATGTAGATAGCATTGCACATAATAAAGGACTCGTTGATCTAGGTTTGTTTTGCATCAGTCTTGCCAGACTGAGTTTAGTTTTAGTTAGTTGTTTTGAAAACTTTAGCTCGGCATCGAGACCAGATGGATTTAGGGGCTTGTGTGGAGCCAATATTTTCTGATCTTATACCACTTTTCTGCGGTGGAAATCAGTTTGAAGCTTGCCTTTTAGAGCAAGCACTTGCCCTGTGAATGTTCCAAAATGTAAACTAGTGGAGGGGAAAACAGTGAAACCTCTTTGTTGTCAAGAGTTCGCCATCTGTCTGGATTTAGGCTGTTGCTCTCCAGTAGGAGATTAGTTCTGAAGAGCGGCTGCTTTTCCTCTCCTCTTTCTAAAACAAAATGAAAGCATATTACTCCCATGCGATGAGAGATCGAACCAGCATCCCCATGTTTCGCAAGGTTCATTCTGTACTCACATATTCTGACCTTCAAAGGTAATGCCGTGCTCACAGAGGGATCTTAAAGTGCCAAGGGCAAAGATTGCGAGCAAAGGAGAGGGGAGAGGCAAGTTTAAAGAGCACAAAGAAATGCTCTTCTGTTAACCTCGGAGGGGCCGGGTGCAAAATCCTTCTAAATCTGCTGAAAGCAGTAATTGGCTGCTCCCATTAAGAACAGGGGCTGATGGGGAATGGCGCCTGTCGGCATGCAGGAAAATTAATTAGGAATCCATGCAGTCAGAAGTGGATGTTTAAATGCGTTTGTGTCTAAGAATGTGCATGAAAGGTCAAAGCTGTGGGCTAGCAATTACTGCCTCGGTGCTCATATGGGTGAAGCAATTTTAAATCTGGCTTGTGAAATTTAGCGACTGGTTTACAACAATTCCTATCAAGAATATTAGAATATCAATACAGTGCTGACTTGAAAACACTATAAAAAAGAATGCATATGGAAGTGTCGCAGTAAAATGTATGCGAGGCAGCACTGTGTGACATGCTATATGCATAACAATCTTGAGTGTGTAAATTATGTATCGCACACTGTTGAACCCAGTTTTGAAGATGAAAATATCGACCGCTAATATAAAATGTTACAGCACAACACTCTGGCTGAAGATGACATACATCCTTTTACACTTCAAACCCACACTTTTTTTTGTTATTAACATTTTTTTTTTTTTGTGGATTTTTCCCCTTTTTCTCCCAATTTGGAATGCCCAATTCCCAATGTGCTCTAAGTCCTCATGGTTGCATAGTGATTCACCTCAGTCCGGGTGGCGGAGGACGAATCCCAGTTGCCTCCGCGTCTTATCACGTGGCTTGTTGAGCGCGTTGCCACGGAAACATAGAGCGTGTGGAGGCTTCACGCCATCCACCGCGGCAACCACGCTCAATTCACCATACGCCCCACCGAGAACAAACCACATTATAGTGACCACGAGGAGGTTACCCCATGTGACTCTACCCTCCCTAGCAACCGGGCCAATTTTGGTTGCTTAGGAGACCTGGCTGGAGTCACTCAGCACACCCTGGGATTCGAACTAGCGAACTAGTGAACTCCAGGGGTGGTAGCCAGCGTAGTTTACCACTGACCTACCCAGGCCCCCTTTATTAACATTTTTATTGATTCATAAATTAACACACACACAAAAAAACAACAACATATATATATATAATGAATCAATCACTATAAACATTAAACCCCCACCACATCCCTTCCCCCTACCAAACTCCCACCCCACCCTGACCCCCCCACGAACACCCCTATGGTCAATAGAATATAGACACACACACACACACACACACACACACACACACACAAGAAAAAAACAAAACAGAAAACTAAAAAAAAAAATACAATAATCAAGTATAATAAAACTAAAAAAAAACCCTCTAAATTACTCCCTCCACCGTCCCTCCTCGAGATTCCCCCAAAATGCTAGGTAATTGGCCCATTTCTTATTATAAAAATCCCTAACTCCCATCCTTCTGCTTGACCCTTCCTCGAAGGCAGCCACCCTCTCCATCTCCGCGCACCACTCCGGGAACGAGGGTGCTCCATCCGGCTTCCAACTCCTCAAAATAACCTGTCTGCCAATCATCACACTGGTCAAAACCCAGTCCTTCATGTATTTATCCTCCAAATCCATGACCTTCCCATCTCCCAAAATACAGAGTCTGGGGCAGAACGAGACCTGAGTGCCCAACACATCACAAACAAAACTTTGCACCTTCAGACAAAATTCTTGACTCTTACGACACCCCCAAAAAACACTGGTTGTTTCTCCATCTTCTGATTGACTTCGCCATCAGGTGGATGTGTCTTTAAGACCAAGCCTATTCAATCTAGATGGGGGTCCAATAGACTCTGTGTAAAATCTTGAATTGCATAAGGTGCACCCTTGCATCTCTAGATGCAGAGTTGACATTTTTTAGAATTCTAGCCTACACTCCCTCCTCCAATACCAAGCCAAGATCCTTCTCCCACAATCTCTTAAGAGAAGCTGAAACTCCGTCCCCCAGACTCTGAATTAACAGGGAGTAATACACCGATGCCTCATGACCTTTTCCTAAAGCAGTAATCACCACTCCCAGAGTATCTACCACTTTAGGGGGGTGTAAACCACTCCCAAAAACAGTACAAATCAGGTGGTGCAACTGTAAATACTTATAGAACTGAGATCTGGGAATCACAAAAAGTTTAACCAAATTTTGAAAGGATCTCAGCACTCCACTCTCTTATAGGTCACCAAGTGTAGTAACCCCCCTCCCAATCCATTCTGACCATCAAAAAGGGGACTTTTGATGCATAATTGATGCATAATTTGGGGTTCAGCCATATGCTCAAGGCAACATTTAAATAAATGTCTGAATTAAACACTCTGGACACCTTTGTCCATACCGAGTTCAAATGCAAGATAACGGGATGTAACATAACTTCTCTGATTAATTTGATAGAAGGGCTCTGCAATGGTGAAATAGGGGCAAGAACTTCCTGTTCTATACAGAACTAGGGAAGAGCTCTCTCAGGTGGAAGCGACCAATGAGCCAAATATCAGAGACCAAATGCATGATAATAAAATCTTGGGGAGACCTAACCCACCTTTGTCAATCGGCATTACTTATTAAAATGTTATTTGGGATGCTTACCATTCCAAATGGACTTCGCTATGTTGTCAAATTGCTTGAAATAAGAGAGGGGGACATCTATAGGGAGAGACTGTAGCAGGTAGTTGAATTTTGGAATACAGTTCATTTTAATAACATTAACTTTCCTGATCATAGATAAATGCAATGAAGCCCACCTGCCCACATCGCTCGGAAACCGTTTTATTAAGGGGTCAAAATTAACTCTAACTAAATCACACAATTTTGCTGGGAATAAAATGCCCAAATACTTAATGCCCTGTTTGGGCCAAACCCAATCTTTGAAGTATTTCCTGCCATGCAAATTTGTTCATGTGCATTAGTATTGTTGTGTGTTGGGTGCATGGAAAGTGTGTGTATCCATGCATATGTAACTTTCATTTTGTAGACCATCAAAAAATTTGCTGCATGATATGGGAGATTTTTACTGAAAAATATGGTACTAGGAATGTCAAGAGTCACTGAAGTGTGTACTGAAAATTTTATAAAATTGAATTTTAGAACATTCAAGAAGTCCAGTGGAAACTGAACCAACTTGATCTCTGATCAATGCTGAACTGCTGAAATTACTTGTAATTATTGGTTTTATTTTTAGTGGTCTTCCCTTCATATTAGTAGAATCTTGAATGTTTTTAGTGGTTTCCCAAACCTTGTTACCACCATGATCAACAATTTTAATCTACTGTCACCAAATCATCTCTCTGCTTCTGGACTGAATATTTCCATTCTTAATGGAAGGGTCTTCTGGAAAAGAGCCTAGGGAAAAAAAGTCAAAGAAAGAGAACCAAGACGAGGCATAACTGTGCAGGGGAAAGTGTAAGAAAATGACAGAGCTTTCATTTTTGGGGGAACTATCCCTTTAAAGAAAATGAAGGATATTTTCAGGACCATTAAGATATTTTGCTTTGTGCCATTATTTTAATGTCAATTAAGCACATTTCCACCCCAAATATACCTTTTCATAATTCAAATTCTTAGTGTAATAATAATAAAAATTTAAAATATTATATATATATATATATATATATATATATATATATATATATATATATATATATATATATTATATAATATATATAATATTCTAAATATTATATATAGTATATGCAGTATGCTGTATATACATCCAGGAGAAATTTCATCAAATAAAAAAAATATTATAAATATTATATATTATATATAGTATATACAGTATATATATATATACATACATACATACATACATACATACATACATACATTCCAGAGAAATTACAACAAAAAAAATAAAAATATTATAAATATTATATATAGTATATACTGTGTGTATATATATATATATATATATATATATATATATATATATATATATATATATATATATATATAGACACACACACACACACATACATCCCGGAGAAATTACAACAATGACAAAAATAATTTGGGGTGGGGTGGAGTGTTGTGGTTTATTGTCACAAAAATAATGTCAAAATGCAAAACAATCTTAATTGTCCTAACAATTATGCAGAACATGATTTAATTTTTTATTGTAATTTTGGGAAGAAATTGACCAATTTTTTTTCAAAATTTTCATGACATATTTTCATGCACTTTGTAATGTGTCACCCCCAAGGAAACGTTCACCTGAAAAAACTTCCATGGACAGAATTTTAATACATAAGTGACATTTCGAGCATCCTGCTTTTCCTCTGACTTGAAAGAAATTCATAAGTCTGCCAATTAAGTTGTATAGATCACACGATAGTCACCTGATCATATTACAAATAGCGAATACCATGTCATGCAAATACAAAATACATGAAGAAATTCCAACTAAATATAATATACAACACAACATTCATTCTATAAAGGCATTTCCACAAAATCCTGATGTCACGATATTTATCATAATATAAATAACTAATTATATATAGACATATTTTTAAAGGAACTGTCTAATATTCAAATCTTATTTTAAGCGTTTGAGTTTCCAGTGTATAAATCCAAAACGTATAATTTGTGCTGGATGTGGCACATCTTTACAGTAAATACCTGGCTGTTCAGCTGAGACCTCCATTTTGAACTGGATACAGAAGAGCATGTGGTGTTGAAGAGCTTTAGAGCACTGATAGTTGCATTTGAAGGTGAGAGCTCTCGGGACTCTCTGCAATCTCTGCACACTGGAGTTGATGACAGTGACTGTAGTGTCCAGAGCTCTATGACTCACAGCGGTGCTCCACCAGCCCGCAAGCACTTGATTTATGTATTTGGAGAACACCACAAATATTCCACCAGACCAAGAGGAATTCTTATTTCAAATGATTGATTTCCTGCTCAACTTTCATCGCTTTCTTTTCCGTGTTTTTGGTTCATTAGTATCTGTGACTACCAGTCAAATAGTTATTATTTAAAACTAGATTTTTACATTTGTTTAAGAAAATGTGAGTGGCGTTTGCCAATGCAAAACTTGCCACCACAATGCTTGGGTGTTGCCTGAGTATTGCTTTATGGTTGCTAGTGTTCTGAGTGGTTGTTAGGGTTATCTAGGTGTCTCTAGGTGGACCAAGTCAAACTCAGAGTTGTTACTCTCTATGTTACTCTGGTCTCTAGATCTGGCTTAAGTCCCTCCCTAATGTCTGTAAGGGGTTTTTCTGCCTATTTTATCGTCTGCAATGCAAAAATCATAAGTCAGATCATATAGAAAAGTACTAGCATACCTTTCCACAACAAGCCGCAATATTTGAGCAATCATTAGTCTGTAACACAAACGTTGCAAGAAAGTTAAGCACCAAATTTTAATACTTACGGGTTTGTTTACATTCTCAACTGCAAGCTGCTCCTTGGGCATTTCCTGTTGGTTGCTGCCCCGAAAAAACCCAGCTGTTGTCATTCTGCTCAACCAAACCTGCCCATTCGTGACACATTCCTGGACAGGAAGTGCCTGTGCTTCCCTCCGGCAGGGCAGAAGTTTGAGCAGGCCTATCGAGGGCTGTGTTCCCTCACGCCTACACCAGCAAACTGCCTGCCAAATTGACCGCCACGACTAGTGCAGCCGGGTTGCCCCTAAACCACAGGGCTGGAGGGAGACACTACGCCTCAACAGTGATTTATTGATAAATCTGTAGGAATAGTCACTTAGGTAGAGAGTGTGGAAATGTTGCACTATAAAGAAAGAAAAGACAGCAAAAGCTGTCTCATTGATCTCATTGATTTATCAGAATGTAGTTCTCTGCACTCTCGATATCAGGTTCCTCTGACCTGTCTACACATGGGAATGTGGTGTAACTGTGAGTGAACTGTCAAAGACCACAGCAGCACTTCATAGATCTATCTATCTATCTACCTATCTATCTGTCTGTCTGTCTGTCTGTCTGTCTGTCTGTATCGGTCGGTCAGTCTGTCTGTATCTCTCTGTCATTCTTTATATCTGTCTACAATATCTGTCGATCTGTCTGTCTGTCTGTATCTCTCTATCATTCTGTCTGTCTGTCTACAGTATCGGTCGATCGGTCTGTCTGTCTGCATCTCTCTAGTATCAGTCTCTCTGTGTCTGTCTGTCTCTATCATTCTGTCTGTCTGTCTGACCACAGTATCGGTCGATTGGTCGTCTGTATCTCTCTATCATTCTGTAATTCTGTCTACCTGTCGTCTGTCTTTCTGTCTCTGTCATTCTGTCTGTATCTCTCTATCATTCTGTAATTCTTTCTATCATCTGTCTGTCTATCTTTCTGTCTCTCTCTATCATTCTGTCTGTCTGTCTAAATCTTCTCTCATTTGTAGTCTCATTTTCTGTCTTCATGTTTGTGTTGATGTTGGCATGTCTTGTCTTTGCTCAAGCTGTGAACATTTCCTGCATTTTTAATAGCTGACACAAAACAGGAAGTCCCCTGTGTTAAATCAGTCCATATATATATATATATATATATATATATATATATATATATATATATATATATATATATATATATATATATATACATACATTATACACACACACACACACACACTCTTAGGTGATCTAGGGACTCTGGGGACCCTAGGCAAAAAAAAAAAAAAAAACACACACCCTTTTATAATACTTATCATTTATTTTCCAAAAATAACAGGAACATATCAAACAGAACATTTGCAGGAAGCTATATTAAAAATGCACATATATTAAATTCATGCAATAATAGAAAAATGTTTAAAGTGCACAGTGCAATACAAAAATAAATAAATAAAATACATTCAAAGTGCACTCAGGACTTTTTTCACTATTTCACAGCACACAGCATAACTTGACACTTAGCCATAGTACGGGTCATCTGATATTATTAAAGAGATCTGACTGCCTTCTGTTGTTGTGGTGATGCTGCTATGGAGTGGAGGGCCTCTTTCTCTTTATGAGGTGCTGATGTGATGGTAGTACCTGCTGTTGTGGTACTGCTGATGGCACTGCTGGATGTGTGAAGATCCTCTTCATCATGAGCAGAGCAGGAGGCTGCACTGGATGTCCATGGCACTGCTAAATAATTAAAGTAAATATATAAATTCAGATAACAGTAAATAATTATATACATTCAGACATTCAGATATCAGATCAATTTAGCTTGAATATTCTCATTCACCATGAATATTCTCATTGTAACACACAGAATTAGGTAAAATAATTTTTTAGAGAAGGTCATATCAATATCAATAATACCACATTGTGATACATTGAATTAACATTCAATATGTGCTTGTCTGAGGTGTTGCAAAGACTTCAGTAATGCTCTTAGAAAGAGAAAAGAAAGCATGGGGCATTTAAGCTACTATGTTTCACTAACAAGCATTCATTTTTGTAACATACAGTATAGGTTCAAAAGCTGGCAATGCCATCTCACAACCACTCTTTTCATGAAAAACAAATGATCTAATCCATAGTACAAGTTGCTTATCTAAACTTGACAGAAAAAAATAAACTAGCTGTGATGTAATAACTTTCTTCTATATGTGCCCCTCTCTTTATGTACATAGTATGTAATAATTTAGAGGAAAACCGAATGACAATCCAATCTTTTCTAAAGAAATGTGAAGTAAACATATGAGGATCCATAAAATGCACACATATCTCTAAATGCACACATATCTCTAAATGCACACATATTTGGACTACAACTTCGAATGGACGTTGTTTACTGGAGCCTTGCAATGACAAAAAGATGAGAGCTTATTCACTTTAATGGACATGTGTCTTTATTACATCATGTTTATGTCTATAACTCTTGTTTTGATTTTGCATGTCAGATGTGTACTCCTTATATACTGTAACTTAAGGAACTACTCTTACTGTAAAATGTATATCCTAAAAAAGTGGTGAAATATCAAATCTGGAGATTACGCCTTTCTAATGATGTACAGTTTGTTGCGATTAAATAAGAATTGTATGTAGAATAATGTGAAGTGAATGTAAACAATACAGATCGTGAATGGCGCGGCCGTTGGAAATCTTTCCGTGAGAAGGCATAATTCAGTAAATATTACAGATTCTGTACCAGAAATGGCAAATGTCGTGCTTCTCCTCATCCTCTTTCTTTTTGCCTTTTCTGACTCCCAGATTGGTACATCAGACGTCCTCTTCATGATTCCTGCATCCCGCTCTTCCTTTAGTTAGTAGCTAAAGGGATGGGGGGCCCCTCTAGGGGGGTGTCACAGAATTTTGAACATTCAAAACATGCAGCCTGATCTCATTACAATTTTGTGACTGTTGCAACATTTTAAATTCTGCTCTTACTTGAATTTGTAGCTAATTGGATGGGGGCCCCTGTAGGGGAGTTTTCGAAAATATCATTTTAGTCTGGCCCCCTGCTTGTAACAATGTTACACTGATTATGCTTTATAATGTAAATACAGTGTTCTTTTATGAGGGTCATAAACAGTTTAAGCAAAAACAATTTACACAGGTAGAATTTTGCCCATTACCTCAATTTTGCACAAGTGTTGTGTGCATGATTGTTTACTTTTGACGTCAAAAGCAGAGAATAACCCGATGATTTCAAGTCTCATGTAAACTCAGTTGTCAGATTTTTTTAATAAGCAGATATTTTTAAAGTTATTAGCGTATTGTTGTGCAGGTCACCGCCAAATCAATGCGCTTGCTTCAATTACTGTCACTTTTAAGTAAGGGGCAGTGACTGGCATCTTAATTTTAGTGTTCATGAAAGGGCTTCTCTCGTGTCACTTTGACAAAGTACAGCCGAGAAACAATACGCTAATTAACTCGGCTTGTCCATAGTGGAGGTTAGACTTCCCGCATAGTTTCTTCCTTTTGGGTACATTTAACACAGAGAATATGAATCAATGCCACCAAACAAGTGATCTTTAATCCCAGCAGAGAGACACACAATTTACTCTGAGCTCTTGATTACTGTGTTCAGCCGCAGAAAATGCTCCTTTTTTGAAACAAAGTCTGTTATACCTTTGATTCAGGACTCTTTTAAAAGAAATACCATTTGCTTGAATTTTAATTCATGCTAAATGTCATAATGGGATACAAAGAGGAATATTTTCTTGTCAAAGTTTCTTTATTAAGATCTATGCATACCCTTCACTTTTTTACCAAGTAGTTGAGTGTTGTATAATACCACCTGGGTAGGCTTCAAAGTCATCAAAACTCTAACAATTGTCATATTGTAAAACCTGTCAAGAAAATGTCCTGGTCTATTTACTCCAATATATATATATATATTGGAGTAAATAGACCAGGAAATTATATATATATATATATATATATATATATATATATTATTTTGTACATATATTAAGACAAAAAATACTGATTTTAATAATAATAAAAACAAAAATTATTAAATTTATATATATATATATATATATATATATATATATATATATATATATATATATATATATATATATATATATATAATTATTTTAAATAAAATAAATCCTTGCACAACAGCATCTTTTTACTGTAATACAGAAATACAATACAAAAATTGTCTGTTACGGTAATGAGAATCATCACTGAAAACAATAGGAATAGTATCATGTAAATAAAATTCCTGGACACGTAACGGTAATGAAAATTTGGGTGTAAAATGTTACAGTAAATAAATAAAGAAAGAAAATAATATAATAATGCAAAAAATCTTAATGGTCGTAATGCAGGCTTAATTTTCTTATTGCAAAATATCATTTCTTATTTATTTCCTTTTTATGTATTGATTTGGGGTGAAATATGACCAGGACATTTTCTTGACAGGTTTCGTGAGAATCACCCCCTTTGTGTCTCATAGGAATTGGCAAATGTCCAGAGCATTGACTTTAGCATTTAGTATGTAGGCACCAGTCTCACAAGGAGCGGAAGCACCGCAGGTGAAAGGTGGGTACAAACCTGAGCAGACACCAGCTGGACGTGTTTCTGCTCACCGACTCCTGCCACCTGCATGCACACAGCAAGAAAACATCCTGCTTTTCTCTTTCAGTTCACTTGCCACAGTAAACGTCTTTCCAAGACTAGAAAGAAAAATATTCACTTAAGCCACCATTCAAATGTAAATGACTCCTTGTGACTTCGCTGTGGTGTGAGACCTGATGCCTATTTCACTTAAAAAGAATTTTCCTGATAGGCTGAGCAAAACAAACCACTGGAAAAAGACTTAAAATCCATAATACGCACAGTGAATGCAAAATAAACATTTCTAGCTAAGAATGATGTGTCGTGCATGAAGGGAAAATAAGTTTATGATGAAGCTACCATTGAAAATTACACTTTACAGTAATTATAATTTTTAGCAGAATGAATTATCCTCTAATTAGATTTGAATATGTAAAAACAGCAGAGAGTACTACATTCTTATTGGTTGCTTAAAGTAGTAAACTAGCCAAAATATATATTAATTACTGATTTAATTGTTTTTTTTGGATCATTCATATAAGTGAAATCAGTCCTCAATCAAAAAGTAATAAACAAATAAATAAATAAAAATTATTCCAGATATTTTTAGTCCCTGTGCAGATAATTGTGTGACATTTTACATCAAATTTTGGCAGTGATATTAAAAATAATGTTATAATATTTATTTCAATAATTTTTCAGAATATAATATTCAGTAAAATGACGTTGTTTATCACCATTTAGACATGTTACTGAAATATTTTCATTTATTACACCTCTCTTTGAAATACATGATTCTGATTGGTCGATCGTGCCATTCAGTAGTTGTGTAATAAGTGGGATAATGAGCAGTCAGACATTTTCACAATATAAACACTAACAGAACTCGCAAACCAAAGGTGGAATTCAGCTGTTTCTGGAGACTCTGCGCTCTCTTTTTCAAATCAATACATTTCATGTGCATTTAATTATTAATTTGGTTGGTAGCCTTGTACTAAGCGGGATTATCTACAGTCAATTGGCCATTTTTTGCAAAATAAACCCCTTCAGGTTGATACAAGATCATACTATTGGGGTTTATTTTGCAATAACGACGAGTGATTGTAGATTATCTCTTACATAACTTACATTGTTTTATATCTAGTTTTATTGGTGGTATTGAATGTAAATTGTTCAGTTCAAATGCTGTTCAGTGATGTCACCTGAATTGTTAGCTACTCATAATTTGAAGAATTTCTACTTCAGTAATGTTACCCTTCTGAAAAGCTGCATTTTATTGAGTTGCGTGTAGAGCAGCTTAGTACTTTTCAGTTGGGTAGCTTGACAATAGTTAAACTATAACTTATTTCAGTTTCACAGTTTCAAATTAGCTTTCCCAACACTTTTAAATACCTTTACATACTGTGAACAAAAACATGAAACCACAAATATAAATTCTGAAACCAAGCCAGACTTTGCCGCCCAAATGCAACTTCAAATGCAAGAGCTCCTCTTTAGATATCACATGACTGTAAACTCTCCTGGGTTTCATTACCAATCAATGACCTCAGACTACATATGGCAATCAAAGTGTGGTGTAATATACATCTGAAGGGCTTTTACAACTGCTAGGCGTTCTGATGTTTTCCTTTGGAAGGGGAATAGCAATGTCTCCATTTAACTTTGTGGTTTTACTCAGCTGTAATATATCGCAAGAATTCAGCAGCAGTTTGTTATGGATCTGTGCGGGTTGTTTTGTATTCTAAAAGGTGTTTTAGTGCGTTCCCTGGAGAGCCGCATGCGTCTGTGTTCTTGTGTTAGTGCGGCAGTGTTGTGTATTCTCCACGCAGGTTGAATTAATTGAGTCTGACAGCTTTGGGCTTCCAGAACTAAATACGGTTTTTAGTACCTCCTGGCCACTGCCTTTTGTTTTGGTTTGAAACTTTCCAGCAGCATTGTCTTCATACTTCAATTCCTCTTGCAATCTATGTCCACTCAGTCCGTCTGGTTTTCACCCGGCTATATTCACACGGTCAGTGGTTTGGATTGACGTCTGTATTTACTAATCGGTTGAACTCTTGAAATGTCCCGTGCCTATTCTGCTGCTGTATGAATGAAGCCTTTGTGTCAGAATGTACCGTACAGTAGCAAGAGCCTTGTTCTTCCTCTGCATTAACTCGAGGGCTTTTTGCTTTCCATGTGTTTCCATTCTGATTTGTACATTCTTCATCCACAGGAGCGTAATCACTCAGATTATTGCTCATTGCTTGAGACGTACTGACTGTGAATTGGCCTGAAAAACCCCGGGTCACACTGAGGTCTAGAATGGGTTGGCGGTGTCGTCTTTACACTTCAGTTCTCATTAACACCCTGGGGACTGGGCACTTAGCAGTGTTTTTGCTCCAAGTTCAGTGGATAGTTCAGTCAAAAATGACGTTTCTTTTATGTGACTAATGTAAACATGATAAACAATCCATGATGTGACTTCTCTCCCCAGGCCAACAATCTCACGGATTAGCTGGCTTTTGAGCGACAACTGTATCTCACAAACAGACAGTGAGCATCACTGCATCAGTGTGGGCTCATTCTGTCTCAAAGAGCAACCTCACACGCCTTTGTTCGTGTTTTATGCTGGTCGGTAGAGTTTTACCGTGCTGACATTCACTGCCGGGTGTCTGCAGCATTACGACGGCTGCTGCCTGCTGTGTTAACCGCTCATTTACCACGGCTCAGGGGTCTGACAGCAGCGTGTCAGTCTGGTGGGCTGATGATAGTTTTGCCTGTGGAATTTGGGGGATTAAAGTGTTCTGTAACCTCACAGTGATTTATGTGCATGTTTGGCCAACACGGTCTCGCAAGGAAACATCAGTCTAGCAACGTTTTCTCATTCTCAATAGCTGTTGTAACGTCATTTAGATGGATTCTAAAATAACCCTTTATAATGAGAAAACGTTTGCTTTTAAGAAAGAAGGATTGATAGATTATTCTGGCCAATAGTGGGTGGTTATTGGCCAGAATAAGCTCCAAAGTGGACCTGACTTTATCCCGTTAGCTAAAAGTCTAAATTTGCGTGACTATTAGCAATCAAATAAACTAATGCAATTCATATGGTGTTATCATTAAAAAATATTACACTATATAGTTGTTCTAATCACTTCCATATTCAACCTACATTTTTGCTAAATGATTTTTACGTGGCTCATTGTATGTATCACAACAGTTTCCTGGTTAACTGAACACAAAAGGCGCTACAGCAACAATGACTTTTATTCACTTTCACACAAATCATGAATAAAATGGCAGATTATTCATTATTCATAAACACTGTGTGTTCCTCACACAGTGCTATCTTATGACATCTAAACACTTTTTCTATAGCGCATGATTTGTAAGGCGATCAATTTTAATGTTTGCATTGCTTGTACAACCAACTACTGTACATTTACAAGCTTGTTTGAGTGCTATCAAATTTGTAGCTCGACTGATAGAGTGTTGCACTTGTGATGCAAAGAACCAGGGTATGAGTCATGAAGAGCACACAAGCGTCAAAAAAGCACAATAAAATGACTTGATTGCTTCAGATATTGCGTGTTTTATGTCACATTTACATTTATGACACTATCGGTTAAGTTTAGGGTAGTTGATTTAAAACTCGATAGAGCATTAACCTTAAAAAACAAATTTGTTTGGGAGAACATTTAACTCGCTTTTAGCGCCTTTACCTTGGAACCACATAATATAATTTTTTTAAATGTCGCCACAGTGGCGTAATTTTTCTGGGATCAGGCTGCCCATATTGTGTGACCTTCAAACGTGCAATTACTTCTGATGCTCTCTGGAATCTTTTGGAATGATTCATGGGTAAACTTTGCTGGACATTTGTTTTGTGTGACCGGGCTCATTATGTCTGTTTTTCCAGGTCTAGTTATTCGACTCATACAGCCTAAAACTGCTTAAACACTGTATATTTCTCGCCATCCTCCACATTATTTGTTCTGTTTCGCTCTTTCTCGTCCTAATCGTCTTTGGGGTAAAAGGAGTTTATCGCGTTAACAGCCCATCAACACTTCATCAAACATTCAAACAAAAGTCGAGGGGTGTGATGGATCATTATCTAAAGTGCAGAAAAAGCAAGATGTGAGTTCACACGAAATGTACCAATTAAACATGGCGGCTGCCATTAATTATTAAAGATATCTGTCTCTTAATTAACAGATATGCAGAAATGGGGAGTGCAGCGGAATGGCAGATGTTAACACAATCTTTTGATTTCAGTGCTCCTCTCGCAGGTGTTTACACCCTTATTGGCTCTGTTTGAAATTTAGAAATGAAACAGCGGTTAATTACTAAATTAAAAGGACATGGTCTTCATCCCCTCAAGCTACACTGGTAAATGTCACCCAAATGCCACAGCGATCAGTGCACAGCAATTTCTTTCTTATTTAGGAAAGAAACATTGTAGGGTCGAGCTCGATATGCCAATAATCTTGTTTATTCTCTCATTTTTAATCTCCTTATTTCTCTCTCTATCTCTCTCTCTCTCGTGTAGTCTCAACGAACAGTGCTTGACCATGTTTATTTATTATTCGAATGCATAATTCAGTATTTTAATATAGTAAACTATATTAAGCTATATTATCTAGGGGCAGTGGTAGCTCAGCGGTTAAGGCTCTGAGCCTTAACCTGTCAGGGGTTCAAGCCCCATCACTGCCAAGATGCCACTGTTGGGCCCTTGAGCAAGGCCCTTGACCCTATCTGCTCCAGGGGCGCCGTATCATGGCTGACCCTGCACTCTGACCCCAGCCTAGCTGGGATATGTGAAAAAGAAGAATTTCACTGTATATGTGCAAATGTATAATGTGTGATAAATAAAGAAAATTATTAAATTATAAATTAATTATAATTATATTGTCAAACTGCTGACTATTATTTTTTAAATATTAAATGAAACAGTAAATGTTATGCAGCGATAGACCATTCAAACAATATTGGGCTAAATGATGCGACAAATATGGTTACTTGTAACGTATGCTGGCTGCTGACAATGATGACGAGAAGATGAAGAACCCAAGTGCAGTTTATTTACAAACATGAACCAAAAACCCTAACTAGAAACATTAAACAAAACATGAACATGGACTAGACTTGGCTTGGCTTGACTATGACTTGACTTGACTTGACTTGACTTGACTTGACTTGACTACAGAGTACCAAACACATACCATCACATACAATACTTAACAACTAGACAATGAAAACATGAGGGCTTAAATACAAGACATGGGAGAACATAAACCAATGAACAAACAGAACTGATAACAAGAAAATTAAACAATAAACCAATGAAAACATGACACATGAACATGGAGGGAAAACAGGAATCACATGACAAGGGAAACAGGAACACATGACATGAAACAGGAACTAGAATTTCAAAATAAAAGACATGAATCAACAAAATACACCTGACATTACTCTGCATAATTTAAATACATTTTATGTGAAATGTCTTCTATTTTTGGCAGTTTGATAATAATAATAATAATAATAAAAAAGTAATGAGTTAAGAGAGATGTTAAAATTAGCAGTTGTTATTGTTGCTGGTTAATACACCATACTGGATATGAAAGGCCAAGTCAAATGCATTGCATTTGTTATTATTGATATAATTGTGCTGCACACATCCTCCTGCCTCATCCACCAATGGGAAAGCCTCATTTATGATTTTTTTAAATATAGATTTTATGCCTGAGTACATACTACATTTAAAATCTAGAACTTAAAATATATTCTAATTTAATTTAATTATTCTAATATTGTAATTTATTAATTTATTTTTAACTTATTATTAAAAATCAAAATAAAGAAATATTCAAATATATTCTATATTTAGTATGCTTTATAGTATGCTGTATTATTGCCTATTTCAACATTTTAATACAGTATGCTATATTACTGTCACATGCCTGTACACTGCTAAAGTAGTCAACGAAACAGTGTGCGTTATGCAATGATAGACCATTTAAACAGTAGTATGCTAAATTCTGCAAAAAATAAAGTTAGAGTGTGTTCACACTTGGCAGGTTTGGTTTGATTAAAACGAACTCTGGTGCGATTGCTCTGTTAGTGCGGTTCATTTGAACAAGTGTGAACGCTGCCATCTGAACCTTGGTGCGCACCAGACAAGCGGACCGAGACCGCCTGAATAGTTGGTCTCAGTCCGCTTCCAAACAAACTCTGGTGCGGTTTGATTGATATATGAACGCAACATGGACCAAAGACGTCTAAACGGACCAAAAACAGGAAGTAATTTGCCTAATACTGACCTCAAGCATACCTGGTTCTTCTCATCATAGGAGCTGTGTTGCCCATTACAGTTCAGAACAGGCGTCGGAACCGCCGTCAGCTGTCCTTGCAGCATATCTTCATTTGTGTGTGCAACAGAGGAATTCCTGGTGCTGTTATAACTCCTTTACATATTTTATTAGCTCTTCGTTTGTTCTCAGCTGGTAAAAATACCACCATATATACATATGTATATCTAACGAGCCAATTTCGCCCGGAAGCCAGCATTGCTTTGGATGTTCGGCAAGTTCCGTCACAGAATATACGTCATAAAAGATGTCCAATCAGGTTATGACTTTTTCCTGATGCCTTTTGTTTCATATCTTTAGGTTCGGTATTAAAAATGCCAGTGTGAACGCTAAGCGAACCAGGACTAAATGTATTATTTTCTTTTTTGGTCCGGACCAAGAGAACCGGACTACAAGTGTGAACACACCCTTACTCTGCATAATTCAAATACATTTTGTATGAAAAAGTTTGAAATAATTAAGAGAGAGATGTTAAAAATAGCAGTTGTTATCATTCCTAGTTAATACATCCTACTGGATATGAAAGGCCAAGTCCAACGCATTGCATTATGTGATATAATTATGCTGGACACGCCCTCTTGCCTCATCCACCAATGAGAGAGCCTCATTAATTATTAATGCAAATTACGTGCAGCTGCACTAATGTTGCGAAAAGGCTTTAAAAAAGTAATTTGGACACTCAGTTTAGAGAGGGAATGTAGTATGTGGCATCTGTGTTTCATTTGTACAGGGCTGGTATTAGTATGCAATCTCTGGTGGTGCACTTGTATGTATCTGGGGGCCAGCGTTGATCGTTTCGCCTTCAGTCTGGAGGGCGGAGTGCCCCTTGATCGTTTTGCTGTCAGTAAAGTGGGGGGCATCAGAACTTTGTGGGGGGCACGTGGCAAATCTAGCGGGGAATGCCACTCCTAGCCCCTCTTTAGACCTGGCCATGCGTTTATCTGGTTTTGCAAGTTTTTATTTTTACATATTTTTGTTTCTTCCTGATTTTAGTCATTCTTTTTGCATATAGATGTCTGTGGCATGTGTTATGTTTGTTAAAGCCCAGCTGTATGCTCTCTAGTGGGTGTCTGCAACACCTTAAATAATGAGACGTGATTTATTTTGGTGGTTTAGTTGTGACTAAAGCGCACCCTATGTGGAAGACAGGGTTTATTTTCAGAAAATAGATGCAGCCTAATACAAAACAGACAGCCATTAGCATCAGAGAACAGAGTGCAAGTATCTTTGTGAGCGAGGAAGGACATTTAATACGGGTGGTGATATTTGCAGGTCTTGCTCTCCAGAATGCAATGATGCAGGGCGATTCTGTCCCTGAACATTCTGCTGAGTAACACTTTGTACAGTTCAGGTGAGCATAAGGAGCCTTGCACATATCAAATTCAACTGATAAAATTAAGCACAAAGTCTGGAACTTTGTTCCTAAATGACCTAAGATTTGTGATGCGATTATGTATGGAATAGAATACTAAGTGAAGTGCATACTGCACAGTATACACATTATGATGCCTACTTTTATACCATGGTATTCAGAAGAGTGCACATTAGAAAACACAAGTATTCTACACTGTCACATAACCTCATTATGTTGAATGTTTAATTCAGTAAGTAGTATCCAGTTAGGGTTGTCACAAGTATGCCACATACAAGTAGGGCCCTATGAAACATAATTGTTTATAAACAGAACATTGATATAAAACTTTTATTCAAGATAACAAACTCTTGCTTCAGATACTGCTTAAACATTATTATTATTATTGTAAATATCTACAGTTTTGTGAAATCTACATTTTACTATACAGTATGAACATATTTCTGTCACAAGTTGAATCAAGCTTTTATTTTGACATGAAGGCTTTTTTAAATGGCCCAGTGTGATTATTAAAACGCAAAATGCTGTGATTTAATTATGTAAACATACTCTGCATGCACTACGTGCTTCACTTGAATAAACGCTCTGTTCTATCTTCTATTACAACACGCACGTGCGTGAGGCTTTTAACGGGGTGATTTTAGCATGTGAGCGGCTTCACACATTCACTGTAAAGTGTGCAGCGCATGCAGACAGTATATTTATTTAATTAAATGTCATCCTTTTGCATTTTGATAGTCACACTAGGACCTATCACAATTTTAATTAGATTAATTGTGCATTCGTTTTTTCCCCAAATATGTCAGATTTGTAGGTGAGCATTTGAAAGAAGTTTTGTGTGAGTCAGACAGAGCGCAGGTATCGAATTGAGTCTGTGCTCCGTACTACCGGTTCTGCATAAACACTGGTATCGTGACATCTTTATTATTTTAGTATCGACTTGGTACCAAAGTAATGGTACTTTTGACATCAGTATATCCAGTTATCATTTTAGAACTAAGAATGGCTGCTTTGCCTTTTTAATCTTAGTTAATATCTTGAGGCGATTAAAAGATGTTAAAATTGTTGATGATACTATCTTATGGTATTGCTTACTACTTGTATACTGCAAGTGGTATAGTATGCTACTCCGATTATAGCCATTGAAGTTATTACCATGGAGAATTATGACGTGACACACTTTCAAATTCATTTCTAGGAAGTTTTTTGTTAGTTTGAACCTTTAATATTGATCCAAACTGTGACTGACTGAACCCCAGTTAGATCCAGCAGAATCTGAATCTTTTCTCATACTTGGGTCACCTTGACTGTATTTTACAGCCCTGTGTATGGCATGCATTATCCTGATAAGGATTAGCCATACATTCTTTGAAATAGACTATGGAGGCTCCCTGTAAACATAAAAAGTTGATAATTAACCAAAGCATTATTGTCTATAACATTTATTATTAATTTAGACTTCAAAGCAGCCACTTAAGGTCACTCTGTGTTTCCCTTTCCTGATGGAGTTTTGTTACTGCAATGGATTATTGGCAGTCCTAGAGCTGTGTACGGATTAAGTTTTCGAAAATGCTCAAATTCTCAAGAAACTTGCGCAGTTGAAATGTCACATTTTAACAGCATTTTTCTATTTCTTGTATAGTTGTGCATGCAGTTGACTTCCACGTTGAATGCGTATATATGCACGATCTTACACCGATTGTTCTTAATGCCTTAAATAGTGTTCCTTTGTCAGTGTAAGGTTACAAATGCCTGAGAGTTTAGTCTCAGCTTCCATCAGATCCCATCCTATTCATCTGCCAACAGCGCAACCCGTCTAACAGAGACACCAAATTGCTCGACTGGTGGTTGTTATGCCACTAAGTTTCCAACGTCTCTTTTGCCGAAGCCAGTCATGCTCGGGGAGGTTGGGTGTTCATATGTATAACAGTTCACCTGCAGCTATACTTTCAGCCTTAACCATGCCTTGTGCGTTTTCCTTTTAGACATGAATGCGTCTGCCGCACCGGGCTGCAATACGAAGATCGGGTTACAATCAGAGATGATATGAGAGCAATTAGGTAATGTTGCTCCACCATGGTGTGCTGCCATCTGATTTAATGAAAAATACATGAGCGCATGGGAGCACATTAGTTCGACACGCAAAAAGGTCTCGGAGTTGGTCTGATAAAGCTTCTTTTGCGGAAATGAAGTCAACTTGATATTATCTCAGTACTGTGTGATCGCATAATGGTGCAGGTTTGATGGTCTTAGCTGAAGCCCCGTTCACACTGACAGCGTTTTTTTATCGCTGTAGGACACAGTCAATGTTTTGGTCTTTGTGGATGTTGGACTAATGCTGGATGCTCTAACTGGCCATCGATTTCGAAAATCAATCTCAAATGGGATGAGTTGCCGTCATTTTATTAGGACAACAAATCAGTTTTTTTTTGCAGTTTAAAAATTAAGGTTCTCGAAAATTAATATACATGTGTTTGGAAATCAACAACAATTGGTCACTTTGCCACTGCAAATCACTCTGTGAATGGCTGCACTGTTTGTTTAGAAGGAAATGTTTCGTGTTGGGTGTGTTTGACCGGATTAAAATACTATAGTACTCAACGCACCAGGCATTGACCAACTCCAATGCAGGAAGCAGCTCACACTTGATGACAGAAAGCTGATGCTCCGTGCTCAAGTACAGATGAGCCAGACATCGGTCACAGACGTGGTTTGGGGTGGTTGCTAGGGCATTGCAAGGTTGTTGCTAAGGTGTTCTAAATGGCTGTTAGGGTGTTGCTATGTGATTGCCAATGTGTTATAAGTTGTTGTTAGTGTTTGTGTGAGTTGCTAGGGTGTTCTGGGTTGTTGTTAGGACATTGATATCGAAACAGCCTACACAAGTCAGTGGTATTTTTTGCACCCGTTTATCGTCCACCAGGTGAATGTAATAACTATACTGCCCTTTAAATATCCATCATGACCAGCCATTTACATGTAGTGCAAAAGGCAGCAGTGTCCCATTTTTATATGGATGTCACAGCCATTGAATTAATTAGTTTTCCACCAGTCCTTTGATGTAAATCCATTCCTCACTTGATGTAGCATGTTAAATGTAATTTTCAATATTCTGCTGCAAGTGTCTCCACCGTGGATGTTCAATGCAAATCTAATACCCACTGATAACTTTAAAATTCAATCAGGCTTGCGCTCTGTGGCTGGATGGCACTGCCATTGAACTCCAATATGTTACTTAATCTTTTCAGTTACCTCCACCACAATGAATCTTGAACAATTTCCTCCAGGAGATAAGAGAGGTTGAATTCATGCTTGTGTGTGTGTGTGTTTTTTTTTCTTTTATGTTTTTTACTTTAAATGATAACCTACAATAAAGACTGTCATAGCTTCATTAAAATGTAATAGAATTATTATTGCATTACACCAACCCCTTCCCCTAAACCTAACCATACCTTACAAAAATAAACCAAGGTTTTACTACAGTAACCATGGTAAAACCATGGTTAATTTTACCCGGATCAAACCTTTCTCTCAAATCCCCGACTTTCACCGTGACCAAATCATTGCGAGGAAATCAACCTTTATATTAATTTTTATTTTTTAAGAAATAATAGTAAGAAAGGAAATATTAAGAGTGGAGACAGGACTACAGGATGGGAGTCGTCCACACGAAAAAAGCATATCCACACTGTCACTACACCCCACACCACTGCAGCGACACTAGAGGTGCGGTTTGTCTTCATTTTCTGTGTTTCCACCAGACTAATGGTGTGCAAATAGCCGCACTGTGTGGCAGGTGATATTTACACTAGTGCAAATAGTTACCCTGTTACTATAATTCTTAAAGGAATAGTTCACCTAAAAATTAAAATTCTCTCATAATTTTTTCACCCTCATTAAATCCCAGATGTGTAGGGTGAAGTCAGCTAAAATGGGCCACTTTTTGGTTAATCGTCTAAAAACCTATGAAATTAAGCGAGCATAAAATCAAATCATGTTTCCTTTTGTTATTTCAGGTCTCCTTTATAATTCTATATACATTATGTGTTGTAAAAAAAATATGTTTTTGTTCCACAGCAATTCATTTGTCAAAAGTCACCCAAAAAGACAACCACACCATTATCATGTAAAATGGGCCGCTTTACCTGGTTAAATGGGCCAGACAGTTTCAAACTTAACATGCCAATGAATTAATGAACAATTCATTTAATTTTAAAACAAATTAACAAGACGAAGGTATAGCTGGACAATGAATGTGTGTGTGTGTGTGTGTGTGTGTGTGTGTGTGTGTGTGTGTGAATGTCTGTATGTTTCTTAAACTGTGTAGCAACAAATGTGTAGCATCAATGATTTTGTGTACATGTATGATTTTGTTGATGAGTAATAAAAAATATTAAGATGAGCTGTAACAAAATACATTACAAAGTCTATTTGGAAAGTGGCCCATTTTAGCTGAAAGTTGGTGGCCCATTTTATCTATCACCTTCAGTTAAAATGGGCCACCATTTTATATTATATAAACCAAACATCGTATTTCATAAAACATACCTAAACACTTAAAATGACACACTTAATATGTCCTGTAACTTGAGTATTATCCACTTACAGAGCTTATTATTTTAGAGTAATGATTGATTTGTCGCAGCCCTAACCATGCGACTTTTGAAGTCAGTCTCCCTTTGAAGTCTTGCCCCACCCATTATAGCAGCCTTAAACCAATCAATTCACTTTTAACAGATCAAGCACCACTGTGGCAACAGATCACTATTTGAATTTTTGTAGGGGGAATTATGAAAGAGCAGACATGCTCTAATCTGAAATGGCCCATTTTACCTGATGGTCCATTTTAGCTGTTATCCCCCTTTGACTTTCTTTCTTCACCAGAACACATCTGAAGAAAAATACAAAAATATCTCAGCTCAGTAGGTCCTTAAAATGCAAGTGGATGGTGATCTTCTAAAGCGACACAATCTCTTTTGGTGCGAAAAAGATCAATATTTAAGTACTTTTTAACTCTAAATCATCCTTCCGTTCAGCAGCGGTATGCACGAGTGCCATAATCGCGTTAGCATGTTCACGTGAGAACTGACGCACATGCGACACACCCGGTAGAGTTAAGGTTAGGGTTAACCCTAACCCTGTACAGAAGCTTGGTTGATTTTGGTTTACATTTACATTTATGCATTTGGCAGACGCTTTTATCCAAAGCGACTTACAGTGCACTAATTACAGGGACAATTCCCCCAGAGCAACCTGGAGTTAAGTGCCTTGCTCAAGGACACAATGGTGATGGCTGTGGGGATTGAACCAGCAACCTTCTGATTACCAGTTATGTGCTTTAGCCCACTACACCACCATCTCTCCATTTTGTTTAGATCTGTGTTTGTATCTGTTTGATTACTCACAGTGGTGCGTTTGTGTGCTTATACTGGATGTCTCAACCGAGTGGAGAAAGTGAGTCTCAGAGTCCTGCCACTTTGGTTCAGACTTGTTTTCTTCCTTTGTGGCAGGATTCTGACATTCTCATCATTGTTTACATTTTGTTGGTTTTCTGCTGTCTTGTCTTGTGTTAGTGAGTGCATATGGCTTTGTTTTGTTTATCACCGCCATGTGCACTAGTGTCTGTTGTAGTTGTGTTATGTTTGGTCCTGTTTGTCTGCACATTGCTTTGTGCTTTGTGTTTGTTAGCCATGTGCCTCTCTGACTCCGCCCCCTTTGTTACCCTCATCACTCTGCCTAGTTTAGTTCTTGTTATGTTAATTGTCTTCACCTGTTCCTCATGTGCTCTACCTGTATATATTGTGCCCATTTTCCTCTTGTGTTTGTCGGATCATTCTTTCTCTCATGTTGTTCAGTTGGAGTACGTTTGTGCTGTTTCCCAGTCCAGTTTGCAATCTTGTCTTTCAGTTTGTTGTTCTTCAAGAGTTTGTTATTATTTTTCCGTTTTTATTCTTTTATGTAATAAAATCTTTATCTTTTCCTCATTCCTGCAATTGGGTCACATGACAGACCGCTTGGACTCCACCCTCTCCTGAAGTGTTGGATTATAGTTAAAAAGTACTTAAATATTGATCTTTTTTAGCACCGAAAGTGATCGTATCGCTTCAGAAGACATTAATTTAACTGCTGGAGTCATGTCGATGACGTTTATGCTGGCTGTCTGTGATTTTTGGAGCTTCAAAAGAGAAATCTCCATTCACTTGCATTTTAAGGACTTACTGAGCTAAGAAATTATATTTTTCTTCAAATGTGTTCAGGTGAAGAAAGAAAGTCATACACACCTGGGATATCATGAGGGTGAGTAAATGATGAGAGAATTTCCATTTTTGGGTGAACTGTTCCTTTAAATGTGGAAAATAGTAATACGAAATAATGGGTAGGGGCGTCCATACTTTTGACTTGTACTGTATATATTTATCAACTTGTACCAGCCATATTTCAGTTTGTCATTTTGGTTTTAGTTCATTTTTACACATTGTCACATTGCTACTGGATGTGGGCAGGCATGCAATAAAGCAGACCACCCACACATATTCATCTGAAACGAGATGTGGGCTTGACAGCTCGCTGCCAAAGGCATAATGTAAAGAAAGGAAGGTGCTCATTTGGATGTTTACGTGACATACGCACACACACGTGGATGCTTGCATGCCTTTTAAAATGACAGAGATGAGTGGGAGAGATTTGTTTCATGAAGAGTTAGAAAAAAATACAAATGAAACCCAGATGTTCTGGAGGAGAAATGGAGATTTTGGGTTATGTACCAATGGCCAGGCCAGCATGAAGTCTGCGCACACAGATTAGACATATTGTATCATGTTTAATACAATCTATTCTGCAAATTTCACCCTAAAATAAGGATATAAAATGCAAATTTATGCGAAATGGCATTATTTGTAAGGATTGTGAGGAGATGAAAAAGATAAATTAGCAAAGTAACAATAACTTTTTACCACTACACACATGTAGAAAAAGAATACAAGATATATAGAAGGTCTTAATCAGTATTCAAGAAGTTTTAAAAGTCCAACTGTAGATTTTTGGACTTTATCAATATTTGGTCACACTTTATATTAGGTGGCCTTAACTACTATGTACTAACATTAAATACGTACAAGACTATGTATTTACTGTGTAACTACTTATTGTTCTGCAAAATTCCCATATTTGCTGCTAATGAGGTTGAGGTACGGGTAGGTTTAGGAGTAAGGGTGGGTTAGGATTAGGGGTTAGAGTTAGGTTTTGGGGTAAGGGTTAAGTTAGGGTTAGGGGCAAAGTTAACAGTGTAACTACAAATGTAATTAAATGCAAGTACTTTAAATGTAATTACAATGCAACAACATGTATGCACATATACAGTTGAAGTCAGAAGTTTACATACACTTTGGTTGAAGTCATTACCACTCCACAGATTTCATATTAGCAAACTATAGTTTTGGCCAATCGTTTAGGACATCTACTTTGTGTATGACACAAATAATTTTTCCAACAATAGTTTACAGACAGATTGTTTCACTTTTAATTGTTTCACTTTTAATTGACTATATCACAGTTTCACTAAGTCAATTGGAGGTGTAACTGTGGATGTATTTTAAGGCTTACCTTCAAGCTCAGTGCCTTTTTGCTTGACATCATGGGAAAATACAAAGAAATCAGCCAAGACCTCAGAAAAAAATTGTGGACCTCCACAAGTCTGGTTCGTCCTTGGGAGCAATTTCCAAATGCCTGAAGGTACCACGTTCATCTGTACAAACAATAGTATGCAAGTATAAACACTATGGGACCACGCAGCCATCATACCGCTCAGGAAGGAGACGCATTCTGTCTCCTAGAGATGAACGTGGTTTGGTGCAAAAAGTGCAAATCAATCCCAGAACAATAGCAAAGGTCCTTGTGAAGATGCTGGAGGAAACAGGTAGACAAGTATCTATATCCACAGTAAAACGAGTCCTATATCGACATAACCTGAAAGGCTGCTCAGCAAGGAAGAAGCCACTGCTCCAAAACCGCCATAAAAAAGCCAGACTACAGTTTGTAAGTGCACATGGGGACAAAGATCGTACTTTTTGGGGAAATGTCCTCTGGACTGATGAAACAAAAATTGAACTGTTTGGCCATAATGACTATCGTTATGTTTGGAGGAAAAAGGGTGAGGCTTGCAAGCCGAAGAACACCATCCCAACCGTGAAGCATGGGGGTGGCAGCATCATGTTGTGGGGGTGCTTTGCTGCAGGAGGGACTGGTGCACTTCACAAAATAGATGGCATCATGAGGAAGGAAAATTATGTGGATATATTGAAGCAACATTCTCAAGACATCAGCCAAGAAGTTAAAGCTTGGTCGCTAATGGGTCTTCCAAATGGACAATGACCCCAAGCATACCTCCAAAGTTGTGGCAAAATGGCTTAAGCACAACAAAGTCAAGGTATTGGAGTGGCCATCACAAAGCCCTGACCTCAATCCAAATTTGTGGGCAGAACTGAAAAAGTGTGTGCGAGCAAGTAGGCCTACAAACCTGACTCAGTTCCACCAGTTCTGTCTGGAGGAATGGGCCAAAATTCCAGCATCTTATTGTGAGAAGCTTGTGGAAGGCTACCCAAAACATTTGACCCAAGTTAAACAACTTAAAGGCAATGCTTCCAAATACTAACAAAGTGTATGTAAACTTCTGACCCACTGGGAATGTGATGAAAGAAATAAAAGCTGAAATAAATCATTCTCTCTACTATTATCCTGACATTTCACATTCTTAAAATAAAGTAGTGATCCTAACTGACCTAAGACAGGGAATGTTTTCCACGATTAAATATCAGGAAGAGGGATGTAACGGTTTCAAGGTTTCACAATATACCTCGGTTTTAAAACGGATCATACCGTTGAAATCTACTCATTGACGGTATTGCATGAATATAAAGACAGATTTTTTCAGAACTTTTCTAAAATTAAGACAGAATCTGCGACATTTATGCAGCATCATATAACTTGGCGAGATAAAATAAATCTTTAAATTGCACCTTCCTCATGTTGCATTTGACTGTCACTAAACTTTAAAGGTGACATGCAGGTGTCACAAGTGCAGCGCATCACGAGCACACCATAAGTCCAGCATGAGCGGAGCGCAGCATGAGTGTAGCACGAGCGCATCATACAGACATGTCCGAGCCTGAACCTTTATTTCCGCCACCACAGAGGTTGAAGTCCGCTGTCTGGGATTACTTGGTTATGTAAAAGACCCACGAAGCACCATCAATGTTGATGGTTACCCAGTCTGTAAAGTTTGTTGCAAAAACATATCGGCTCAGGCGGGAAACACTTCAAACCTTAAGCATCATCTCCGTGAGCACCATCCCATGGAATTTGCGGAAATGAATATAAGTGGAAATACAGTATACAGGATAATAAATTACAGCCTCTGTTTTAAAAAAACACCAGATTCAATGTAGTTTTACATGATTTGTAATGACTAGGTAGGCTAAAGTTATGTTCATGCTTTCTGTCACATTCACAAATGCAGCAAATGGATTTAAGACCTCATGTGTTTGTTCATTTGCCTAAGTGTAGCACAACAGTAGGCCAATGTGTTTGATACTACTAATAATATGTTTTATTTGTAAAACATAGCTCTAAATAGTTTTAAAAAGTGCATGGCTTTTGATGTTCAGGAAATTGTCATGCATGCAAGAAATTGACAGTGAAACTGTGGCAGAAAATAGACAGTATTGGACAAAATGTCAGTAAATAAACTGCACATGAATAATATATTTTCAGTAGGTATTGTAGAATTAAACTAAAACACAAATGTAACAAATTACTGAATGCATGCAAATGCATATTTGAAGTGTTAATCTGGGCAATAATCATTACATATAATTACAATTCAATTTCATAAATCATAAAATAACAGTAACAAAATATTTTGTTATAATCATACTGTACATATTGCAAAAAAAAAAAAAAAGTGATTTTTTTTTCTTTTTTTTTACCTTGTCAGATTAAGAGAGTGTCCTGATGTTCAAGATCAAGAATTGGTGATTACTGAAATATTTATCTGTGTTTATCAGAAATAGCGTATTTCGTACCCAAATACTGAACTGCTTTTAATATTATCAATGCACCTCAATACAGTGATACCGTAATACTGTGGTAATTTTTGTGATGTTATCATACCGTGAAAATGTCATATCGTTACACCCCTAGTCAGGAATTGTGAAAAACTGAGTTTAAATGTGTTTGGCTAAGGTGTATGTAAACTTCTGACTTCAACTGTAAGTACATTGTATCAAATGGTTAAGTACATAGTAGTTAAGGCCACCTAATATAAAGTGGGTCCCAGTATTTTTCAAATTATCAGTGGTTTATTCAAGTGTGCTGCTGTATGTGAAGTCAAGTCAAGGCTGAAGGTAAATACTACTCTTCAAACCCAGAGATTCTGAGCTCTCCGTCTTTAGCTCTAATCAAGTCTTCAATGGCGGAGTGTCGAACTGCATACCAATTTGGCTAGTGCATTAGTGCTAGCACTCCCCCTCTTATTTTAAGTCAACAATGTGATGGAGGCCTGCCAGCCACATTGATTTCAGAGCGAGCCATCACACACCTGAATGCCACTGACACGATATGCTGTTTTTTTTCCTTCCTGCTACTTATAAATGTTGCTTGTCATTTACAATATGACCCCAGTGAGATCTTGGGCAAAGGCAAGACAGAATCAAGTGCAAAGTGCGAAATCAAGTGTCTTTTATGGCATACTGCACGGCAGTGCTACACAACACCATTATGTTGCCATTTTCAAATATATTTATGAATAACAAATTTGTGTGAATTGTCAGGTGTCCATTTTCATGAGTATTATGTTAATTCCCTGTATAGCTACTGTATAGCTAATTGCATTAAAGGAAAATAAACTGTGAAAGGGTGTAATGAATGCATTAAAAAACAGAGAATAAATCAGAGTATAAATGCTGTAACAAGCAGGTATCCTGCTTTTTGTCCGCTGAGCTTTCCAAAGTCGAGTAGCCCTGCTGTAGTGTGTACATCTTAGCTAAGACTAGGGTTGCCAACCTTATAGTATTTTCCAGGATCGTCCCGGATTTTGGCCATCCGTCCCGGAAAAATTCATTTAAATTCCAGGACGCAAAATGTCCAGAAATGTGAATATTTTCACGCAATGTGAGAAATGTGCCCCAAATTGTTCCTGTCAGCATACTCAGCCTGACAGGAACAATAAAAGGCACCTATGTACAATGGGCATATTTTCACGACGTGTTCATACATATGAACCCTTGTTTATAAGCACACTTTGCAAGGAGGAAAATCAAACGCATTTATAAAAAAGTCTGATGAATTTTATTGAGCCGGCTTGTTTGGATGATTGAGATGTCAAAAAAAAAAAAAAAAAAAAAGTCCTTCCTTTTACTGTAAGATCTCTTAGTTTCATAATGGCCAACAACCAAAACAAGAAAAAAAAAATTAAAAAAATAATACTATTTTGAATATTTCAATTTCATAACAAATTGTACATTTAATTGGGTTATATTTGCCAAAATTAAATGAGTAAAACTTAAAATATCTATGATTTTTCTTAAATTTGTTAAAGATTACTTTTTAAAGATTCAGCTTGATAGAAATTTTATTTCGAAATGCATTAATCTTGAAATGCATTGTTAATCTTTAAAATATGTTTTGAGTAAAAAAAAAGTTTATGTACATTTATTTGATTTCCTTTGGTTTAAATGTGCGAATGTTTTTATTTTATTTTTTATTTTATACATAACTGCATTCTTTATACATAAATATTTATACATTTTAAAATATTTAAATGTTCAGTGTGAACCATAAACTTAAGAAAACTGCTAAGAGACAGAATAAATGAATAATATGTTAAATCTACACACACACACGCAGTTATTTTTACACATTTCAATTTAATTACAAAATTCCATCAAATTAAACTGAGTAATCTTTAACAAAATTAAATAATAAAAAAAACTATATATAAAAAAAATATTTTAAGTTTTATTATTTTAATTTAGTTAAAAATTACACACATTTTGATGAAATTTAGTTATGAAATTTAAATGCGTATCTTAAAAATAGGCTAAGTGTATTGATGTTATTGTTCTAATGAATTATTTGCTATATATGCGCTAATTTCCATATGAAACAAGGAGTAAAAAAAATCACAATATGTTTTATTTCTTGTACAATGGCCAACAATATGTTTTTCAGTCATTGATCAGGTGACCAGGAATTTTCCAGGACCAAGGTGACAACCCTAGCTAAGACTTTGGCCTTGATTGACTGATCGTATTGGAATTTTAATGTAATTCATTTGTCATCGTCTTAGCAGTCACATGCGCAACTGTGAACCAAAATTCCTGACATGGCCAGAGCTTCTTCGGAGGCTAAGATTCATCAAAAAGTACTAAGTGATCTGACATTGCTGATTTTATCCTATGATGAAATAACTCTTTTGCAATCCCTGAAATTTGTCTCAGACGGCAAAATTGTGACAAAAACTGTTTAGTGTGCACCTGGCCTTAGTCACCAAATCCTCCGGCTATTGAGAACCCTGCAAAATGTTTGTCAAATTTGGCCTTACTGCTGGAAAGAAATTAGCTTCAAGGCTAACGCTAAGGGAATATTCTGGAAACTAATAGCTGCACAGGAATGATCAAAGAGGCATTAGACTCATGTTTTTAATTGGAACAGCTGTTATGGTGTGGGAGAGTTTGCTGACATCACTTATGTCCCAAATGAGGATTATGACACGTCATGTGATGCGTTTGCACCATGGGGGACTGGTAGTAGTGATAAGTGATGGCACTTATGAGGTAAAACAAAACAGAAGACACAAGGGGGTCTGAATTTTCAAGAATGACAGCTCTAAGGAGAAAAATAAAAAATTATACGCTTCCCACGAGGCCACTAATGCTAATGATGCACATGCATTTGACTGAGACAAATGGAGGGCAAATGGAGTTAGCATCTGTTCAACATGCTAGCAAGAAACTTGGCAAACACATTCATTCATAGACGTACAGCTATCTAGAGTTGTGTGGTATAACTACAATTAGAGAAATTAAAATCTATAACCCCAATTCTGAAAAAGTTGGGACAGTATGGAAAATGCTAATAAAAACAAAAGTGAGTAATTTGTAAATTATATTCACCATTTGCTGTATTGAAAGCACTACAACTAAACATTATATGATGTTTTTCCTTGTGAATTTCATTGTTTTTTCTTAAATGTACAGTAATTTCAAATCAGATGATTGCAACACACTCCAAAAAAGTTGAGACAGTCGAGTGTTTACCACTGTGAAACATCACCATTCCTTCTAATAACACAATTTTGTTAAGTTTAGAAAGTGGAATTTTCCCCTATGCACAGTTGTATGGGGTCTTCGTTGCTGTATGGTGTGCTTCATAATGCACCACACATTCTCAATTGGAGACAAGTCAGGAATGCAGGCAGGCCAATCTGGCACCCACACTCTCTGTTCACACAGCCATGCACTTGTTATCCAAGCAGTATGCGGTTTGAAGTTGTCCTGCTGGAAAATGCAGGGATGTCCCTGGAAAAAACGTGCTGGATGGCAGTATATGTTTCTCCAAAATTTTTACATATCTGTCTGCATTAATGATGCCCTCACAGATGTGCGAGTTACCCATGCCATGGGCACTGACACATCCCTGGCCCATACAGACACTGGCTTTTGGACCTGATGCTAATAACAGCTTGGATGGTCCTTTTCCTCTTTGGCCCAGAGAACACGACGGCTGTGTTTTTCAAAAACTATTTGAAATGTGGACTCATAAGTCCAAAAACATGGTTCCACTGTTCCACTTTCCATCTAAGATGAGACCGAGCCCAGAGAAGTCGGCAGCGCTTCTGGACAGTGTTGATGTATGGCTTCTCCTTTACATAGTAAAGTCTTAATTTGCATCTGTGGATGCATCAGCGAGTGGTGTTGACTAACAAAGGTTTACTAAAGTTATCCCAAGCCCATGTTCATGATATCCAATACAGATGAATTATGTTTTTCAAGACAGTGATGTCTGAGGGATCAGAGATCACGTGCATTCAGAAGTGGTTTTCGTCTTGCCCTTGACGCACCGAGAATTGACCAGATTCCTTGAATGTTTTAACTATATTGTGCACTGAATTGCCCAAAATCCTTCCAATTTGTTTTTGGGGAATATTGTTCTCAAAGTGCTGGATTATTTGCTGAAGCATCTGTTGGCAAATTGACAAGTCTCAAATGATCCTTGCTCTTGAAGGACTAAGCTGTTTTTGGAGGCTCCTTATATACTATAACACAATTGCCTCACCTGTTTCACATCACCTTGTTATTTCAACACTTCAAATTGTTATAAGTCTTAAATTGCCCCTGTCTCAACTTTTTTGGAGCGTGTTGCAATCATCTGATTTGAAATTACTGTACATTTTCAAAAAAAAAAAAAAAAATAATAATTTACATTCACAAGGTAAAACATCATATAATGTGTAGTTGTAGTGCTTTCAATATAGCAAAGGGTGAATATAATTTACAAATCACTACTTTTTGTTTTTATTAGCATTTCTCATACTGTCCCAACTTTTTTGGAATTGGGGTTGTTTATCTTAGTATTTTTCTGCCATATGACGATATTCAAGACATCTCTATATTTATGTTTTTTTTTTTTTCAAATGGCTTAGAAGTTTGATTTCTTTGTCTTTTTCAATCTGAGGAATCATCAGTGTTCAGTTCTTTAAGTAAAAGATGATAAAAATGTAAAAAGCCATGATTCATTACATGCACCAAATTTAACAATACATTGGGTAATAATATAATAACTTCTATTAATTAATCATTAACTAACATTACATAAAGCTTAACAGATCATTAGTTAATGTAAATTCAAATACTTACAAATGTTATTAAAAAATAAAACAAATATGGCCGTGCGTTTTATAACATCAACAAATGATGGAATGATTAACATATCACTTGTTAATGCAAATTTTAATGCTCACAAATGTCATGAAACTTTGATTCGTATATGAGCTCATGCACTTTTATTACCTACATATTTTTGCTAACTCATCTCATTTTAACCTCGTAAATAAAATACCTTGCAGAGATTTACTTTGAAATTTTCCAGTGATGATTCAACACAAAAATTAACCCTTGAATTAATGTTTGACCTGATTCTTTGAACGGACAGTTTGAAATGAATCGAACATCCCATATATATCACCATTTTAAAGAGGTTTAAGCGACTGACTACAATAAAATATGTTTGTCTTTAAGCTCATACCCAAGTCTTGACATAAGGAGTGAAAAATGGTTTACTGCCGAGGCATTTGGGAAACTTAATGACAAAATAAGAAGCATGTTATAATCACTGTGATTTTCAAAGTGCTGGTTCATTTTATATCATCAACAAAGTAATACTGAATAGATTGTAAATATTCAATATACTTCCCAACTATGCCCTAAAGCAAAGTAATGTTTCATTAATTCATAATAGATCAACTAGGTCAATAACAGATTTGAAAATGTTTTGCCTTTATCAATCAAATAAACCTGAGCTTATATACACAAAATGGTTGGAAAAGGGGACTTCTGAAGTGAAAGAAGCTATCTACACAATGCACAGCAATGCAACACAACATTGTTAACATGACCTATTGGGCCATTTTCCAGAAAGGAAAATCTCTAAGCTTGTTGACTCTCCTTCATGTAATTATGTTGATTTGGAATCGATACAGTCATAATCACCACCCTTTCTTGTTTATTGCTTTATGATGAGTTGATATTCTCATCTGTCCCCTGAGTTCAGACACAGTCCATGTGCTCTCGTATGAAGACCTGCTTGAGGATGATGTTGATATTGACATGAGGCGTTTCGTTGGCTGTTTACTCACTGAACTGGCACCAATAAGACCTACAGCTGGGCAATATGACGGTATATACCGTGCAACGCTGGAAATGTGTCAACTGATGATATTTGGATATGCCATTTTTACAGCATTTTTACAGCTTTGTTATTTATAAATGAGAGCAACAAAGAAAAATGGAAAAAGGTGAAAATACAAGGCAGAAAAAAACAGATGGTCAAAATTAAATATTTAGAAAACTGTAATTAGAAATATTGATTACTAGTGTTTGAATATTGATACAGTAGCCTACCATAAGGTACAATATCACAGATAAAAAAAAAAATTCTGCCATATAACAATATTCAATATATCTCAAAATGTATTTATTTGTTTTGAAATGGCTTAGAAGCATATTTTTAGAAGAATCATCAATGATAATTTAAATAAGTAAAATTACAGTAAAATGTAATATAACAACCAATACAACAATGCATTGCAATATAAAGCAATATTTACCTACATACAAGTTGCTAACTCATTTTAACCTTGCATGTAAAACGGCATGCAGAGATTTACTTTGAGATTTTACTTTGATTCAATGCCAAATGAATCACTGAATCAATGGTTTTAACTGATTCTTTGAACGGATAGTTTGTCAGTTCAAAATGTGAAAACAGAGCGGAAAATGCAGAAATGTACCTAAAAATATAGAATACTGGTACAATATCATGCGGTAAAAATTTTCAGCCATATGACAGTATTTAATAAATCTCAATATTTATGTCTTTGTTTTGAAATAGCTTAGAAGCATATATGTATTTTTTTATTTTCTCTGATGAATCACCAAAGTTAAATTCAATAAGTAAAATACAGTAGAATGTAAAGAACGCACCAATATTGCACCATGTAAAATGCCATGCAGAGATTAACTTCGAACACTTTTAAGCGATGATTCAATGCTAAATGAATCATTGAATCAATGCTTTAGCTGATTATTTGTCCATTCAAAATATGAAAATGCAGAGTGGAAAAATACAGAGGGTCAAAAGAAATCATTTTAAAATTGTACCTAAAAGATAGATTATTTGTGCTAGAATATTGATACAGTTTCCTAAGGGAAAAATATAGCAATACTCTAAAATACTGCTTTTTACCACCTCTGAAAAGAGCTCTCTGGCTAATTACTACTGCATATGGATCTGCTAAATGCATTCAAATTACTTTAATAAATGTATTAATACAGGAAGTGAAAGATTAAAACAAGAAGCACAGTAGCATGGCTGTGATCCTCCGTCTAGGCTCATGATAGCTATAACAGGGTGCTGTGAGGAAGGAAGGTGTGATATGTGACTGCCAGCACACACACTCTTTCACTGAATCAAGAACGGGGCGAGCTGTGCTCAACCAATTCTCAGCTCGTTCAGGACAGGGTGAGAATACCAGAGAGAAATGGTGGTCCCAGAGGCTTAGCATGCTAATCGCCTGAGTCTGCTGAGCTTCAGTAGAACAATTTGCTAGCAAAGACATCTCCAAATTAGTGATTTATTGCAAATTGGTCATTTTCACACATGAATGCAAAAGTACCAATGTATTCAGCCGGGACTTTAGCACTGGTGACATCACCAGTCAATCAGCTAATGCGTGATTTTTTTTTTTTTTTCCAGTCATAATGTATTTAATTAACTGGATCATTCCAAATGTAATTCATTTTAAAGTCCCTGTTGTATATTTCTTAATAAACACATTATTTTTATTATATTGAGACATATGACATTTATATCATTATGCCACTTAATAAAATGTCATGTTTTATTTTTTATTTTTTATTTTGTGATGTAAATAAATTTGCCAATGAAAAACTGACAATTTATTAAGAAACATTTTTGGTGATTCTAATGTTTTTTTTTTTTTTTTTTGCTCTAATCAAAATGTTTCAAGCAAAACATATTATAATATACAGTATTGTCATACATTTGTGCTCAAAAGTTTGCATACCCTGGCAGAAATTGTGAGATTTTGGCTTTTATTTAAGGATAGTGATCATATGAAGCCATTTATCATCACATAGTTGTTTGGCTCCTTTTTAAATCATAATGATAACAGAAATCACCCAAATGGCCCTGATCAAAAGTTTACATACCCTTGAATGTTTGGCCTTGTTACAGACACACAAGGTGACACACACAGGTTTAAATGGCAATTAAAGGTTAATTTCTCACACCTGTGGCTTTTTAAATTGCAATTAGTGTCTGTGTATAAATAGTCAATGAGTTTGTTAGCTCTCACGTGGATGCACTGAGCAGGCTAGATACTGAGCCATGGGGAGCAGAAAAGAACTGTCAAAAGACCTGCGTAACAAGGTAATGGAACTTTATAAAGATGGAAAAGGATATAAAAAGATATCCAAAGCCTTGAAAATGCCAGTCAGTACCGTTCAATCACTTATTAAGAAGTGGAATTCGGGATCTCTTGATACCAAGCCAAGGTCAGGTAGACCAAGAAAGATTTCAGCCACAACTGTCAGAAGAATTGTTCTGGATACAAAGAAAAACCCACAGGTAACCTCAGGAGAAATACAGACTGCTCTGGAAAAAGACGGTGTGGTTGTTTCAAGGAGCACAATACTTGTTTACCCCACTCCAAACATAGCACTTATGGTTGTGACCATAAAGCTCATTTTTTTGGTCTCATCACACCAAATTACACTGTGCCAGAAGCTGTGAGGCATGTCAAGGTGTTGTCGGGCTTCTTTCTGGCAACTCGACCATGCAGCTCATTTTTGTTCAAGTATCGTCGTATTGTACTCCTTGAAACAACCACACCGTCTTTTTCCAGAGGAGCCGGTATTTCTCCTGAGGTTACCTGTGGGTTTTTCTTTGTATCCTGAACAATTCTTCTGGCAGTTGTGGCTGAAATCTTTCTTGGTCTACCTGACCTTGGCTTGGTATCAAGAGATCCCCGAATTTTCTACTTCTTAATAAGTGATTGAACAGTACTGACTGGCATTTTCAAGGCTTTGGATGTCTTTTTATACCCTTTTCCATCTTTATAAAGTTCCATTACCTTGTTGCGCAGGTCTTTTGACAGTTCTTTTCTGCTCCCCATGGCTCAGTATCTATCCTGCTCAGTGCATCCACGTGAGAGCTAACAAACTCATTGACTATTTATACACAGACACAAATTGCAATTTAAAAAGCCACAGGTGTGGGAAATTAACCTTTAATTGCCATTTAAACCTGTGTGTGTCACCTTGTGTGTCTGTAACAAGGCCAAACATTCAAGGGTATGTAAACTTTTGATCAGGGCCATTTGGGTGATTTCTGTTATCATTATGATTTAAAAAGGAGCCAAACAACTATGTGATAATAAATGGCTTCATATAATCACTATCCTTAAATAAAAGACAGTTTTATTTGCATGATCAGTCATATTTTCAAAATCAATGCCAAAATTTCACAATTTCTGCCAGGGTATGCAAGTTTTTGAGCACAACTGTATATTAGGAATATCTGTTTAAATTAGTAATCAATTTATATCTTTTCACCCCATGCCCTCAATATCTTTTTCTTTTGTAATATCCCTTTAACTAACAAAAGTCATCTCCAACATCTTCCAGGAAGTGACATCACATTTGGTGGTAAAACAGCACAAATGCAAACATTGGCATGGATATGATGAATTCTGTCATGTTTTGTGGTAAATACTGCTATTGCAAATTCTTACTCTTAAACATTCAACCCTGTTTGATAAAATTAAAATAACTGGTAATGATAATATTAAACCTTCAAAAGATATTTAAAGTCCTATTTAATAAAGTTGACACCCACATGTAAGCTTACTGTCAATCCAATGGCTAACAAGTTCTTTTTTTCTATCCTGTTAGTTTCCATCATGCTAATTTTCTTGCCATTGTGTAAATAATTAGTTTATAATTAATAAAGTGTGACCAGAGCTTATTATGAATAAATAAATAAATAAATAATTCATAAATAATAGCACAAGCATATTAATTTATTAAAACTTACAGAGTTGATTAGGTACTGCATAACAGGAATGAACCGCCTGCATAAAGTGAGAATTTTATGTCAAAGGTAACCTCTTTGTGTATGATAACAGTGCTGCTTCAACCTATAGTTCAGTCAGGCAGACGTCTATTCAAATGTAAAGTTATGGAGCTAGTAATTTAAAGTGACTGACCCGGCAGTCTTCAACCATCTCAACTGGCAGATAAGCCCTGTCAGCTAATCTGTCTTCTTGACTACCCACCGTTCTGTCAGTCTAACTGTCCAATCCGATACACCGTCCAATTGACGAATTAAACCGTCTGCCACTGTGATGCTGGAAGCCAGTGTGCAGCCACCTGCCAAGACAGTGGGTACACTCTATCTCACTGAGGAGAGAGGGCACCGTGCCCTGCAATTACACCGCACTGCTGCCATTATGAGTCGTGTACAATTTAAGCGATCCAGCTCATTGATGGAGAAATGGCCAGTTTCTGGGTGACGCTTGGAGTCTGAGTTGTTCTTTCAGGTCACTGTTGTTTTTGTACCGTGGTCAGACCAGGGCTGTGTCCAAATTCCCATGATTTCATACTATGTGCTTAATTTTAGGAAGAGCTTTGATTAAGTTGATGATGTATGTTCTTTAGGTGTGTAGTATACACACATACTACATCTTTATAACTAGTAGCACCTTATAAACAAGCAAAAAAAAAAAACAAACAAAAAAAAAAACATTTCTAGAGCAAATATTTTCCCTAAAAATTGTTGTCCACATATGAGGACATCGGGTCTAAGTTGTGAAATTTTAAGAGTGTTGGTTATTCATGTTTTTGAGACATTACAGACATTACAGCTGATTTTCTATAAAGCTGAGTTAATAATTCTGATTAAAAGAAAATGCCAGCATCATCAAATCACTACCAACCATGTTCAAATAAAATTTAGCATTATAAATTCTGAATGTTTGTACTGATTATCAATGTTCCATGTCTGCAAAACATGTTGAGTGATGAACTTTTGGTCGGAATTTAGGAGTGAATGCACTTAGCGGCATAGAAAGCTATAGGATGAATAAAATATAACAAAATGTATATTAATTTGAAGTGAAATGACCCACAGTAATGTTGAAAATTATTCTAAATAACTAACATGTTTTTTCAACTTTTGAGGGAATGCAGTCCTAATTTCCACATATGTGGACTTGCGTGTATGGATTTATTAAAGCGGCATATCAAATGAAACTAGAGACGCTACTCTTTACAACCAATCAATAAAAAAAAAACTTGAAGTTTCTTACCAGAGGCACTTTTGTTGGCGCTGCGCCTGTAGTAGCACTTCACAGAAATCAACGTCTTGCTGTTGTGTCACGTGATGTGGTGCGCCAGAAGTTTAACCCTTAAATGACAGTGTAGTGTGTTATGAACAGTATTCAGCCAGTTTTAATTAATTGAAATTATGTGTTGCGTATAGCAAAGCCAAAATACAACGTCCACACGTGTGGACGTGGGGTCGCATGAGGGTATAGATGAATGAATTATATTTCATCTAATATCTAATCTAATAATTAGTAAAATAATATAGTAGAAATAATTATATGAATAATAAGACAAAATAATAATAATAAAAAATAAAGAAATGATAGAAAATAACCATATTTTACAAATTAGATATTCTAAGTGAATTAATAATAATTAGTAAAAAATATAGTAGAAATAATAATATTAATATTAATTAATAATAAGACTAAATTACCATAAGAAATAAAAAAAAACAAAGAAAGAGAGAATAATCTTCATATTTTCCACATTAAATATTCGATGTGAATTAATAATAATTAATAATAATAACGAATATTATTATTTCTACTTTATTATTTTACTATTTCTTATTTTTCAAAATAATAATAATAATAATATGATTAATAAGAAGAAGAAAGAAGTAATAAGAATAAATAAAATAGAGAAATAATTTAAAATAATCATATATACTGTAACACATTAGATATCATAGGTGAATAATTACTAAAATGATAGTAGAACTATTATTATTATTATTATTATTAATAATAATAATGATAATTAGAAGAAGAAAAATAAAAATAATAGAGAATACTCATCATACATCATATAATTATCATACATATGATCATTTTTAATATTTCAATTGTCCTTCTGCGACGCTGTTACGACATGGAGGTCAAAGTGATGCATGATGCTTGTTTTTTAGGTTTACTTTGTATCCCCGACACGAGTACATGTGAAAGAGCGTTCATTCTTTACAGCAATCCATTCATATTATTCAATTGAATATATCTTGTAATTGCTGTTGAAATCAGTTATTCAAAAATGAAGCTCTGTCTAGGTTTGCAACTGAATTGATGCTCATTACAATGCAACATCTACTCGTTTTGTATCAACACAAGGTATTTAGGTTTGAGATGAATGGTTAACCCACTTCAAACCGTCTGTGAAGCCCATCCAATTTGGCACTTGTTTTCCCACCCATCAGTCTACTATCGCTCTTAATTTGGACACTGAGCACAGAATGATTGGCCTTGACAAACCTGAACAACATGCAGCTTTGGACTAGTTTTATATATCTACCCTGTACGAAACAGCAAAAGACTTACTAAGAAGAAATGAGGGATTTAATTTATTAAACTTGAATAGCAATGAGGTGTTGGCCTTCTACGATGTGTATGCATGTGCACACATATTCATTATGTATGTTGCATGTCCACACTAATCTCATCAGTGAATCAATCAGCACCAAGTCGGTGTAATCACACCATAGAAGATGCATTAATCAATGGAGATGTAATTACGAGAGGGTCTACGATATGTTTGTGTGTATATTAGCTCGCATTTGCACTCATTGTTAAGGTTCATGTCTACCATATGCTGCCTGAATGTAGGACAGTATAGGTGTGCAAGGGTTAATTAGCACCGCTTGAGAGCCATCTATCAGCTGTACACAGCAGCCGCTCAGCCAGACAGCTCCATTACCCTGGGACTCAAATACAGACAGACGACTCACATTTAAAATTAAAGTGCACACATAAGATCATGGTTTGTGCATGTGGGAGACATTTTTATCAGTTATTATACTCATGAGTTTAGATATCCAACCGTTATAACTTTACATGATTGACGGTCACTATGAAAGCACAAAGAATGTGCAAAGCATTCCAAAGCGTTCAGTTTATATTAGTTCGACTCTGTTTTACAAGCAGTTTCCTTTTGTGAGGAGGAGGAGGGCGGGGCCGGGCCATGAAGACATACGGCGGCCCTGAATCGGGCTATTCAACCGGGAGGGGGACAGAGACGAGCTGGAGGTGCCAGTTCGGGAGAGAGAGAGATGCACGTGACCGCGCTGCATGTTTGTTTATGTTGGTTTTAAGTTGAGTTTGACATTAAAACTTTATGTTTACCGTTCAGCCGGTTCCTGCCTCCTCCTTGCCCATTCTTATACTGTTACAGCGGTGCCGAAACCCAGGAAGGAGGAGGGATGTGCTGTCGCGGAGTCCTCGCCGCTGCTATCCGCCAAAGGAGCAGCCGCCGCCGTCTGCCTGGGGATGGAAGGGTCGCTGCCGGAGAGCCAGAGGAGCCATGGCCATCCACCGAAGAAGGGGAGGAGCAGTTCCATCCACCAGGAGCTGAAGGACTCGCTGCCATCCGCCAGGGGAGGAGCGAGCTGGCATCCGCTAGAGGGCAGAGGAGCGGATGAGGACCGGGCAAAAGCGCGTCCGGGAGCCGGCGAGCACATTTTTTTCTCTCCTCTTTCTCTCTCTCTGCTGCTCCGCGTCGCTCTTTCCTTCTCACCTTTCCCTCCCCTCGTCTCTTCCTGGGCTCCAGAAAGGCGGGGAAGACCTGCTGGCAGGCACGACTGGAAGGGCAACGCCCCCCCCCCAAGGAAGGGAGGGTAGGGGAGTGCATCATGCCGGGGGTTTCCCCGACTTGAGTCGGGTGATGGAGGAGTGTGACGAGGAGGAGGGCGGGGCCGAGCCGTGAAGACACAGCTGGGCCGGAGGCGACAGTTCGGGAGAGAGAGAGAGACGCACATGGCCGCGCTGCATGTTTGTTTATGTTGGTTTAAAGTTCATTTATATCATTAAACTTTACATTGACTGTTCATCCGGTTCCCGCCTCCTCCTTGCCCATCCTTATATTGTTACAGTGCGTCTCTATCTCTCTGCCGAACTGGCACCTCCGGCTCGTCTTTATCCCCCTCCCGGCTGATTATCCCAATTTAGGGTCTTAAATTCAATATTTAAGTCCTCCTTCAACAAGCTTTAGAACTGCTTTTGCCATGTTACACATACTTACTTCCTAAATACATTGGAGACTTGATGTTGCAGGTAAACTAAGGTCTTTTCTATCATTTTGTAAGTGTTTGTTAAATTAAATACAGATATTGCTTGAGGAAATGTAGAGAAATAGGATTATCAAGGATTAAGAGTTTACTGACTGTGAAAATCAAACACTTTCATGTTTGTGAAGATGTTTTGTTTTCTGTGAATGGGTTTGAATTCTCTTTATATTAGATGTGTAAATATGTGGGTACATGGCGCAAACTGCCCTTGAGCAGAAAGCTGGATGGATTTCTGTTTGCATTAAATGTATTTACAGCTTTATTGACCTGATAACATCAAATTTGTCAGATCTTCTTTTTACCTTCTATATTCAAGAAGAATGTCTGTATATTGGACATACTTTAAAAGGGGCACAAATAATGCACTTGTGATAAAACCACAAACTGCTGTTTTTATCTTAACTATTTAATTATCTATTAATTATTATCTTGTTAGTGATGTTCATTGAGATGTGCATCACTATTGTTATTGCTCATACTTGGGGTTAGGGATTCACAAAAAAAAAACAAATGGTGAAGCGATAAATCGAAAAATAATTTTAATAATAATAATTTTATTTATTTATCACACATTATACATTTGCACATATACAGTGAAATTCTTTTTTTTCACATATCCCAGCTAAGCTGGGGTCAGAGTGCAGAGTCAGCTATGATATGGCACCCCTGGAGCAGATTGGGTCAAGGGCCTTGCTCAAGGGCCCAACAGTGGCATCTTGGCAGTACTGGGGCTTGAACCCCTGACCTGCTGTTCAGTAACCCAGAGCCTTAACCGCTGAGCCACCACTGCCAAACTACCATATACTTATACTGAAGGAGGGACCCAAGCCGTATCTTAGACCAGAATATCATTCTTGAGACTTGAGGTGGGCAGTTTTGACTTGGGCCAGCAATGCAACCACTTAGCAATGCCCTAGCAACCATTAGCAACAACTTAGCAACCTTGTAGCTTTGTTTTCTTTGGCATTGTGAGTTTGCCTGGACAAGCACCACTTACATTTTACTATCCAGAAAACTGCTTGTTTCATATGGTGCTCAAGATTTGGGTGCCCCTTGTGCAATAAACCAATAACTTTGATATGAGATTATACAACTTCATATTTACAATTATTTATTGTATTTGTTTTTCAGACAGGGACATTCCTTTCATTCGAATTTACTATGTAGCCTAATAAAAAAGTGATCTTACCCCTTATGTATTTTGATCTCCTGGGCTCAGTTGTTCAAAATGTTTAATCTGGATCAGAATGATCCGGATTTAGAAATCACATGTTTTGCTATCCAGGATCAGGTAATCCATCTTACTTTTGTGCCAGTTTTTCAAAGCAACATTGGATTGGATCACCCTGATTCAGATACAAATTTTTCAAGATGACCAAATCCAGATTACCAATGCTCTAAATGGGACTACATATCAAAATGTAGGCTACTAGCTATGTAAAGAACAACAGGTAGAATAGCCAGCGTGGGGTCACTTTAAGTGTTTTTATTTGAAGAGACAGAAAACAGCACAATAAAACAATACAAACAATACAGACATCCCCTTCCATTTTCAATTTCTTTTAAACAGTCAGACCCCTCATCTGACCCAAAACAGATAAATAAAAACAAACAAATATACATGATTCACGTGTTTTAAATCATAAAAAGGCTAAATGTCCCTCTCTGTGATGAGGTTTATGATGCACCTGAGCCTGTTGGAGACCCAGACCAACCTCCGGCATTCTCTCAGAATGAGGGACTGGACATGCAATAAGGGATGCAATTGCCATCGTAATTAATACACAGTGATAAATTACAGTTAAAATTAAATGTATTATTTTTGTTTGATATTGACAGCTGTTTGGGGGATTATTTTATGGGGACAAAATATATATATATTTTACTTTACTGTACTGAAAGGCTTGATAGGTAGCCTAATGTCTACTTTATCACTGTGGTTAAACAAATCAAGTGCAAAAGATAAATAAATGTACATATACTACATGATACTAATTTTGCATTATTTGACCAATTTGAAAATGTTATCACATTTTGTTCCTGAAATCCACCCTGAATCCACCCTTCTGCTGGGATCAGGATAATCCTGATTTTTTGGATCAAAGGTATCCCAATCCTACTAAAAGGTTTTGAACAACACATACTGAAGGTTTGATCCAGATCAAAAACAAGACTGGATTTCGTGATCTAATCCAATTTCAGAATCCCTTTTTTCTTTTGAACAAACCATTTTCAAGATTTGATCCAATCCGACAGCCGAAATCCGATCAGATTACTTCTGAACAACTAGGCCCTGGGTATTGTCTTATTTGTGTTTTCTCTTCTCATGAATTATTTATGAGCCACTGCTGGTATACTTTATAAAGTAGTTAACCTTTTCAGATGTTCGAAGGGTTCACTCGAGGTCTTGTTATGGTTCTCGGTTTCAGACCAAAGAGATTCTCAAAGCTGTAGTTGTGTTTGCTTTGAGTTGTTGCGTTTATCAAAAAACTCCTGCAAGCTGATTATAAATCAGTGTTTCAGTGACATAGATTTCAAATTTAATAGCTCACCTGAGGGAACGGTTTAAATTATATGTATTTTTCAATGTCACAATTTTGTTCAGCTTCATTTCACAGGGGAATTTATTTTTACCGATAAAGAAAGACCTACGGTGAGCTCAAGGGTTGGTAATCAATGGTAAATGCTTGGTTGACGCATCAGTCTGCATTTTTTCAACTTCACTTTTAAAGATATTTGCTTAATAGCAGAATTTGTGGTGAATAACTACATTACCCATGGTCCCTGTGAGAAAGATCCACCAATCAGAGGATTACAAAGTGCACCAAAAAAGCTCTGCAGCAGCGAGAGTCCATTCCCATGACGCACTGTGAAAGATGCAATCAAGACGGTCTCCCTATTTCCTCAAAATACTTATATATTTGTATAAATCCGATCATTTTGCAATGAACTTAAAATATATAATCAACAACTTGAAATGAATAGTTTTATATTTTTCCATCAATTTTTATTCGATTACATCATTCACAATGCTTCATGAGATTGAAGTTTATTCACACATGAAACACTGTATACAGATTTTCAAATACTTTTTTGCTTCAAATCAAAGTTTATAATGTTGTGATTCACCTTGGTGCTGGTTTGTTTGGTTTATGGCTTAGAATGCTTATGAAGTACTTAATAAAGTCCCTAAGGAAAAAATGTTGCGCACTATTATTGATATGTTTTGAACGGAATACTAGAGAACTCCTTACTACAGTATGTACTACATACTGTGTATTGACTAGATGTGCTATACAGTATATATGCCTGTATGTGTAAAAATGTCTTGACTCTTGCTGGTTCAATCAAATATGTAAAAGCTGAAGTGTATAATTTCAGCATTTTGAGCATGAATAAGTATTTTCAAACACAGTTATTCATGTAGTCACCATATAAATCATACCTTGCTTTCTGTTTTTTTCCTTTATGATAGTAGAATCTTAGAAGCATTTTTTTTCTCTCTTTCTTGACAGATTCCTCAAATCAGCTATGCATCCACAGCGCCAGAGTTAAGCGACAACACCCGCTACGACTTTTTCTCCCGTGTAGTACCGCCGGATTCTTACCAGGCCCAGGCCATGTTGGATATTGTCACGGCAATGGGGTGGAACTACGTCTCCACGCTGGCCTCAGAAGGGAATTATGGCGAAAGTGGTGTGGAAGCGTTCATGCAGATATCTCGGGAGATAGGTAAGATAGCTTTTCCTGATGGGCTGATTTTCGAATGATTGATGCAGGTGTGAGGATGTGAGTTTGTTGCCTTTTCATTTTTTACATTTATGACCAGTCTGTGACAAAAGCCCCAGACTGTAGAAGCTATCCAACTATCAAAGTGCCAGACTAGCTGATGCCCACATCATCCCAGTTTCTGTTATATGTTTAATCTCTTTATATTATTTCCCCCATTCTGTGCAAATATGGGGAAATCTGTGAGAATGGAATTTTAGGATTGTAGCTACAGTCGGGGAGGAGAACAATCTTGTAATTCACGTACCTAGTCAGCGATCATTTGGCTGGAGTGAATGGAGTGCGAAGTGTAGTGTGACAGGGGTTTTACAGAAATTTGAACCACTGCCCCCAGTGGCTGAAGCTGGAAGTGTGAGCTCCAGTTTTCGGGTAAAATGTCCACAGAGTGGCGCCAAAAGTAAGTTGTATAGTGAGATGTTTTTAGCTTTAAATTATGTAATTCAGTCACCAGGATTGCGTATTTTATTAACCATACACCCTAACCCAAACCTGACCCTAAACCCAACTGTCAGTGGAGTAAAAATGTAATCTTGTGGGGAAAATGAAACCTCTAAATCACACTCCCCTGCTGAAAGTTCAGCATTACTGGTCACCTGCTTATGTTGTGTTTTGGTTGATGGTCCCCAAGTAAGGTATGCAGGTGTGCTGGTGATCCTACCAGGCTTTTAAACTAGCTTAACCAACTTCATAAGAAAGACCATGCTGGTGAACAAGCTTCACCAGCTCAGTTTTGTGTTGTAAATCATGACTATGATGGTCCACCTGCTAGAACAGCACTAACCAGCATAAACCAGGATGGGAATTTCATGCAGGAAACATAAAAGTAATCCATAAGACTCCAGTGGTTTAATCCATATCTTCAGAAGTGATATGATAGGTGTGGGTGAGAAACAGAACACTATTTAAGTCCTTTTTTTTTTTACTCTAAATCTTCACTTTAATTTTAACTTTCCGATGTGAAAGTGAAACTAAACAGGCATCACATGTGACTTTTGGATGCAAAAGTGAAAGTGAGAGTGGAGATTTAGAGTAAAAAAGGACTTAAATTTTGAACTTTTTCTCACCCACACCTATTATATCGCTTCTGGAGACATGGATTTAACCACTGGAGTCTTATGCATTACTTCTATGTTTCCTTAATGTGTTTTTTTTTTTGGAGCTACAAAGGTCTGATCTCCATTCACTTGCATTGTATGGACCTACAGAGCTGGGATGTTTTTTTCTAAAAATCTTTGTTTGTGTTCTACTGAAGAAAGAAAGTCATACAAATCTGGGATGGCATGAGAGTAAGTAAATGATGAGAGAATTTTCATTTTTGGGTGTGCTATCCCTTTAAAGTGCCTTTGACTAATAATGTGACGCATATTCTTATCATCTCTACTAAGCAGATAAGCCTCAACATGTGTGCAAAAGATGAATCCAGCTAATTAATCCTCAGTTGTTAAACTGGAGATAAACAGGGATTATGTTGCTTGCGCAGTGTGAATGAGTGTGCAGGTTACCCTGGTGACTCTCTGCTCTTTCACGTTTTGATGGAAATGCTGTGGATATTCTTACATTTACATTTATGCATTTAGCTGAAGCTTTTATCCAAAGCAACTTACAGTGCACTTATTACAGGGACAATCCCCACAGAGCAACCTGGAGTTAAGTGCCTTGCTCAAGGACACAATGGTGGTGGCTGTGGGGATCGAACCAGCAACCTTCTCACTACCATCTACGTGCTATAGCCCACTACACCACCACCACTCACATTTCTTGATTTTGCTGTTGTTTGGCGATGTCATTACGCCTGGAGGCCGTGCCTCCTCTCCGTTGAGCCTTTAGCTGTTTTCTGTATGTTCCACGTATGTTCAATGTTCACAGAGGGCAAGGGCGAGAGAGACCCACCAATTGGACATGAGTGTTTTCATTGTCCACGCAGCATTGAGAGCATCAAAGGAATGCTTGGGGTTCCAGGTTAAGCTCTACTGACAACAATTCTGTCATAATGTCAGTTACCACAGAAATTAATTTTTACTTGTCGCTGTGCAAGTTAGAATTGTTCAGTTTCAATGTCATGACCACAAAATGCCTGTAAAACAGGTAAACTGCGGCCAATTTTACATGTTAAGTGCTAGGATACCAGAATATAGATTTAGACTTTATCACTCACATAATTGACATTAATCCACAAATGCTGTTGATAGATTTTAACTTGCATTAAACCCGGAAAAGCCCTTTTAATTGACATAGAAAGACAAACATAAGACCATCCAGCTGTCTAAGTCACCGTGCAAAGGACACGGGTGGACACTGTTCTGTCTGCTAACTATGGCCTCTACAGAATGATGGTGCTGACCGCTACATCAGCCCTTGAGCATCAGTAATGACTAGACGCTGAAGGGAAACAAGGGAGGATGCAAAAAAAGGGGGATACGGATGGAAAGAAAATATGATAACAGGCTTTAACACCCTGTTCCTCCACTTACCCCGTTGACACTATTATCCTTCCTCTTTTTCTCACCCCACATGATAGAATTACAGTTATTAGAATGGACCCCTGCTACTACAGCAGAGCAAATATCAAACAGCTGTGCTAATCGTGCCATTTAATTGTGCATTAAAAATTCATAAGCAATGATGCCACACATGGATGTAACTAATGATAATAACATGCACTTTAGTGTGTTCCGGACTCCCGAGCTTACCATTTCATGGGATAAAAAGATGTTAGCAGAAGCATGCGGCAGGGTTACATTTTCACACCAGAAACTAGTGCATTCACGACCCAATGCTTGAAGTATAAATAATGGCTGAATTTTCATGTTTGGGTGAACTATCACTTTAAGCACAGAAGCGAGCATGCTAGAGGGTTTATTTCTGCTGTTGATTGCTGTTATCTTGTTCAGATTTGGAGGAGTCTTTATTTTTTCATGCGTCACATTTCCCAGCTGATGCAGACGACACGCTTGAGTCTTCCAGCTGTAACAAGAGAGATGGATTAAACTCAGAGACAAAGGACTGAACAAGCATCCAATTAGCCACTAAACGAATGTCATACAATAGGCAAATGAAAAATCAATAGCTTTGCAACAACGATGCCCTCATTGTACATTCTGCTAATGGCTGCAGCAATTGAGATCATCCTCTTTGCTTGTCACTACTTCAGAAAACCACCATCTATCAGATAGTGATTGGCCTTTTAGGGCTATGAACATTAACCTCGGTTTAAACTGGAAAATTAATTCAATTAGAGAGCACCCCCCCACACACACACACATTCACACATTAAACCAGCGTGGTGGTTTGCTGGTCTTTGCCACCAGGCTGGTTTCCATTGGTCATAGATTTACAGTTTAAAGGAATTTTTGGCACTTATCAGTGGGTCAGGCTGGAAGACCAACTAAACCAGCTAAAAAAAAAACAGTTTGGCCAGGCTGGGAGACCAGCAAAACCATTTTAGACTGGTTTAAGATGGTGTTTTCAGCAGAGTCTAGTGCACAGTTGTATTCAGTGTCTGAGAGTGAAAAGATGCCATGGTCTATTGATTAGCGTGCATGTTCTGACATTAAGTTGTGATGCTAATGAGGCCGACATGAGTTAGGCTATGTTCAGACTGCAGGCAAATCTGATTTTTTCTCAAATCAGATCTTTTCAGGCAGACTGTCCGCACTATTAATTGCAAGTGATCAAATCAGATTTGCGCATTCAGACATAACCAACCTATCTGCATGGGTTGCTTTGGTAATGACACAGGCGTACCCACGTGACGATGCTTTCAAAAAAGATGCGGGAAAAATGGAGGTGCATCATCTCGCTCTCCAAATAAGTGCCCTGTCCAGTTGCGGTGCAGAACTCCTCCGTCGCACAAGAAAAACTCAGCGATGGAGGAGACTGGTAAATATTGTGATGTTCCGTGCTGCAGTCACCGATTTTTTACATCATCGTTGTGTGTCGTGTTAAGAGTGACGCAAAAGACCATTTGAAATCCGATTTGAGCAGCCAGAGCGTCAGGACTGAGACACATCTGAAAAAATCTGATTTAACTCGCATTTTAAACCACCTCCCGATGTGGTTTGAATCAGATTCGGAAAAATCTGATTTCATGTGGTTTTTTGCTGTCCAGATTATCAAAACTCATCTGGATACAATCTGGATATGCAAAAAATTGGATTTTTAGTGGCAGTCTGAACATAGCCTTAGAATCTTGCTGACCCTGTTTCTCCTTCCTTTCCTGTCTTCTCTCCATTCTTGTATCAATAAGAGTAGCAAAAAATACTAAAATTAAAGATGGGGTGCCTCCACTGCATATTTTCACAATAACTGCTGCAATAATGCATGCAACGACCATCACTTCTGCAATAGAGCATGCAAAGGCCATCACAGTAGCAGTAATGCATGCAACGACCATCACTGCTGCAATAAAGCATGCAACAATCATGGAACGACCATCATAGCTTCAGTAAAACATGCACTCTGCTGCATGTGATGGCCATCACTGCTGCAATAAAGCGCTGAGTGACCATCACTGCTGCAGTAATGCATGCAACGACCATCACTGCAGCAGTAGAGCATTCAAAGACATCACTGCTGTGGGAAAGTATGCAACAATCATCATAGCTTCAGTAAAACATGCGATAGCTGCTCTCTGTTGCATGCGATGGCCATCACTGCTGCAGTAAAGCATGGAGCAACTATCACAGCTTCAGTAAAGCATGCGGCGGCTGCTCACTGTTGCATGCAATGGCCACCACTGCAGCAGTAAAAAAATTTGACAACCATCACTCATGCAGTAAAGCATACAAAGGCCATTACTGCTGCAGTAAAGCATGCAACAGCCATCATTATTGCTATAAAGTATGCGACAGCCATCATTGTTGCAGAAAAGCATCTAACCACCATCACTGCTGTAGTAAAGCTTCTGATGACCATCACTGCTGCAGTAAAACAAGCAACGAACATCACTGCTGCAGTAAAACAAGCTACGAACATCACTGCTGCAGTAAAGCATGCAAAAATCATGATGAAGCACCCAACTGGATTGGTAATGGCAGCGCTGTGGGTGTGACGTTGTTCTATAATAGCTGTCTCATGGTTGAGCGAGAATTAGGCCGGATTAGCATGCTTTATGTGTGGCTATTGCAAGGTACCCATGATACCTGTCTAATTGCATTTGTTGTGGTACTGACAACTCTCTGTAGTCGCAATGCTAGCTTACTAATGATGTCTGACAAGAAACCACGCACGGCTTCCCATCACGCTCAAACTATCTCTCAGTGCTAGCATGTGTTTGCTACGTCTACGTCTATCTGCATGATGTCCAGGGTGCCTGTTTATATATACATACAAACTGCAGTATAAACAGTATGTGTATACAAATGTGTACAGTTTGACATATTTCTACTGCCATATATACCATCATATCTTAAAGTATATACTGTTGTACACTATACTGTCATATCATCCTTTTTTAGTATAAGCACACACTTACTGGTACTCTCTTTGTACCAACATGTCCCTCCATACCATGCCCTTAGTTTCCTTCTCTCACATCCAAACTGGCTGCACTGGCTAACCACCTCAGCCGTATGCAGCTAGGCAAGCTCTAATGAGCCCAGTGCCTAAGACATTACATGCCCCCAAAACTCTCCACGTTCCAGGCCACAGCTTCAGTCCCCACAGGAATTCAGGGGGAAAGCATGTCTCCCTCTTTAAAGGGCCTAATGAAGCCATTACATTCCACGGAAGAGAGACTCTGTCTTTGGGTTAAACAAGGGCTTCTGTTATTTTGATGTTGTGACCTCCTACACAAGGCTGCCAAGTGATGTCCAGTGCAGTGGCGGATTTAGGCACGGGGCACTTTTACTCTGCAGTTTATTCTGGCCAAGAGCTGCCACCTTAAACACGAAAAGACCATCTGACTTGAATGTAAAAAGTTCAACAACAGTTTACTTTGTTTTATGTGCCGTTTAAGGGCGGATTTACCTAAAATAGTTAATATTGCTGTTGATAAAACACACCCGCCTTTACTTGGCTTCAACAATCTGTAATTGTATAAGCATGCAATTTGTATCATTTATCAAAAAAACAACAGTGACAAATGGCTTAATGCTAATTAAGGGTACTTGTTATGATAGGACTATAGGTGAATGTAACTCTGTCTTCGTAGAGTATCATTAACTGTCCCCAGGGTGGCATTAGCTATCAAGATCTTTGACAATGTGTTAATTCATCACCATTATCAACTCTCAAAAGTGCTAGAAAACAACTACAGGACATCAAACACAACATATGTTGACAATGAACTGGATTTCGTTTGCTCATTTATTTCTACGTATTCCTTTAGCAGACAAAAGTCTGGTAGACAAAAGTTCATAAATGATGTGACAAACCATGTAGTACTTACACAAGCGGCAAAGAATTTATGATATTTATGATATACAGTAAGTAAGGCTGAGAAATATATTGAGTGTTCACAATATATTTTCAGTTATTTTGCAGGCAATATAAAATCAAGCAACACTGTGATTTTAATGTGCTTTATGTTTCCCAAAGACTGTGTCATAACACTAATGAAGTGATCACTCTTTGTTTTGTGACTTGCAATTTTTAAATTGTTTTAATTGTGTATTAGATTAAGACTAGTAAATGCCATTATAGTTGGTAAGTTCCATTAATATCCATGAATAAGTATCGATTTCAGTGAATTGATTCAAAACTTTTGATTTAACAATTCATTTGCATAATTACTCAAAACTGTTAACGTTAAATTGTGTATCATATGCATTTAAATGTTTTAGTAAAAAAATATATATTTAGGTAAATATTGCTGTTAATAACCATGTATTGTTATATTTGGGCATACAAATGGAAATGATTATATATCATATATACAATATCATAAGATTTTGTATTGTGTTCTTTTATTGAAAAACAGTGTGAACACCGTTCCTTGATTGCTTTAAAATAGATTTTAAGTTTTTTTTTTTTTTTTTTGTTTTTTTGCCATAGAAATTTTGAACATAATTGTCTACAGTGTCAGTTTGGTCAAAATGATGTTTTCTTTACTTTTCTTAAAAATAAATAAATGCATAAAAAAACCTTTAAGTAATTTCATGCAAATACATAGTGTTATACTGTATATTCAAGTTAAACTGTATATTAAATATTGTCAAAATACTGAAAATTAGATAAAGAATAGAGAAAGATATTTAGTTTTTGTTTTATCGCCTAACCTCATATTTAAGGTCTAAACTTATGCAGTAAACTTTTCCATTCACAGATGAAAAGATGAATATCTCCCAGCAAGTTCAAATTCCATAAACCTTTCTTTTTTGACAATAGAGCAGATTGTGCATGGGTGACTCTGCCTAGACATCCTAAAAGCACATTACCATCTGCAAAGTTCCACCTCACTTGCTTTTATTTTTACTGTAAGCTTCGCAGAAAACATCTTCAGAGAGGTCAGGGCGTCATGGTTGAAATAAATTGCAAAACCAATACTACTGTCTTTTCATATGCCTTTATGAAAGCTTATAAAGATGTGAAGACTTCAAGGAAAACTCTAGAATGAAGGATGGTGTGATAACGTTTGTTTTTTAACAGCAGTGCAGCTTCAAGTATTAAACATCTTTGAAAAAGCCCTGCTGAAAAAACAGTTGCAACCATCCTACGGTTGTTCTCTGGTTTCCCAGCCTGGCCTTGCTGGTTAGCCTGGTCTTTTTTTGATGGATTTAGAGGGGTATTGGGCACTTGACAGGCTGGATCTGCGTAAACCAAGGGGTCAAGGTTTGACTGTTCAGCCTAGTCCAGTTAGGCCTTGCTGGTAGATGCTGTTACTACAATAGTAAGCAGTCAAAAAGCCTGTTTCTCCATTGACGGCTATTTAAAGTAGCCTTATTCTGATGTCTTAATTTTTCACAACTTATAATGGACTTACATTTTCCTTTTTGCTGCCTTTTGTAGAAGTAAAATGTATTCTATACTGTATGTCTATATTCAGCCATATAATCACTTTGGGTGAACAAGTCTAAACACACCACGTTTTTATGACCCTTATTGTGATTTTGCATCCTTTTTGAAGCTTGAAAGCTCCTTGTTCATAGTACTTGCTTGGAAAATAGCTACCAAAATTGTCAAAAACATTTTGCTTCCTCAAAGTAACCTGGTCAGACTGGAACTCATTACAATAATCTGTGGCTAGTGGATATACAATTAGGCTTAGACAAGAGAACATCCATACTTTCTAGCGTATATTGATGTTTGCAGATTGACTACTACATCCATTGATCCCTACTGTAAGTGGACTCTGTTCTCCTTAACAAGCTCAGACAACTAGTGTTTTCAAAGACAAATACGATTGAAGCTTCCCGCCTGCCAGGCTGGATGAGCCGAGCACAGATCCGCTGCAGAATGGCAGCTGGTGTCTGATAATGAATCAAGCTCTGGCCAGCTGTGTGATAGATGGATCTGTCTGTCGGAGCTGATTAGCTGCGTCTGAACGCCAGAGAATTACAACTGTGTTGCTGTAACTGTTACACTGTGTCTGTGTGAAGGACCTTCTCTCTCCTTGTGTGCTGAGATGAAATGATTTAGACTGGATGTTCTTTCTACTCTCACTCTCCCATTTCAGTTTCCTTGAGTTTCCTCTCAGTTTTTCTTTACGGTAAATGATAAAGGTACGAAAGTGAATTTGTTATGTACTTGATGACAACAGAAATGTTTTCTAGAGTTTGAACTCTTATTTATGCAGGATTGTCATACAAGGACAACAGTTCTTTGTGACTCATTGTTTATATAATTTAACATGACATTCGTAGGAGTATAAGATTACTTTAATATATACAGAAGAGTAATGCAATAATTTAACCTTGTCCTAAACTGCTTATTGATTTTCACTTGCTCTGTACTGTTGATGTTTTTAGGAAAACAATAAAACAGAATGCAGATGTTCAAGAACCATTTTAACATGTTAGAGAGTGATCAAATTTATGCAAATGACTGAGGTACGAGTCTAGAAGAGTACACGAGTCGACACGCGAGCCAAAAGTGTCATAGAAGCACCACAAAATGGAGTGGTTGCTTCAGCAATAGCGTTTTTCATCCCACATTTACTTTTTTGACACTATTGGTTAGGTTTATGCTTAGGGTTGGGAGGTCGGTTTTGTAAAACTCTATAGAGCATTAACTTTAAAAACCTCATCTGATTGGGAGAACATTTAACTTTTATAGTGCCACACAGTGGACATTTCTCTTCGGAACTGCAGTGGTACGTTTATGGAGTCACGTAATATTTAAAATCAACACACTTTATCATTAAAAATAGATGTCAAAAGATAACTTGAGGCTTTATGGGATCCTTCAAAACAAGAAAATGGACACTGAGAGACATTTGGTGCTGTGGGAAAATGTTGCGCTATGCACGTGATACTGTGTACTGTTGCTAATATCCATTCAATGTTAAAATTAGTTCTCGTACCCCAGTTTATTATGCAGAGACATCCTCATGGGACTATCCATTTGTACAACCAATGGAAGACAGGGGGAGTTTTCTCGAATCTGTATGAAAACAGTCATTATTTTTGCAGTTTGGTGACGCAGCGCTAATGGCACAGAAAGTACACACTTTGTCTTTTATAATTTGGTAACACTTTAAGAAATGCTTTAATAAACTATTGTTCATTGTTAGTTATACCAAATGCATTAACTAATGTTAACAAATACAACCTTATTGTAAAGTGTTACCTATAATTTCAGTTTTTATTATTTTTTGGAAAGTTTTAAGAAAGACATCCATGATCTCTTGGATGAATATAAAACATCACCAACTTGGAATAACACAGAAAAGTTTTAAGGGAAAATATGTCATGAGTGCTGCTGAAGTGCACACTGCTTATTGCTCTGCTCTGGTTTGAAAGCTCTTGTCCCAAGGGGGAGGACGATGCCTTGTGGTCCCAGTCAGGCATTTTGTTGACTTTGATGGAAAGCCCCCCCCCCCCCCCCCCACTATGCTCTTTTAAGACTGTCACAGGGACATCAGAGACATTTGGCTTGACAAAAGCAGTTCTGACATTGACTGTGATCTTAAGATCTGAGTTGAAATATTTCAGAGGGATTGCCTCTACAAAGGTAACGCACATTTACGGATTGGGTGAATTAATTGCATATTAATCTTGTTTAACACACCTATTTTCCTCATATGACGTTAAATGAACACAAATATTCTATAATTCAACCAGATCCCATTGTAAAACAATTACATTCTGAGTGCATTTACATGTATGTAAACCTCACTCCCCTGGCCTCAAGAGGCACACTAGCGACTGACGCTTGATAGGACGCCAGCCTCCCATGCCGGCTGACACCGGTTCGGATCCCACTCGGAGCGGGTCGAGCAAGACTGGTTGCACTTACACCGATAATGCTTAATAAGCCGACAATGTGTATGTTCATGTAAACGGCTTAGACTTTCCTTTATCGGGGTAAGATTATAAACGGATTAAAAATAAACTGATCAGCACACATACAATTTAGCCCATTACCCCGATTTTGTATTACATGTAAACGCCTTTATCGGCGTTTTTACCAGATTATGCAAGTGTTGTGTGCATGACTGTTTGCGTTTTGATGTCAAAAGCAGATAATCTGATTATTTCAAATCTTATGTAAATGCGGTTTTATTGCTCATTTTTTGGTGCACTCCAAAAAATGTTTCACCTACTTTTAAGATGTACGCATTTCAATATGATTTTTAACTAATTTTTATTATTAAAACTTAAATTAATTAGTTTTTATTTTATTTTATTTTGATAAAGATTATAAATTAGATCAATTAGATGGAGTTTTGTTATGAAATTTTCTTTTTCTTTTTTTTTTTTTGTTATCTGTGTATTGGTGTGCAAGTAAACATGCTCAATCAAACATCACGTCTCAGTTGATTGTGACAATTTTTCAAGCTGTTATACAGAATAAGAATTAAAGTCAACATAGCATACAACCCATTTTACTTCTGTTACCCATTTTATATTTCCGTGTGTAACAGGATATTCAAAAAGAAAAAAGAAAAAGAAAAATGCGGGGTGGGTCTTGAATTTATCACATTTCTTGTAGCCAAGTGGAGAAATTTCATGTAATTTAAATTTAGACATAAATTGGATGTGGCCCCTTTAAGAACCAGTGTTTTGCGACACCCGCTTTCCGGCACTCTCTCGTGTTACACACAGGTGTGCTGTTTAGAGATGAGAGATCATACATTGTGCAAGAGAGCTCCCAGTTTTGTTCACTGGTTGATAATTCTTTGGGTAAATATCAGATTTTAAACATAATGCTCATAAAGTGCATTAAATATGTGTTCACAATAGTCATATGTTAAAATTAAGTGTTTGTTATGGGTTATTTCTGAAGGGTGCATATGGATTGCATGTGTGGAGTTTTTGCATACATGCTGGAACTTGGTATGTAAATTTAGAATTAATCATACCTCATTTACTGATTTATAGCCCTGAGTGTTTTCCAGTTTAGTGAATAAGTGTTATACGTGTTATATGTAAAAACATGTGTAATGGGAATTTTATTGTTTTATACAAGTCCCTAAAGCCTGGTTAAAAATGCACAAAATGCTGTGAATGACACAGTATAAGCATGTATTAAGGTGACATATGCTGAAGCATATGTGTAGGCTAATGCCTTGTTTGTATTTTCTTTTGACATTAGTCCTTACCGTATTTCATTTGTTGTATTTAATTGAACCATATTTAATTTTTGTGTTTAATTTCTGTTTTCTGTTCATCGACTGCTTTCTTTTTTTGCTATTTAAAAACAGCCAGTAGAATAAAACCCTAAAAGATGTTTTCGTAATCATGTTGTTTCTTTACAACCCACAGGCTAGATTTCTAAATAACTATTTTGCTGTTTGAACTTTAACCAATAGCCTGCATGGCCTTGGTGATGTCAGCTGAAAAGTAAAGTCATTTCAGAGGCAGATCAAGTTATGTTTTATTGAAAGATTTATTAAGATAAACCATTGTTTTCTTTGGAAAATTGTGCACTGATTAATTGCACAATAAGACCAGGATAGTGTGTTTAGAAAAGTTAATAGGGTCAATTTTGAGATTGTGTTGACTGATAGGGACTCTTATTGTGTGTATAATTGTGGTTCCCTGTCTGTCACTCACTCGACTTTGTGTCGATGTAGTGACACTAGGGGTCACTCTTGGGAGCCCGAGACACCTTTGATAAAAGGCCAATGAAAATTGGCCAGTGGTATTTGCATGCCACTCCCCCGGACATACGGGTAGAAAAGAAGCTGGTATGCAACCACTCATTCAGATTTTCTCTTTGGAGCCGAACGGTCATGCTCACTGAACATGACTGTTCATTCACCTGCAGGATCTGACGGTGCATTTCAGCAGCTTCTCCCCCCTCTGCACTGGTGCACTGCAGAGAATCCCCCTGGGCGCTTCGACAGAAATAAAAGAGTATATTTCTCTAAAAGTGTATATTTCTCTAAAAGAGTGGCACACACGAAACGTCTTTTTAAAGACGCGTCTTGTTAAAGATGCCTTTCCTTTGTGTGTTATTCCTGGTTGCGCTCATTATCTCTCGCCTTCTGACGGTCACGATCACTGTCTTTCGTGTCTGGGCACTGCTCACGCTGAGACAGCATTCGTGGTTGGGTCATGTACTCATTGCGAGAACATGTCCATGGCAACGATGCGGTCGCGGCTTACCTTCGTAAGAAAGCAAGCCACCCCAGAGGCTCCCCGCCTCAGTCCTTCTACCCACAGGTATGAGGCCAGCGCTGCTAGCACTGGGGGCGATTTGGGGACCCCAGTGGGACCAGTACTTCTGATGAGATTTTCCCTCCGGCTGAGATGAAGAAGGGGTTTTACAGTCCCTACTTCATTGTACTGAAAAAAGGCGGTGGGTTGCGGCCAATCTTGGACCTGCAAGTACTGAACCGGGCTTTACACAGACTCCCGTCCTAGATGCTGACGCAAAGACACACTCTAGCGAGCATCCGGCATCAAGATTTGTTCGCGGCAGTAGACCTGAAGGACGTGTACTTCCAAGTCTCGATTCTACCTCACACACCCTTCCTGCGGTTTGCATTCGAGGGTCAGGTGTATCAGTACAAGGTCCTCCCTTTCGGTCTGTCCTTGTTCCCTCGCGTCTTCATGAAGGTCGCGGAGGCAGCCCTTGCCCCGCTAAGGGAAGTGGGCATTCGCATCCTCAACTATCCCGATGGTTGGCTAATCCTAGCTCACTCTCGGGATGTGTTGTGTGCACACAGGGACCTGGTGCTCTCGCACCTCAGCCAACTAGGGCTTCGGGTCAACTGGGAAAAGAGCAAGCTCCTCCCGGTTCAGAGCATCTCTTTTCTCGGTTTGGAGTTGGACTCAGTCTCGTTGACGGCGCGCCTCACAAACGAGCACGCACAGTCGGTGCTGACCTGTTTGAAGGCGTTCAAACATAAAACAGTGGTTCCACTGAAATTTTTTTCAGAGGCTCCTGGGGCATATGGCATCCTCAGTGGTGGCCACTCATCGTGTGGCCATCACGCCGATCTGTCACCGTCTCTTCAGCCCTTGGACCGACCTCACATTTCTACAGGCAGGTGTTCCCATAGAGCAGGTCTCCAGGTGCGTCGTGGTCACGACAGACGCCTCCAAAACGGGCTGGGGCACTGTTTGCAATGGGCATGCTTCCGCTGGCTTATGGACGGGCCCATAACTGCTTTGGCACATCAACTGCCTCGAGTTGCTGGCAATTCTGCTCGCCCTGCGGAGGTTCCGGCCGTTGATCCAGGGCAGGCACAGATAGACCTGTTCGCCTTCCAAGAATCCTCCCACTGCCCGCTCTGGTACGCCCTGACCAAGGCACCTCTTGGTATAGACGCGCTGGCACACAGCTGGCCCCCTGGCCTGTGCAAATATGCGTTTCCCCCAGTGAGCCTACTTGCACAGACTCTGTGCAAGGTCAGGGAGGACGAGGAGCAGGTCATTCTGGTAGCATCCTACTGGCCCACCCAGACGTGGTTCTCGGACCTCACGCTCCTTGCGACAGCCCCCCCCCGGCGAATTCCCCTGAGGAAGGACCTTCTTTCTCAGGGACCATCTGGCACCCATGACCAAACCTCTGGAATCTCCATGTCTGGCCCCTGGATGGGACGCAGAAGACCTAAGCGGTCTACCACCCACAGTGGTAGACACGATCACCCAGGCTAGGGCCCCCTCTATGGGGTGCCTGTATGCCTTTAAGTGGCGTGTCTGGTGTTCTTCCCGATGGGAAGACCCCCAGAGATGCACAGTCAGACCAGTGCTTTCCTTCCTGCAGGAGAGGTTGGAAGGGTGGCTGTCCCCTTCCACCTTGAAGGTATACGTAGCCGCTATAGCAGCACACCACGACACAGTGGACGGTAAGTCCTTAGGGAAGCACGACCTGATCATCAGGTTCCTGAGAGGTGCCAGGAGGCTGAACCCCTCCAGACCGTGCCTCGTTCCCTCATGGGACCTCTCTGTAGTTCTTCAGGGTCTACAGAGAGCCCCCTTTGAGCCTTTGCAGTCAGCTGAGCTTAAGGCACTCTTCTTGAAGACTGCCCTCCTGACTGCGCTCACCTCCATCAAGATGGTAGGAGACCTGCAAGCATTCTCTGTCAGCGAAACGTGCCTAGATTTCGGTCCGGGCTACTCTCACGTGATCTTGAGACCCGACCAGGCTATGTGCCCAAGGTTCCCAGCCCTGTCGTTGCTGTGTCCAGTGCGCGCTTTACGCATCTATTAGGATCGCTTGCAGAGCTTTAGGATCTCTGAGCAGCTCTTTGTCTGCTTTGGTGCACAGCAGAAAGGAAGCACTGTCTCCAAGCAGAGGATCGCCCACTGGCTCATTGACGCCATAGCTATGGCATATCACGCCCAGGACGTGCCGCCCCGGTGGGGCTACGAGCCCATTCTACCAGGGGTGTAGCTGCCTCCTGGGCCCTGGCCAGGGGTGCCTCTCTAACAGACATTTGCAGAGCAGCGGGCTGGGCAACACCCAACACCTTTGCGAGGTTCTACAACCTCCGGGTGGAGCTGATTTTGTCCCGGGTAGTGGCACGCAATGCAAGCAGATAAGCCCGGGATAGCCGGCCAGGTGTATCGCTTGCACATAGCACCTTTCACCTTCTATGAGCTGAAGACCTGCATCATTAATTCCCAGTAGTGTTCACAAACTATGTTCCCTGGTTGACTTCCTCCGAGCCCTGTGGCAGTCGAGTTTTCGGAGAGACTTGCTGCTGGCCCAGTACACGTGCTAACTAAGAGCCCTGTTCTGGGGCAGGTGCTCCGCATGTGGCGGTTCCCTGTAAGGTAACCCCATGCGATGTATATCTTCTGCTAATTCGATTCCCTGTTGGCAAACTGCGTCTTCCTTGGGCAGAGCCCCCTCTGCCACAGTCTCCATGTTGGTAGTAACTCCTCCCCCGTTGAGTAGGATCTATCATGAGACTTCTCCACATGACATACTTCCGACATAGTTCGGCAAGACCATGTGACGTATTTTCCACTTAAATATCCCCCCTCTCTCTGGGCGAGGTGTGGTCTCTGCGGTGTCCTCCCCTTGGGAGGGACACCCACTGACTAGACCTGGTCGGCCCAGTTGGATATACCCCCTTTTTTTAGGGAGTGGAAAAAAAGAAGGGGAAAAGAGGCCACGACTGGGCTAGCCTCTCTCTATCTTTTGGGTAGTCGACTTGTCCCCAAAGGGCCGTTCGACACTCATAACAATGTTGGGGGAGGTTATGTGTCGGCCTGGTGCGCTGGCTACAAGGCACACAATTGTCTGCCCATCACACACCGCCAGTTCAAGTAATACAGTTCAGCCAGTTGCGGCATTTCATATAGGGACCCCTAGTGTCACTACATCAACACAACGTTGAGTGAGTGACAGATAGGGAACGTCATGGTTACTTGTGTAACCTCCGTTCCCTGATGAAGGGAATGAGACGTTGTGTCCCTCCTGCCACAATGTTGAACTACCCGCTGAAATGGCCGGGACCTTGTCTTGGCTCCTCAGCATAAAACCAGAATGAGTGGTTGCATACCAGCTCCTTTTATACCCGTATGTCCGGGGGAATGGCATGCAAATACCACTCGCCAATTTTCATTGGCCTTTTATCAAAGATCAGAGGTGTCTCGGGCTCCCAAGAGTGACCCCTAGTGTCACTACATCGACACAATGTCTCGTTCCCTCCATCAGGGAACGGAGGTTACACAAGTAACCAAGACGTTTTCTTTTCTTTAAAAAAAATATTCAAATGCAGCCATTTTTGGCCCAGTCAGTGCTTGACAAATAATTTATAATTTATTCACCCTCCACCAAATATTTTAAAACCATGGATTTTAAAGTTTTATCATTCCCAAGCCACTCATTTCATACTTCAAAAAACTTTTATTATTGAGCCCCAGGATGTGAATTTATGCCGGGTTTAGCCATGCATTTATATTCTGTTCCTTGCCTTCCTTTTTCTCTGTCATTCATATTTTTATGTTCTAACTTTTATGACCAGGGCATTATTTCGTGTCCAATAGAAAGCAAAGGGTATGACAATACTATCATACTATACTCATTCTATTTTTGCAGTATGTAAACTGAGCATTTGTGATCAACTGGTTTGGGGTTTTCAATGGCCAATATGGATGTCTAGAGAGCAGGATGGCCGATATAATGCAGATATACAGTATATAATATAATTTAATAATGAACAAAATTTGATGAGCAAAATGTTATTTTACACAATGCAGTGCGCAATCAGCATTCCATTTCCAGTGGATGAATAAACACGATTTTTAAGATCTCCATGACTCATTATCTGATATGAATGCACACAGATGCACCATATATACTGTATAAATATAAATGCACACAGTTCATCTGTGGCTTTAAGCGTATAGCCAACTACATATTACTGTCTGGAAGCCAGAAGGGTGAATCTTGTGTGATTAACTTCAGTTGTGTCCCAGGGTAGATTTTTGAGGTAGATTGGATCAAGGTCTCAAATTGACATGGTGGTCCAATCACCCTTTACAGATGTGTAATTTCATGAAGGAAATCAGCTAATTAGGCTCTCCAATTTCCACATGTTCCATGTTCCCGTTAGAGCTTGTCCGATTGAGTCGATTTACCATAGTTTCACCCAGACATCTGCCACTGTGTCCTCTGACTGTTCATTTATGTGTGCACCAAAGCAGGGGTGGAGCTAGGGGGTGGCCAGGGGTGGCTCTGGCTCTGGCCACTCGCAATTGCCGTTTTGATCATTTTTTGTCTTGTGCATTTTTGCAATATATACACTCAAACTGGAGGTTGAAATCAGCTATTTCTGGAGAAAATCTATTGTCCAAAGGTCATTATTGCAAAATAAACCCTTTCAGAGTAATACAAAACCTCTCCGCTCCATTACTTAATTAATAATTCTGTTCAATAAATACATGTAAAAATAATAATCACAAACAATTATTTCACTAAGTAAAATACTTAATCAGTCTAACTTTACGCTGTTTACGATTTGCAATTAACTTGCATTAAATGGAAATTAACATTACTATTGTTATTATGATTGTTTATTACAGTATATGCATTATCACTATATGTGTTTTAAATGTTGGCTTTTTTACAACTGCTTTGAATGTTGCTTATCCAGTCAGATTTTAGGTCAGGAAATGTGTGTTATATAATAAAACTAGATTTTTATATTTTCAAAAGAAAATGTGAGTGATGCTTGCCTTTGCAGATTTTGTCACTACATTGTGAGTGGTTGCCAGGGCATTGGTGTGCGGTTGCTAAGGTATTCTAAATGGTTATAGCCTATTGCTAGGGAGTTGCTAGGTGGTTGCTGGGGTGTTCTGGGTTGTTGCTTACTGGACCAAGTCCAAAGTCTTTCCAGCAAGTCAGTCCACTCTCGGCCATCTTTGGGACGCTCTCAGGAGGCTATTTTCAGTCATGCCAGTGCAGCTCCTATTTACTTGAATAGAGAAAGACCGAAATCTGAAAAACGGTTGGTCAAGATTACAATCAAAGAACATATTTCAAATCAGCAATAAAATTTGATCATATTGGACTCATAAATTGTGCTTCTTTACCTCATACTATGCTAACGCACGCAATTTTTCCAGCTTGTATAGCTAATGCGCATGCGCGTTAGCGAGTTGACTGACTGACGATGTCTGCATCTAAAAGGTGACTGGATTTTTTACTTGTAAGGCAGGACTTCCTTTCTATATCCGTTGACCGTTGGGCTCTTGAACTTCTTGGCTGGACGTTACAGTTTCTCCCATTCATTTAAATAGAAGTGGCCCGTCTCTGCTAAATAGTCTCTGACCAAGTCTCTATAACATTCTGGGTTCCCGATATGGCTTGGGTCCCTCTTCAATGTAAGTCGATAGGAGTTTTAACATTCACCAGGTAAAAGTCATAAGTCCGATTGTTTAGAAAAGTACAGTAATAAGCACTCTCCTTAAATCCACTAAATTTGAGGTGTCATTCATCGTTTGTATCACAAACGAAGATGAACAAGTTTAAAGTTTATTACTTGTTTTAAGGATTTGTTTATATCTCTAACCCCAAGTATGAGTAATAGTAATAGTAATGCTTGCCTTAGCAGTTTCATCAAATGAAGTCTTAACTCAGTGTGTCATTCCCAGCTTCTGGATGACTATGTTTTTTGTTGCTGACAATGAGCTCCCTGTTGCCTGAATTTTGGAGGGGAGTCTCAGCTTGTATCTCGCTTGTAACAGCTTGTTGATTTTCTTATTGTAGAGTTGCCCAGAGACCCTCTAAACTGCAGGGTTCGGTCTTGTGCACTGGTAATATCAAATTGACACAAGAATCAAGACCCACTCAAAGCTCACAGTGGAAGGAAATAAGTGGCAGCTGTAATGTCAGACCCCTCTGTTGGTTGCCATTGTTAACAACAAAAAATCCTGACAAACCTCAGCAGAGAGCTGGAACAGCGGCCAATGGCTCATTTGTGCAAAGTGGAAAGCTCTGATTGGCAGTTGAACCCCTGGTCAGATGCACATGTGTCATTATATTGTGCATTGTGTTGTGTTTTGGAGAGCTGTGATATGTTCCAGTGCTTCAGCCCATAACGTTGGCATTCTTGAGGAGTTCCACCAGTGGAATTGCAATTGGCAAGAGTGTTAGCTGAAAACTGGCTTTCCCAAAGGAGTTTATTTTCATTGATATTTGTTAGTCAGACTCGGCTGCAAGCAAGTCTGGTCATTGTAGGGACACGATCAGTCTGATGGACACTTTGTGTTTTGGAGACCTAGAATCGAATGGATTGATGGCTTGGTTATATCCCTGGACAAGTTCCCTGTCAGTCGGTCTGTTTACATGCTCAGAACATCAATGCACTATTCAACAAAATGTTCGAATAGTGTTAATTGTCCATATGTTGCATGAAGTTGTCTTCAGAAAACCAGCAGTTGTATTAAAGATGCAACAAGCAGACAACATACATCTTAAAGTTGGAAACCATTGTTTTCTGGGAATGGACACATACTGTATTCTATTGACTGCACCCACCAATGAAAAATAGTTCCACGCCACTCGCATAGTTAAGCCATAAATGGCTTTTTGATAGACTAAAACGAACAAATAGTATGTTTGTCTAACGTTCCCAGCCAGGCTAGCTAGCTAAAGTAAGCTAACTAAATAGATAGTTAAGACTAGGGTATAGGCTACTTTGTTTTTTGACATCTCAAGCATGGGTGAGCCTTTCAAAGTATACTTTTTTTAAACATGAACATCAGGGGCACTGCGGATGCTTTGGGATATTTTTTTAGCACATTTAACACCACGCAGGCGCATGCAGCGACAACACACAAAACTTAGACTGTTCGTGTGTCTAGATAAAGTAGGCTGCTCATGGACAGTCCACATGCACTGCGCTAATGATGAAATTTGCATCAATCACGCGCACTTTTTGTGAGACATACCAGCCTACAGAAAACCAAAAAATACTTTGGCCTTTACTATGTAATTGTATTTCAAGTGCTGCATTGCTACCTCAAAGACAGAGACTTACCAACATGATAAATTCTTTGGTTAACATACGATAATGATTTACTCTATTTTATAACAATTCATTATTCCATTAAAATGATCTTTATTGGAGAAAGTGTAAAGTTGTAACTCACCCATCTTAAATCTCATCAGTCAGGAGTTGACATTCAACTTGAGCTCATGCTAATAAAATGTCTCGTTCTTTGCACGATACATGTGGTTTGTCCTTTTGTTATTGATGTTTTGTTCGTGAACGAATGTTTTTTTTTTTTTTTGTGCAAATCTTTTAAGTGAATAAATCATTGCTGTTCACCTCCATACACTGACTCATATTTCTCACTCACTGATGTCTCTCCCTTTTGAAGCCAATGAGCTCTACTGCTTTTCATGTCTGTAAAGACTGACTGAAGCATGTGCCAATAGCATTCGAGTGCGGGCTGTGAAGGAGCATATCATTGGTTCGACCGGCTGAACGAAAACACCCCTTCACTGCACTAGTTCTAGTTGGTCATTTGAGTCTGAATGAGATGAGACATGGTTTATGAACAAACGGAATTGCTGGTAAAGTTGATCGCGAACGAAATGAACGACTCACTCAGTTATCTGGTTCATGAATGAGCATCTGCTGAATGACTGAATGAAAGGAGCCACATCATTCGTTCAGTTCGGCATGTGAGTCAATCACGTTCAGTGTTGACCTGGCATTTGTGGTGAAAATGGTTATTGTGTTTAAACTAAGATTTTTAAGTGTCTTCGTACATTTGTAGACATGCAAATTACCTTTTGTGTTGCTTTTAAAGACTGACTTTAGCACGAGCCAATAGCATTCGAGAGCAGGCTGTGAAGGAGCATATCATTGGTTTAACCCACTGAACAAAGACACCCCTCACTGAACTAGTCAGTTATGTTGTTTGTGAATGAACTTGAATGTACTGGTAAACTCATTCGTGTCCGAACTAAATGAATAAGTCAGCTTTTTCTTGAATGATTTTCCGACTGAACGAGAGGAGGAGCTGCGTGTCATTCGTTCAGTTCGTCAATCTTGTTGAACAAGAAATGGAGCCGGAAGAATTATGAATAAAAGTGAGTGATGACCACACATTACAATGACATATAAATGTTTTTGAAACTCATGATTACTTTTTTAGTAGGCTAGGATTGTTGTCTTTTTTTATATAGCTTGATGAATAGTCATACTCAGCATGATATGATAGATATGCTTTGTTGTCATTTGTGGGAAAATGCTTATGATGCTTAAAGACTCTGAAGTGCTGAAGTCTTTTAGTAGAATTGTAGACATGCAAATGTTAAAAGATTTGTCACTTGCTCTGGTCATGAATGACTGCTTTTGGTTTAATGCTATTAATTAAAAGACTGTCATTTGACGCCATCTACAGGCACAGAGGCGTAACTTGAAGAAATGGTCATTCAGCGAATCAATGAACGAATCTGAACAAATATTTTTGGTGATCGGAATCAAAAGAATCGAGTCACCACCACTACTACTTGTTACACAATGCGCCATGGTGCTTCACGTCTGTTGTGCAGCCCCCTAGACACTTGCGGTGTAGACTAAAGTCGGGAAGCTCGATTCATTTTAGCAAATCATTTTGTTTTGACGATTTGTTTAATTTGAGTCATCACTTAAAATCAATAGAAATTTCATGTAGTTTTTTTTTAATTAAAATTGCTGTTTATCATGTTATTTCCTCTGTTCGGTTATATACTGTAGATTGCGTCAAATATTTTTTTTGTTAACAATATTGTTAAGAACATCTCTAACCACAGTGCTGCCAATTTTGATAATAGTGTTGATTATTAATAATTATTCCTATTTAGTTAATAAAATCATTCCCCTTTCAAAGTTTCACTCCTAAACAAAGTCAAGTTGGGTGATCTGCCGAAGCTTTACAAATAGGTTTGATTTAGTCACTTAAGTATTGGTTCAAAAGTATGATTCTTCACACACCACTAGTGTAGACAGCTCCATTGATTATAATGGGAGCACTTCACACATTCAGAGTAGACCCGTGTATGTCAAAAAGAGGGTGGAAAAAATGTCATTTAAGACTAAATAATTTTTTTTGGGTGCAAGAAACTTGGACTAACAGTATAAGTGGACAAAATCAAATGATAGTGTACGATAAGGCCAGACTTCAGTTGCTGCTGTCAAATGAGTCAACTCATATTCTTGGATATACATCATTGGATGTGCACATGGCAAAACGTTTGCAGTCATTCATTAGCATCAACTCACCTATTGAGTCTCGAGTTTCTCGAGTGAAGTAGCTCTTGTAGATGTGGGGTAATTACAAACCAGCGCTGGCAGGCCATCAGTCAAGTGTGCACTCAGGAAACACATGATGAATGGCAAGGGGAAGCCGGCAGGGAGAGGCGGTTCTTGTCTTGATAAAGACTTCAGTTTTGAAAAACAGCTGATGCCCTTTCTGTCAATTTGCGTAGTAACTCCAAAATGACTGTATTAGCGCAAAAAAGGTTCTCTGGGTCCTCTGTTATCTCTGTGTTGTGAAGATTAGCTGAAAGGGATTGTGGAAACAGAGGAGTGTGCAGGGAGGTGTCTGTCAGCAGACTTCCATCCATCTATCCATCCATTTCTATAGCCGCTTGTCCTATGTAGGGTTGCGTGTAGTGCTGGAGCCTATCCCAGCTGTCTCGGGCCGAAGGAAGGCAAGGAAACACCCTGGACAGGTGGCCAGTCCATCACAGCTGATGGGACTCCATTACCATAAATTTAAAAGGCCTGAAATATTGATTTAACATGAAAGAAAACTGAACATTTAGCCATTTCATTTCAATTTATTTTACATGACTAGATTATTCATAATTTAAAGAGATAGTCCACCCAAAATGTAATATTGTACTCACTCTTTTGTTGCGTGAAACCTGTATAGGCCTATGTTGTGCAGTTTTTCGTGTAAATTTAGCAAGCAGAATTTCCAAGTTGCCCTTTTCCATACAGCTAAAGTGAATTAACTGTCAAGCTCCAAAAAGGGCAAAGTATAATAAAAGTAGTACAACTTGCATGCTATATTGCGTATATATTCTCAAGCTATATGATAACTTTGTGCGAGGAACAGACAAAAATGTTATTAGATATTCACCAAAAATTTCCAGAAAACTTTCAAACTTTCAAACTTTTCATTTGCCTTAATATTGTTACAATAATAATAATAAATGAGATGCGTCATACTAGGTTTGACGTCAATTAAATTCAGTTATAAGTAGAGCTGTCGGAATTAATGCTTTAACACATGCGAGTAATTTAAAAGGTGGATGAGAGTTTAAGGGATTTAATGCCCCTTGCAATGAATATGCAACCTATGGGGAAACTATTTCTTTCAATTAGTCAAACTTCCACTTAGGCTTTGGGAAACGTTTAATGTTACTTGAATTGGTGCTATTTTAGTGCATTTCTATCTTAATACTGTGGAAGGCTTTGTTTGGGAAATGTTTATAAAGCATTAAATTGTTACATATTGTTTTGTTTTCTTTCCTAAGATAGAAATCAATTTATTTTGACAGGAAAAGAAGTATATATGGTATCAAATTTCAGCATTTTCAAAATCTGCGATTAATAATTTGTCAAAGAAAAAAACATATTTTAGTTGATGATAATGTGCAAAATGACAAAAACATGTATCAAAATGTAACAGACCAAACATTTAAAAAAATGTATAAAAAAAAAACTATTTAAACGTATAAAATGTATTAAACCTTCATTAACATAAACAACATCAGAAACCTGAGCTCCTGAAATAACAGCATATAATGAGTATACCGAAGTATTAGCTTCTATATAAAAGTGTTGTTAATTCTTCACGCTTAGTCCATGTGTTAGTCAGTTTAGGATACTGCGTGAAGCTGACGTCTCACTAGCCAACTCCAGACAACTTGATTTTAGCAGAGTGTCGCACCTACAGACGGTTATGCTGAAATCGCGCGTTCTTAAGTTGGAAGTCTGTCATTCTGCGCGTAACTAAGTTCATCTGTTCACTCACTTCATTGTTTGTGCAGATGTAAGTTGTAATATTAAGTTTATGTTGTGGATAAAGCAGATTAATGGCATTTTCTTCATTTTTTGTTGACATATTCAAAAAACCTTTCGCCAACGAACATTATCGTCACTCATTTCATTGATGAGATTCACACTGCGTGCAGTGCGTCTTGATGCACCGTATTTGTACATACGTAAGAATAGTATTTGCGCGTTACAGTTTTGGAGTTTGACAGCCTAAATCCCTATTCACTTTCATATGAAGGTAAATCAGTAGCAAAACTTGAAAGCTTACATATTTGGATTTGAGAACTTGTACAATAAATATTTGTAGTCGTAAGTTGAAATTTACATTCACAGCACCGATGTGAAAACTTGTAAAATAATCATTTGAAGTTGAATGTTGCAATCTGCACTCACAGAAAATAATTCAAAGCTTGTGTTCTGAATTCACAATTGCAGACAAGTAGTCACAAATGTGTAAAATTACATTCACATAAATACAGCTACAGACACAAAACAACCACAAATCGGCATTTACAACCTCTCAAATCTGGCACTGCAACTTTAAATCTTCACACCTTGACTTTTGCAACTACTTTTGCGGAAAACCTGTAGCAAAACTCACTTGTGCACTTGTAAATTCTGATGCGAGAGAGCAAGAGCAGTGTTTGGAGGGGGATTGGGCAATGAAGTCGTTTTATTGGTTAATGCCTAGCCAATGAAATTGGATGTTTTTGTATGCGATTTAAGGCTCTAAAGTATGAGTTTAACTTTTGTAACCTCTGAGGGTTACAAAACCGTAAATAAAGAATGCAGTTTACAAACTCTGTCATGCATGAAGACTGGCATCAGTGTGCTATCAGATTGGGCTTATTAATTAAGGTTATTTTTAGCTCTGATTCACAGAGGATGTTTGGATTCCCGGAGGCTCTGTCAACTCGCGTCCGCTCTGACTCAGTCATGCTGCAGTGTAAGCAAGGGAATGCTGGACAAAGAAAACTGTCCGCTATTTATTCCACGGTGAAGTTCTTCACATTGAGCGATTCCTGATGAAACACAATGATGTTAATAATGCATTCCTTCAGAGTGAGAGCGAATCCGTGTTCCCACCCATGCTGGCAGTCCGCATGGCACATTTCAACAGTAAATGATGTGCAGAGAGATTCCAGCCCTTCCCGCAGGCTGTGGATGCTAGATTCTTACGTAGAGGATTGGGTAAATTAAGAGGGAGAGCCATTCACCGGGGAAAATGTATTGCACTTTTCGTAGCTCAGGAGAATTCTCAGTTGTGATTCATTTAAATGTAAACTTCATCTCAGATGTTTTGCCTAAAACAAATTCCCTTTGGAATAACTTTCTTTCTTCCATGGGACACAAAAGGAGATGTTAAGCAGTATGTTAGTCTCAGCAACCATTGGCTTTCATTGCATCTTTTTTCCTGCTGTCATTCTGCCTAACATCTCCTTTTGTGTTCTATAGAAGATAGAAAATCCTGTGGTTTTTATAACAAGTGATAATAGATTTTTCATTTTTGGGTGAACTATCACTTTAAGTAATGCTGTTTTGTATTCATATGCTTGAATTTCAGTTTCTTGAATGTGTTTTTTTCCGCCTATCTGTGAGGAACCGTTTTTCCCCCTCGTTGCATCGCTTTAATTTAGAGGGTAATGTTATTCTCATGTTGAAGTCAACAGCTCACTGGTGCGTAAAATGCAGCAAAAAGTAACTGTGGATGCAGGACGAATATTGCTTTCAACAAAGCTGACTCGCTTGCCAGTTCTGCTTTGTCACAGATCTTTACTGACCTTGTTGAGTGTCTCTAGCACTAGACACCAGTGTCTTAAGGCCAGACAACTTGTAGCGAAGTCAGCTTGGTTGCCAGATATTTATGTTTACTCATGCAGAGTTTGAATTTCAAAATCCAACTAGACTTCATTTCTTCTGTGAAACACAAAAGGAGATGTGAGGTAAAATGCCCCAGGTGTTCTTTTTCTTACAATGGAAGTGAGTGAGGACAGACATTATCAAGTTTCAAAAAGCACAAAACGCATCACAAAAGATTTGTATTTATTTGTTTATTTTTAAAAGTGAAAAAGTGGATGGTTTATAGTTATTTATTGTAGCTATAGTGGCAATAGTTATAGGGCAATATTTGTCAATTTATGCAAATACTTTTGAGGCGGTAATATGTTTTGACAGATTAAGACTAGATAGGTAACGTTTTTCAAATACAAACTTTAATGTTATCTTGACAAGAGAGAGCAACTCAAAGCAGATCAAAGGCTTTTGTAGGTTTGTTTACATTTGAATTTTTGATAGCTGGAATTTAAATGAACGAGCATTCCGTTTATCCATTTGAACATTCTGTCAGTGTAAAGGGGGTCGCACATCAGACGCATCTGGCGGACGACATGGCGCGTTCTAAAATTCGAAACAACTGTTTTCAACGAAGGTACGCACACCGTCACTGCCACTCGGCGTCTGTCGTTTCAAGTTGTACTTCCGACTTGGAAACTCGTGCAAAATCTTCAGCTCTGATTTCACTGAGATGCAGGTGAGTGACGTCACACAAACATGTTGGCACCCAGGGAGGTGTACAAAATGAATGATAAACATTCACTTTTATTGAATAATATCGATCAATGACTCAAAGTTTCTACATCACATGATAATAAAACTTGTTCAACAAATGTTTGCTGTAACAGGTGTTCAAAATATGGTAAATTATACTCTTTTTGATAATCGTACACTTGTAGCACAGATGCTAGCATTTCAGCATCGTTTATCAATTTGGTTGCTATGAGACATCTCTGGTGATAGTTGAACACATACCAAGCTAGTGGCAGCGTCATCTTTCGAGCATCGGGCATTAGAATGCATTTTTGGTCGGAGATCAGAGATATCAAGTAAGTATATCTATCTATATATTTTGAGAAGAAAAAAAACCTAAACCAAGTTTATAGAGTAATGGTATGTTAGCTCTGTCAAGCCAACATAACAATATATATTTAAAAATAACCACTTCAGAAAAGGGTACACCATTTCCTGTTAATTTCAATCACATTTGGCATTACATAACATCAAGGATTCTTTAAACATTGAGCATTCTTCATAACAAATCTATTCCTGCCATTTAAGAATAAACTGTGTTTTATGGGGGGCTTTAGCCCCTGCAACAATGCGCCTTTTTACTACAAATACTATCCTTTTCATTATTGCACAGTTATTAAAAAACTGAAAATGGCAAATAAGTCTTTTGTGTGCTAATATCAGCATTAATTTGCATCATTTTAAAAGTTCAAAACCAACTATTAGACATGCACACGATGAACTCAAGGATCAGGAAATTTTTGCAGTGCATTTTAAGTTGCTATTTAGTATTTTGAGGGAAAATTAAATCACCGGTGGGCCTTTAGCCCCATTGTACCCCTATCATTCTCTATGTATAGAAAGAATCACCCGGAACATTCTGCTAATATTTTTCCTTTGTGTTCCACAGAAGAAAGTAAGTCATATGTGTTTGAAACAACATGAGAGTGAGTAAATGATGGCAGAATTTTCATTTTCGTGTGAACAATCTAGAATGCTGACTAGGGGTCAGTCCACCTGGCAATAACGGACTTATCAACTCAAACGGGACAGGATGCAGCTTGATAGTCACAAGTGGAGCCCCTTGTGGTTAGGGCCAGACCAGAAAGAGGAAGAACTTATTGCTAATGGTATATCTTTCATCTCTATCCTGTGCCTAAGGTGTCAGATGCCCGTTTCTCTCTCTCTTGTTGTGAAGTGTGAGTCAGACCATTATCTCGGTCTGCTTTGCTCTTTTCCCCTTTTGAAACTTTCCTCTCTCGTTAGCAGCAATTTTTCAGAATGGTCTCAAATGCTCCTCTCTTTATGTGTCAGAGATATACCTGTCTGTCCAGTCATATAGAAGGGTTGTTTACAGTTTTCTTCTCTGTTGATTTACCCGTGTGTCAGCAGTTGGTGATGCAGTCATTGAAGAACCTGCAGGCGTGTGATATATGAGCAGTTTGGCTAGAGCAGAAAATCCTCGAATTATACCACAGTATTTAAGGGATAATGTACAGTCAGCCGGTCATTATTGCAAAATAATACCCTTTGGGGTCTTGAATTACCCTGAAGGGGTTTATTTAGCAATAATGAGTGGCTGACTGTACAGTGTATCACTTAAAGCCAAAGTGTACTTTGGTTTTCCGTGTGCCGCTATGTTGCGTAAATTTCATCATCAGCACAGTATGCACATACTTTTTCTATACACACAGATAGTATGCATCTGTGTGCAACGTCTGCGCATGCGCTCGCCACAAAGCAGTCACGGCGAACGCGTCCATACGGTCAGAAGGGTATCCTCGGAAAAACTAGAGTGCTCGACTATGTGCGAGACGTAACGGCACACGGGAAAAATTACATTCAGTCAATATACTGTATCATCAAGTCATATTCATTTATTTTTTTAATTTAGTTAATATTTTGGTTCACAGTAATGTTCAAAACTACAAAAACAAGTATCGAACTGTAACAGACCAAACTTTAACCAAATATTCAAATATTTAGAAAGAATTTATAAACTACTTATTATTTAAACATGTATCAATTTTATTTAATATTAATATGTTTAATATGTTAGAGAAAACTGTCCTGAAAACAGGATGCTGAAGTGTATAGTTTCTGTGCCATCCTACCATCTTTCATTGGTTGTACAAGGAGATAATCCCGTCAAAAACTCTCACCACTTGTTGAACAAATGTTGCTGTGTTGGGCTGGACGGGCTGCTCAAACAAACAGGGTAATGTTTTGATTGCGCTTTTAAGCCACATGTTACACTTTAAGGTGAAATAACCTACAAATAGCTTACTTATATTTACATAGATTTTAACATCTTTAAAATGGCACACGTCAGTTTTAATTCTGGTTTTCCACCTTTTATAGTCATGTCTATCCATTGGTGTCATATTTAAGACATTGCTTTTGATGAACTCTCTAACTTCAAGTCCTTTCAGGAAGTCCAGTAATTGGCTGGTTAAATGTCTGCTCCGTTGGTTTGATTGGCTCCCATGTTTGCAGCTCTTCAGTTCTCAGAGTTGGACTTTCACAGTCATATTCACTTCATAATGAGCTCGTCGCGGAGGGCACAGGAATCTACTGGTGATTAGACTTAATCATGCCGCTGAGAGGCTTTGGAGAGGAACCTTGCAGCCGTAATTGGGGTGGGGGCATCGTCCTTCAGTATCACCACTACATATGACACTAGCCTCATTAAAAATTGGGCCGATCGTGTTGTCAATTAAAGAAAACATCTTTCTAACCTTTGCCACCTTGCAAATCAACCTGGCATTCCTACCGAGAATGTTAAAAAAAGAAGTAAACTCAGTTTGAACTTAAAATAAAATTGGGAAATATGCAGTATTGCAGCTCCAAAAATCATCCTGTGAGGTTAACAGAATGACTAAACACTTTGAAAACAAACCATATGTTTCATTCCTACCTATTTTGCAGTACAGAGCACATTTCTGACAGCCTTCTGTTCCCCCTTTTCTTTTCTTTTTTTTTAATTCTTCCTAAATATACAACACAAATTGCATTCATAAATACAGAGTTCAAAAGGTGCTCTTTAACAGGAAGGTCCTATTTAATATTTGGGTAAATATATGGCAGGCAGGTTTCCAGGGAGGTCTAAAAGCATTAGTTTGCACCTCATTATGGGATAGTGTGACTGATACGGCCATACAAGTCTAGAAATGAGATCGAAGAGTAAATTAAAGAGCTTGTGTGAGTCATTAACCGTAGCCTGTTATTAGAGTCTACAATCCAGTTGATGCAAGTGATAACAGCCGCATTAAATTATGTTTATTTGGGAATTTTTTTTTCTAAACAGAGACACAGAGCAGTGTAGGTTTCTGTTTCAGCTGGGATTGGAGTGCTGAAGTTAATAAGAGATGGTTTCACCATATGCACAAACACTGAAGAAATTCAACAACAACAACATGTTTTTTTCTTAATCAGTATTTTTGTCATGTTTTCTAGTATTTAGACATCCTCCCTATGAAATCAGAACTGGAGTTTTGTGGATTTTAGACCATGTCTGTTTGTTTTTAAGGTAACCTAAATGCTAGTGTACACCTAAACTACAGCCTTTCATTTCTGGGAAAACAGACCAAAAATATTGATGACATCATCTTGCACACTTGGGCGTATCCATATTTTGATTAGAATATATTGGCCAATAAAAAAGTAAAGATAAAATAATTCTTGCATTTGCATTTTTTAAAGCATAAACCTCACTAAATTCATGCGTACAACAAGAAAAAAGATTTTTTGTCAATAGCATAAGATTTATTTTCTGAAAAAAATCCTTAATATCTCAAATATATGGTGTGGTGGGGTGAACAGGATACAGACATAGTGGGTGTGGCATCAGGCATTGGAGAGGAGTTTATTTTAAATAATAAACAACAGAAAATGTCCAAAAAGGGGAATTAAAATGTTAAAGGGGAAAAGTGTTCAAAATAAAGGGGGATCTGGCGCCCTTGAAGTGAATGTGTAGCTTTGGGAATGTCTATGAAATGGTCCACAACATGGGCGAGGTCAAACAACCTCATGCGCTCCACTCCTAGGGTTCCGAGGCGCGAGGGGCGGTGGCTTCTATGGCGGTCTACCTTCCCAAGGCGTTTGAGGAGAAGGCGGCCTGACATCCTAGCTCATCGGCCGCGTGCTGTCATACCCGGTGACGCATCTAACTCATAACTGGATTCCAGGGGAGCAGATTCACCGGCGCATCTAACTCGGCCAGTACCCTCCCCGCATTGCTCCTGGACCTGCAGCTGTGCATCATCATCCGCTGCCCAAAGAAGGCTTATTAAATTGCACCTTTCCTCTCTCCTGCCCACTCCCGTTTTGAGAACAGAATATTTTTATTGGGCGTCATTTGCAAATGACCTGTAATTTTGGCAAATACGTAAAAAGTTTTATTTTAAAAAGGTAAAAATTGTCATTTTACTTTGCAAACACTTGTTTCTTTGCACTTTTATGCACACACTGCTGTGTTATGATATCGAAACACTTTTACTATAATGCATCATTTGAAAAATGACACATTTTAACACTTGTATTACACATTTATTCCAGTGTGATTAGCTTCCATGGTAGCTCAGCTGATAGTGTTGTAGTATGCGATTCGAGACCAGTTCAGCACGCAAGCTGGCACGAGAGACTAAAGTGTCATAGAAGCGACACAAAATGACGTGGTAACTTCAGAAAATGTGTTTTTCATTTCTCTTTTTGTTTTTGGACACTATCAGTTAGGTTTAGGTGTTGGTTTTGGGTAAGGATGTCTGTTTTGTTCACCTCTCATTTGTTTTTAGGACACTATTAGTTAGGTTTAGGTTAGGATGGTTTGTTTTACTCATTAAAAACTTCATATAATATTCACCTTAAAAACCTTGTCTGATTACGACACCATTTCACTTGCTTTTGGCGCCTCCCACTGGACATTACACTAGTAAACTGCAGCCAAACGTGAAATAATGCACGTAATTTCGTTTTGCAAAATTGATTGCCACAGTCATATAACGTTCATGAGACCAGGCTGTCTATCAAACACAATACAGAATTTGAAATGCGCTGGAAATGACACCATGGTGGAAATTTCCATAACAAAAATGACATAAATCTGTGATGCATTTAAATACACTTTTGGACATTGTTAGTATAGAAATAGAAAAAATTATTGAGATGTATATAATATTATGTAATGTAATAATATACAATGTAATATCCTAATATTAATACTTATTATTCTTAATTTTAATATGTTCTTGATAATATTTCACTGGAAAACAAGACAAAAAAAAATACGCTTCAAACAAGAACTTTGTCGTTGTTTATATAATGTATCCCTTTAGTCACTCTTAGTGCTGACAGTCACTGTCTCTTATATTCATGACAGAGTGTGTGTCTCTCTAGTGTGTCATTTTAGGACTGAGAGCTCCATATAAACAAGCACATAAAGACACATTCCAACACACTGACATTTCAGATATATAGTGTGTGTAAATCCCATTTATGATGTCATACATTTTAAATGTCATTGATTAATATTTAATTTCCGATCTCGCTGAAAGCTGTCGGAGCTTGATCACAGCACCGGACAGGGTTCGGGGTTTGGGGTTCGTGCACGCATTCGTAGCCTGCAGAGAACTGGTCGTTGTGATTGCGATTTTGCTGTGCTTTGCTTTGTCCTGCTTTCGTATGGCTGGCTGGCTGGTATACTGTCAAAACCCACTATATCATACAGTATGCACAGTGTTTATGTATATGCTCTGAGCTTGCTAGAGTTTTATAGATGAATCTCACAAAGAATATCTGGATCGTGTTTCACACTAAAAACTAACTAAATAAATAAAACAAAAATACATTTGTCTCAACAAAATAAAGCCTGCATGTTTTTAGGACCATTTTTTGCAATGCGCAATTTCTTTTATTTAAATCACCAATCACGCTAGCTGGTTAGCCAAGCAAACACATACCTTCCAAGTGGAAATACGTGGCACCAAAACGGGGTGGTCCTCAGACTGTCACGCACCTCCAGGCAGAATGCTACTTTCCCAATATGTACCCTCTATGCTGATCCGTTGATTGGCTAGCCCCAGGGATTTATCAGTATTACGGCATACACCAGATTTTAGGGTTTACCAGCATTATGTTGTCATGACAGGTTGTGATGTTGGATATAACTTTACATGGATAAGGTTAGTAAGTGAATTTATCGCACTAAAATCATGTTAACATGCATATTTTTGTTTTGTTTTTGTGTGTCTTGTGGCGATACTTTTGTATAATTTAATGTTTACGGAATGGCCCTATTCACTCCATTGTAAGTGCCTCACTGGAACCCAGATTTTTTGAGATCCATAACACTCTTTTCCAATTTACTGTTGTCCAATGTCTGTGTTTCTTTGCCCACTCCTTTTCTTTTTGTTTTTCTGTTTCTGTTTTTTCTGTTTTTTCTTTGCAATTCTTCCCATAAGGCCTACACCCCTGAGTCTTCTCTTTACTGTTGTACATGAAACTGGTGTTGAGCGGGTAGAATTCAATGAAGCTGTCAGCTGAGGACATGTGAGGCGTCTATTTCTCAAACTAGAGACTCTGATGTACTTATCCTCTTGTTTAGTTGTACATCTGGTCTTCCACATCTCTTTCTGTCCTTGTTAGAGCCAGTTGTCCTTTGTCTTTGAAGACTGTAGTGAACACCTTTATATGAAATCTTCAGTTTTTTGTCAATTTCAAGCATTGTAGAGCCTTCATTCCTCAAAACAATGATTGACTGATGAGTTTCTAGAGAAAGCTGTTTCTTTTTTGCCATTTTTGATGTTATATTGACCTTAAGACATGCCAGTCTATTGCATACTGTGGCAACTCAAAAACAAACACAAAGACATTGTTAAGCTTCATTTAATGAACCAAATATCTTTCAACTGTGTTTGATATAATGGCAAGTGATTTTCTAGTACCAAATGATCAATTTATCATGATTACTCAAGGATAAGGTGTTGGAGTGATGGCTGCTGTCTAGATTTGATCAAAAATGACTTTTTTCAAATAGTGATGATGCTGTTTTTTACATCAGTAATGTCCTGACTATACTTTGTGATCAGTTGAATGCCACTTTGGTGAATCAATGTACCAAATTTCCTTCTGAAACAGTAAAATCTGTACATTATTACAAACGTTTGGCTGCCAGTGTGTATATATGTGAGAGAACATTCAGTTTAATGATTACAAAATAGTGAACAACAAATGGTGAAAGAGAATGAGAGGGTTTGCAACTGAGTTAACTGTGTACCTCACAGAAAGCACATCTTCAATTTTCACTGCTGTACACATTTTGATACATGAACTTGAATTGAAGTGAAGCCATCAAAGGACCTCTGAATGCATGATGAAAGGGCCAACCTACATAAGAGGATGTGTATTCAGAAGCCCTGTTTGTCCATCAGGTTAAAAGAAAGAATTTATTCAAAAGAGGTCTCGCAGTTGCAGTCGTACATATTCATGAGTGAAACGCCATTTGCATTCTGCCAATGTGAAGAGAACATTAGAAATCCCTTTCCGTCACCTTCTTGTGAAGGAAGATAAAGCAGCTTATGGGAAAGTGGGGAAACGGGGGGTTGTGTTTTCCTTTTAGGCAGGTTATGTGTGGCTAGAGATTAAACCCTTTTTTTGGTAATTGGTTATTGGTTTCCAAAAGGTAAGTTCAATATGTGTTGAACTCTTGAAGTGTAGTAGAACAGTGTGGATCACATTCAGATATCAGAGTTTGCTGAAAGTGTTGTAGTAAAAGTTAAGATAGGTCTTGAATATGGAGTGATTTGATGGCCTTGAATCCAAAATATGATGTGTGACCTGGAAAAAAAGCTGTCATCATTTACTCACACTCGTGTTGTTCCAAACCCATATGACTTTCTTTATTTTGTTGAACACAGAAGTTAAGCATAATGTTTACAATGTACTGTGATGTATGCAGTTGAGCTCCAAAACCCTCTCATAAACGATCAAAAAATAAATAAAATAAAAAAAAATAGTTTCTAATTTTGCACACTGTCTTGTACGTCTTCTGAAGTCATACGATAGCTGTGTGACCAAAATTTACATTGTTATTCACTGAAAATCTTGCCTCTCTGCTGTAGCTCTCAAATCTTGGAGCTCCTTATAGAGGAAATGGAGGGAATGTATTTTCTATTGCATTCCTTAACCATGATATTAATAGTAAAATCATAGTTATAATACAGGAAAATGTATATAAAAAATAAGAACACCATGGTTAATTTGTGGAACAGTTATGGTTTTCAAAACAATGGTTTTTACAAACAATAAATAAATAAATATAAAACATACCTTTATTTAAAATTAACCATTGTTTTTACTACAGTAAACCTCCAGTCAAAAATATATTTTTGCTTATTTTTAAGATTTACACATTTACATTTCATAACAAAATGCCATCATATTGAATTGTGTGATTTTTAACAGAATCAAATTTAAAAAATGTAAATGTAAATTTAATTTAATTAAATATGACTCAATTCAATTTGATGGTGCAACCATGTAACCATTTTTATTTTTTTTGTGGTAAGAACCATGATTTTAAAAAACATACATGTAACAAATTTACTGTGGTCTAACTATGGTAAAACTAACCATGCTTTTTTTTTTTCTTTTTTTTTTTTTTGGTAGAATGAATAGAAGGATATTGATTACCATAGCTTTGGTTTTCCTCTATTATTTCTATGGTTTTACCATGAATCTCATGATTAAAATATAGTTACTGTAGTCAAACCATGGTAAATTGTGTGGTTACTTTGGTTTTACTATAAATACCATAGTTCAACTATGGTTACTGTAGCAAAACTATGGTTAATTTTTAATAAGGGATGGATAAAGGTATTGTGAGGGAACGCAAAACTATTTCAGAAAATAAACTCCCTGTCCTCTAAGGGACTTCGTAAAATTCTCCTTTGCATTCACGTTTAGTGAACCCCAAAAATATTTGAACACTTAAGCCACAATTTAAATGTTTTGAATATCATTGCATTAGATGATAAAACATCAAGCCTAGTGGCAAATGATAAACAAGCTTAAATAGAGGCGACATGGGGGTGAGTAAATGATGACAGAGTTTCCATTTTTTTGGTGAACTATTCCTTTAAACTGAATTTGCATTTGTATATTAAGCCATATTTACTCCATTCATTTAAAATATTCATTGACTCCGACCAGCTCTTTAGAAATCTCAATGAGCGTTTATCCCGACTGTGTTTTCCTCAGCCTTCAGTGTGAGGGTTAGCAGAGTTCTCCTTCAGAAAATCTCCCAGAAGACATGGATGTCCGGTTGAAGAGCCTTTCCGTTTTCTGCTCAGCTACGGGGCCTCTCTCCCAGACCTCGGAGGTCATTTACATCGCTCTGAATTTATGAAAGGATCTTTTATTATTCAGAACATTTTCTGTTTATCTCAGCTTTCCCAAATGCAGCGGCAAGTCTGAATGAATAGGAAATTGAATTAGTGTAATCGTCAGGGCCTTAATGATCCGGGCAACCCAGAGCACGGCTAAATACTGGCAGAGATGCAAATGACGATTGTGTTTCTACAAGAGCCGTTTAGAGATTTCTGTCTGGGTACTTCAAGGTCTGGCATTTTTATTTGCCGTAAGATGCTGTATTCATGCTTCGTGTAAGACTTTTAAGTGATTGTTCTATGAAATTAAATTAATCCTAAAGGCCTCAGAGGATATCTATTATTATTTGCTAGCATAAAGCCAAATGCATATAGTGTATATATATATATGTGTATATATTAAATGCTGGTTTGCTGTTAGGATTGAGTGTAACTATAAATACAGTTAGATTTTTAAGATCATCTTAAATATAGTTTTATATTTAAAAGCATCCATATTTATGAAATACAATATGAATGAATTGATGAATCATTTTGTAACCAATTCATTTACATGAGCCAACAGAACAAACCCATTCACAGAAACTAATTGACTTCCCAAAGCTATATAAGTGAATCGGTGAATCATTCTGTAGCCAATTCATTCATATGAACTGTCCGAATGAACCGATTGACCGAAATGAATTGACTTCCCGAAGCTACAAGAATATCGGTGAATCATTTTGTAACCAGTTCATTTCCTTTGATTGACCCGATTCACTGAAATGAATTGACTTTCCAAAGCTGTATAAGTGAATCGGTGAATCGTTTTGTAATCATTTTTATTTATTATTCAGAATCAAAATGAATGTGAGTTTTAGCTGAGGATATCTGTCCCATTTCCTCGTTATTTATTGTGGTGACTCTTGAACTCTTCTTAGGGGTCACCTGTAGTTACTTGTAGCTTGGAGACTTTACAAGCCACAAGAGCAAAGATTACTCTGAGGTCTCATGTTTACAAGGGGACTGTAAATGATTTTATTAGTACCCTCATCCACCTGAAGTCTGTTTCACTGTGCATGCAATCAGAATGTGTAGTACAGAAGTAGTACAGAAAGCACGGTGTTATACAGGTGTGTGCTTGATAATAAAAAACGCAGATGTCTGGCCTTCACACAAGTTCACAACTGATCTCGTTTAGCCCTGGAATGCCTAATGAAGTGTGCTATTTTACTATCTCGTCCAGGGAATAATCATGCTGTTTTATAGGGAAACATAGGACGATGGATTGTGTGAACTTGAGTGTCCCTTTCTTACCATGCAGTGAAGTATTTGCTCCACACCTGTCTGTGGAAGAGATCTAAATTGCCCATTGATTAGTTGTAACTGTAGTGTATATGCCCGCCTCCCTATGCCAAACATAATGTTATCTTGATACAGTATCTCTTTGCCCAAGCCAAATGTGGCTCTTTTAACAGATCATTGTCCCCATCCCCATAAAAGCACCTTTTGATGAGAAACATACAAAAAGTAATTAAAACATAGTTAAGGCCTTTATTCCAACCTCACTGAGCTCTTATCATTATGCCAACTAACCATTCCACTGAAATAAAAAGACTTCTTATAGCTATACAAGTGAATCAGTGATTCATTTAGTAACCAATTCATTTACACGAACTGTCCGAGCGAACTTATTCACTGAAATGAACTACCTAAAGCTATGTAAGTGAATCTGTGAATGACATAAAATGTTTGAGTATAAAGTAAAAATACAATAAAGTCGATACAAAGAAAAGACATTTCCAAAGCTGTTCTTTTTGAACTGGCTGTAAGTATGGTCATATTGTGTAATATTCTTGATTATGATTGATTGTGAAGTGATTTTCTAGAATGTCAGTAACTATCTTTAAACAATTGCACTCTTACATGATCAGACTTTTCCTTTACTAAATGTACTATTTAGTTATGAATATTTCTTGTAACAATAAACCAAAATAAATTAGCAGAGAAGAGTTTGGGATAGATATGTCAGCTAGTCTTACACACCTTTCCATGCATTTAATATGAACTCTACAGTTGCATATTTTCATTATAAATTTGATAAAAATTAGATTAAATTGTTATACAAGGCTCTTTATTTACAATATTATTTATTTTTGATATTTGTTATTTGTTATTTTTAACCATGTGAATATGACTAATTTCTTGTTACATTAATATACTGCATATGCCCTAAACATACCTGTTGATATTGATTTGAGGTCTTTTTCATGATCTATAGGGAAGACGCAAGTAATTAAATTTGCTCAGTCATGAAACCCTGTGGGGGTGAATTAAAGCTGTTTATGTTTAGATTCTTACCTTTAATACAGTGGTAATGTTTTCCTAGAAGGCAACTGTAAAACTCTGATTTAGTTTACGTCTTTTTGAGAAGTAACCAAGGCTTTGACTCATTATTTTACATATTGTATTTTTGTCTGATGGGCTTCAGGCCAGAACTTGAGTTTCATAGTGCACTTTTGATTAAATCCTGTGTTTTCCTATTTATTCTTCAGGAAAAATGGTCTTTCTTAAACAGAATTAGTGCAATTATTGCAGAAAAGTTCAGGAATTTTACGATGCCTGATTAACACATCATCTTTCAGTGTTTTTCGGTGTGTTTAAAAAGTCATATTTTAAAGTGAAACAATATTTACGGAGCTAAATAGGGTAAGACAGGACTTCATTTTATCCATCTGGAAATATTTAGATTATGAAAAGTGGTCTCTGTTTGACAGGTAGTCTTGGAGAGGAGGTGGAGCAAGCATTTGGATGGAATATTGAGAAAACAAACTTTTTTTCCTCCATGGAATAACATATTCCAAAGAATCATTCACAGTAAGACCATAATTGCTCAAACACATTCTCTTTGGCAAAGACACATGTGCCTCATTCTGCCACTTTTTGAAAAGACTCAATAGAGTCTGCAAAGCATCATCCTCTTCAGCTACGCCAGGTATGTCATGTAGCATCCTGATTTGCTGCATCATTGCTTTGTATAGAAACTGCTCTGCTTTAGACAGAAAGGTCCTGCAATGGTGGTGAAAGCCAGTTGTGAGCTGTCAGGCTACACAACAGCTCCATCTGACAGTCTATCCATGCTGTCCACTCCAACTATTCCGCAGAAATTGAAAGTAATGCTGACTACAATGAAATCTTCTCCTTATAATAGACACTGTAATAAGGAGAATGACAATAAACCTCTACTCAACCAAAACTGGAATGTTTAACATCGAATGAAGACATTTGACGGAACAGTACTGGGTGTTTCCAAAACTAGGCACTTTTGGCTCTGTGGACTTTTAGAAAATAAACTCTTTTAAATGTACACTTTTTACACTCTCACTAGTTTATTTAGTTTGTCCACTAACAGATGCATATATATATGCATCACATGAGAGTTCTGCCATTTTTCTGAAACCTCATGAACATTTCGACCACATCTCAGATGGTGTATTATGTCTGATAACATCTTTTCAACATCAATTTGGTAGTGGAAATGACATTTGAAACATTTTTAGACTAAAATGGCTAATTCATATAGCTAACATTTTATGTATTCTAAATACACAAAAACACCAGTCCTGCTTTACAGTTCAAAGAGCCAATCGCATTACTTACTCTAGAACACAAATGCACATTAGCTTGAACATCCTGAAAAATATTATTATTATTATTTTTTCATGATTTGAGCAGAAGAAGCACAATTTATGGTGTCAGATTTTATTTTTGTTGCGAAATATGTTTTTGGAACATAATCTAGACCAGCCGTTTTGGAGAATTATTTTTTTCCCTGTTAAAGTAGCTAGCTATACTTGCACGTCATAGAATTAGCCTATATTTTAGCTTTACATTGTAGTGCCTTAAAAAATAAAAAGATATTCCATTTGACAATGATCATTTTGGTTTGGAAGAGAAAGTTTCAAGCATAAAATTCAACATTGTAAAATGATTGCTTGAAGTAACTTGCGCTGGATATGTTAGTTTAGAGGGCTAATTGATTAGCATGCTAATCGTAGGGAATGCACGATGGAATGTTAGCTTAGTGGGCAAATTTTTGTGTGTGTGTGTGTGTGTGTGTTTGTGTAAACACATAACAAATGATAAAACAATGTGAAGTAACTTGCACTGGAAATATTAGCTTAGCGGGCTTATTGATCAGCATCATAGGAGAATTCTGTCAAATTTGTCATTTTTCTGAAACGTCATGAACATTTGCACCACTGTCATTATAACCACATATTCAATTATGTATTATGTCTGATAACATCTTTTCAACATCAATTCAGTAGTTGAAATGACATTTTAAACATTTTTAGAATAAAATGGCTGACACTTTTGTTTTGCTAAGGCTAATAGCTAAAATGTTATGTATCCCACACACACACACACACACACAAAATTATTTCCACACTGTTTTGCACAAAACTTGGTACCAAATACAGTAACTTTTAATAAAACTTTATTAGGGGTCAAAGTGTTGGTCATGTTGGAAATGAGCGAGTCACAACTGCAACAGTCATACATTTTGTAAAACAATCTAAAATAATTTTCACACAATATATATTGAAATTGTTTATGATCATTTGACTCTTCATTTAAATTATCTTTAGTAGCATGATGGATTTTCATGTTTTAAAATCTGGTTCTACTCTTTTTTTTTTTTTTTTTCAAGTCTGTTTGCTAAAGGAAACCATTTCTTGACTGTTACAAATAGCTACAGCTGGTGCCTTTTATAATAATGCAATTAAAAGAAGGGCAATCCATATAAAGGCTGGCATTTCATCCTTCACATGCCAAAGTTATAATGCAATTTTAATGGCAAGTCACGCATTAGAAACATCAGACACTGTCCTCTGTCGCAGGCCTGGCTGGCAGATTGTTTCTATAATTTAGAGAGTCATTTGAATTATTGATTATTGAATTATTGAGATCAGAACATGTTGTTTGCATTATGTGGATGTGCACACGTATTTCACAAGCTTGTCTTTGCCAACAGCAATGTTTCACGATTGGTATAGACAGTTACGCTGGCAGCTACAGCCCAGCATGCTCAATTCAGTGCACAGCAAACACTAGGCTGAACAAACTGTTGGCATGTTGACAACACTGAAATTGTGTCGTGTCACTTTGTGTACATGGCTCTTGACATTTATCCATTATTTCAACTCAGGTGCTAACCCAAGCTTGGAAAGAAAATATAAGAGTGGGGGAAAATGTAATGAAAAGTAAAAAAATTTAGGTAGCAGTGATAGTCAAGCAGAATAATCAAAAGTCTTCTTGTAAAGAAGATGGTGGCTGTCTGAAAAATGGATGTCTTTAGATGTACGATACCTGTTGTTTTTAGGTTGCTGCATTGTAGGATATTGCAATTAGTGTTGTTTGCTAACATAGTCTCATGACAACTCGTAATAATTCGTACTGTACAAGATGGTGAAATCGTAAGATATTGTACGACTTGGTCAGGGATTTTCCTATTAAATTTATGGTTAGGTTTAAGGTTTGGGTTAGGGGTTATGCTTGTTCAAAACTCTTTCTTTCTTCTGTGATGTCCCTAATTTGGGTTCAGGTTTGGGTTTAAACCAGTGGTGTAGTAGTGTATGAAGAGGTGGGCATACTGTGAATTTATGAAAAAACAAAAACAAACACATGCACCCAATCTCTAAAATTCATTTACATTTATATATAGTACATATGTAAAATGTGTAAGAATTTTTTTGTTGTTATTATAGTCCCACATAAACTTACAAAATGTAAATGTATGGTAACTTGATGTAAATACGTATTTAAATTAATAGAGGTCATTAATTTTCCTTTTATTAGGCTAATATGAAAATTGTTAATACTTTATTAGTACTCTAACTAATAAACTCATTCATAATATGCAATAAACTGTTAAGCACTGTAGATAATATGAGTGTAATAATGTTCACTTTAACACGTTATCTTGTATAAATGGTTATTTGTTTTATTTGTGTACTATTATGTGCTTTTCTGTGTATAGTGAAATTGTTTTCCTACTTAGAAACATAAATTGAAATGATTTGTTCCCTATCTGTCACTCACTCGACGTTGTGTCGATGTAGTGACACTAGGGGTTACTCTTGGGAGCCCGAGACACCTCTGGTCTTTGATAAAAGGCCAATGAAAATTGGCGAGTGGTATTTGCATGCCACTCCCCCGGACATACGGGTATAAAAGGAGCTGGTATGTGACCACTCATTCAGATTTTCTCTTCGGAGCCGAACGGTCATGCTCACTGAGCTGAATACTACTGTTCATTCACCTCTGCTGGATCTGATGGCACATTTCAGCGGCTTCTCCCCCCTCTGCACCACAGAGAATGCCCCTGGGCGCATAAAAGAGTATATTTCTCTAAAAGAGCGGCACACACGGAACGTCTTTTTAAAGACGCGTCTTTTTAAAGATGCTTTTCCTGATTGTGTGTTATTCCTGGTTGCGCTCGTTATTTCTCGCCTTCTGACGGTCACGATCACTGTCTTTCATGTCTGGGCACTGCTCACACGGAGACAGTGTTCGTGGATGGTCATGTTCTCATTGCGAGAATATGTCCATGGCAACGTTGCGGTCGCGGCTCGCCTTCGTAAGAAAGCGAGCCACCCCAGAGGCTCCCGCCTCGGTCCTTTTACCCAAGGGTATGAGGCCAGCGCGGCTAGCACTGGGGGGCGATTTGGAGACCCCAATGGGACCGCCTCCGCCGGGTATCCCCCCGCGGACCTCCCATTACCCAGCACGCTCGTCTGCCCCGATCGGGCTTCCGGATAAGTCCGCCGGCTCGTCTCATGGCGAGTTCGACCTCTTATTCGGAGCGAAAGTGATGAGCTCTTGAGTGCAGCATCGGAGAGCAGGCTCGTCCAGTCAGAAGCCTCAGCTGGGCTCCTCCCTTCGGGTCGATTGCCCAGTCACAGGCTGACCCGGGCAGCCGCGAGCGTCGGCTAGAGTGGAACTCACTGCTCTTCCCTGAATCCTCGCGTCTCGGTGATTGGTTCCTGGGCACGCGGCGCCACTCAAAGCCATGCCCCGCCACCGTTCCTTTCTTCCCGGAAGTGCATGAAGAGCTGACAAGGTCGCGGGAGGCACTTTTTACTGCCCGGTCCCGATCTTTTCAGCTTCCCCACCCTCACTACCCTCGATGGTGGGGCGGCCAAGGGCTATTCGGCAATCCCCCGGTGGATAAAGGCTTGCGGTGCACCTACGCCCGCACAGTGCCGCCACCTGGCGCGGGTGCCCAAAGCCCCCGTCCAAGGTCTGTAGGTTTACGTCGTCTCTGATGGCCAAGGCCTACGGTGCCACTGGACAAGCCGCCTCCGCCCTGCACGCCATGGCTCTCCTGCAAGTCCGCCAAGGAGGGTAGTTCCGCCCCGGGATTGATGCAGGAACTGCGCTCGGCAACCGACCTCACTCTCTGAGCAACGGAGGTCATGGCGCGGTCTCTCGGGCAGACGATGGCCACACTAGTGGTCCAAGAGCGCCACATTTGGCTCAACCTGGTCGAGATAGGTGAGGCCGACAAGACACGATTCCTTGCTGCCCCCATTTCCCAGGCGGGCCTATTCGGCGACACCGTCGAGGACTTTGCCCAGCAGTTTTCGATGGTAGAGCAGTAGATGGATGCTAGCCCGCATATCCTGCCCCGGTGCGGCTCAAGATCCCGCACCCCGTCTACTCATCGCCAAGGGCGTCCCCCTGCGGTGACTGCACCCTTCGGCCCGGCCCCAGCGTGGAGCCCACCGCAGGAAGCAGACGCCACCCGTCTCGCGGCCGCCCAGAACCCGTGAAAGGCTTCAAAGCGCCCTTGAGATGGGCGACCCGGGGACAACGAAACCCGCTGCTCTGGAGCTGGTAAGCAGATCTCCATCTTTTTGTCACCTTTTGCATTTAATTGCGCTGCATGCCCAAGTGGCTGCAGTACTCAAGAGCTCAGCAAGAGCGGTTTCCTTGTTCCCTGGGTCACGTATCCGGTGTGCATGGCCATCATCACGACCACCGTCCACCACTCTATTTGGCAGGTTTGGCGCTCCAGTGGCGGTCTCCCGCCCCTGAGCACCCAGCTGTGGCACAAATCCGCCCCCGATGTGACAGTCTCCACAGGTCACGAGGACAGGCCTCTTCCTCCCCCGTCCCAGGCTGTTCCGGGGGTGGTCACAAGGAGCCAAGTAAGTGCTTCAATGTCCTTAGACTCAGCATGGCCACGACGTGGTGTGGCACCTCGAGCTCCGCCCCGCTGTGAGGCCCCACCTGCCGGTACGCCCGATGACGTTGTCCCTTTGGTCCCCCTTGCGTGGAACTTGGATGCATGGCTCGCGCTTTCCAATCCGTCGTGAGGGCTGGTCCGGACCGTCCGACTCGGCTGCATGATTCACTTCGCCGGGCGTCCGCCCAGGTTCAGCGTTGTCCACTTCACCTTGGTGAAAGACGAAAACACTGAACCTGTCCCTCCAGCCGAGATGAAGAAGGGGTTTTTCAGCCCCTACTTCATCGTACCGAAAAAAGGCGGTGGGTTGAGGTCAATCTTGGACCTGTGAGTTCTGAACTAGGCTTTACACAGACTCCCGTTCAAGATGCTGACGCAAAAATGCATTCTGGCGGCATCAAGATTGGTTCGCGGCGGTAGACCTGAAGGATGCATACTTCCATGTCTCGATCCTTCCTCGACACAGACCTTCCTGTGGTTTGCGTCCGAGAGTCAGGTGTATCAGTACAAAGTCCTCCCTTTCGGCCTGTCCCTGTCTCCTCACGTCTTTACGAAGGTCGCAGAGGCTGCCCTTGCCCCGTTAAGGGAGGTGGGCATTCGCATTCTCAACTATCTCGATGACTGGCTAATCCTAGCTCATTCTCGGGACATGTTGTGTGCACACAGGGACCTGGTGCTCTCACACCTCAGCCGACTAGGGCTTTGGGTCAACTAGGAAAAGAGCAAGCTCCTCCCAGTTCAGAGCATCTCTTTTCTCAGTTTGGAGTTGGACTTAGTCTCCTTGACGTTTGTTTGAAGGCATTCAAACAGAAAACAGCGGTCCCACTGAAACTTTTTCAGAGGCTCCTGGGGCATATGGCATCCTCGGCGGTGGCCACCCCGCTCGGGTTGATGCATATGAGGCCGCTTCAGCACTGGCTCCAGACTCGAGTCCCGAGATGGCATGGTGCCACTGGTCTGTCACCGTATTTTCAGCCCTTGGACCGACCTCACATTTCTACGGGCAGGTATTCCTCTAGAACTGGTCCCCAGGCACGTCGTGGTCACGACAGATGCCTCAAACGAGCTGGGGCACTTTTTGCAATGGGCACGCAGCCGCCGGCCTCTGGACGGGTCTGCGACTGCATTGGCAAATCAACTGCCTCGAGTTGTTGGCAATTCTGCTCGCCCTGCAGAGGTTTCGGCCGTTGATCCAGGGCAAGCACGTGTTAGTTCAGACAGACAACACGACAACGGTATCATATGTCAACCGCCAAGGCGGTTTGCACTCTCATTGTATGTCACAACTCGCCCGCCGTCTCCTCCTCTGGAGTCAGCAGCACTTCAAGTCGCTGCAAGCTACTCACATCCCGGACAACCACAACACTACAGCGGACGCGCTGTCACGACAGGTTACCCTCAGGGGAGAGTGGAGACTTCACCCTCAGGTGGTCCAGCTGGTTTGGAGTCGAGTCGACAGGCACAGGTGCACCTGTTCGCCTCCCAAGAATCCTCCCCACTGCCCACTCTGGTACGCCCTGACCGAGGCCCCCCTCGGCATAGACGCGCTGGCACACAGCTGGCCCCCTGGTCTGTGCAAATATGCGTTTCCCCCAGTGAGCCTGCTTGCACAGACCCTATGCAAGGTCAGGGAGGATGAGGAGCAGATCATCCTGGTAGCACCCTATTGGCCCGCCCAGACGTGGTGCTCGGACCTCACGCTCCTCGTGACAGCCCCCCCCTGGTGAATTCCCCTGAGGAAGGACCTTCTTTCTCAGGGACAGGGCATCATCTAGCACCCACGCCCAGACCTCTGGAATCTCCATGTCTGGCCCCTGGACGGGACGCGGAAGACCTAAGCAGTCTACCATCTGCGGTGGTAGACACAATCACTCAGGCTAGGGCCCCCTCTACGAGGCGCCTGTATGCCTTTAAGTGGCGTCTGTTCGCTAAGTGGTGTTCTTCCCATCGGGAAGACCTCCAGAGATGTGCAGTCGGATCAGTGCTTTCCTTCCTGCAGGACAGGTTGGAAGGGAGGCTGTCCCCTTCCACCTTGAAGCTGTACATTGCCGCCATAGCAGCACACCACGACGTAGTCGACAGTAAGTCCTTAGGGAAGCACGACCTGATCATCAGGTTCCTAAGAGGCGCCAGGAGGCTGAATCCCTCCAGACCACGCCTCGTTCCCTCATTGGACCTCTGTAGTTCTTCAGGGTCTACAGAGAGCCCCCTTTGAGCCTTTGCAGTCAGCTGAGCTTAAGGCACTCTCCTTGAAGACTGCCCTCCTGACTGCGCTCACTTCCATCAAGAGGGTAGGTGACCTGCAAGCGTTCTCTGTCAGCGAAACGTGCCTGGATTTCGGTCCAGGTTACTCTCATATGATCCTGAGACCCTGACCGGGCTATGTGCCCAAGATTCCCACCACCCCTTTAGGGACCAGGTGGTGAACCTGCAAGCGCTACCCCAGGAGGAGGCAGACCCAGCCCTGTCGTCGCTGTGTCCGGTGCGCGCTTTATGCATCTATTTGGATCGCACGCAGAGCTTTAGAATCTCTGAGCAGCTCTTTGTCTGCTTTGGTGCACAGCGGAAAGGAAGTGCTGTCTCCAAGCAGAGGATTGCCCACTGGCTCATTGATGCCATAACTATGGCATATGTCGCCTAGGACATGCTGCCCCCGGTAGGGCTACCAGCCCATTCTACCAGGGGTGTAGCGGCTCCCTGGGCTCTGGCCAGGGGTGCCTCTCTAACAGACATTTGCAGAGCAGCAGGCTGGGCAACACCCAACACCTGTGCAAGGTTCTACAACCTCTGGGTGGAACCGGTTTCATCCCAGGTAGTGGCACGCAACACAAGTGGATAAGCCCTGGATAGCTGGACGGGTGTATCGCTTGCACATAGCGCCTTCCACCTCCCTGGAGTTGAAAACGTGCACCATTAATTCCCAGTAGTGTTCACAAACTTTGTTCCCTGGTTGACTTCCTCCGAGCCCTGTGGCAGTCGAGTTTTCGGAGAGACTCGCTGCCGGCCCAGTACATACGCTAACTAAGAGCCCTGTTCTGGGTAGGTGCTCCGCATGTGGCGGTTCCCTGTAAGGCTAACCACTTGCGATATATATCTTCCGCTAGTTCGTTTCCCTGCTGGCAAACTGCGTCTTCCTTGGGCAGAGCCCCTCTGCCCCAGTCTCCATGTTTGTAGTAACTCCTCCCCCATTGGGCAGGATCTACCTTGAAGGCTCTCCACATGGTTGGAAAGACCGTATGACGTATTCTTCCACTTAAATATCCCCCCCTCTCTTTGGGCGAGGTGTGGTCTCCACGGTGTCTTCCCCTTGGGAGGGACACCCCCCGACTAGATCTGGCGGCCCAGTCGGATAATCCCCCTTCTTTTTTAGGGAGTGGAAGAGAAGGGGAAAAGAGGCCACGACTGGGTTAAGCCTGTCTCTATCTTTGGGTAGTCGACTTGTCCCCAAAAAGGGCCGTTCGACACTCATAACTATGTTGGGGGAGGTTACATGTCGACCTGGTGTGCTGGCTATGAGGCACACAGCAGTCTGCCCACCACACACCGCCAACACAGTAACACAGTTCAGCCAGTTGTGGCGTTTCGTATAGGGACCCCTAGTGTCACTACATCGACACAACGTCGAGTGAGTGACAGATAGGGAACATCATGGTTACTGGTGTAACCTCCATTCCCTGATGGAGGGAACAAGACGTTGTGTCCCTCCTGCCACAACACTGAACTACCCGCTGAAATGGCCGGGCCTTATATCGGCTCCTCAGCATAAAACCTGAATGAGTGGTTGCATACCAGCTCCTTTTATACCCGTATGTCCGGGGGAGTGACATGCAAATACCACTCGCCAATTTTCATTGGCCTTTTATCAAAGACCACAGGTGTCTCGGGCTCCCAAGAGTGACCACTAGTGTCACTACATTGACACAACGTCTCGTTCCCTCCATCAGGGAATGGAGGTTACATCAGTAACCATGACAATATCACGAGAAAAAAGCACAACCGACAGCAGTAAAAGGCCAAAAAAATGCAATAACATGCAGTATTTTCACAAAGTTTAATTGCATAATTTACATTTAAATGTATATATATATATATATATATATATATATATATATATATATATATATATATATTTACATTTAGCAGGGAAATAAATCAACAGCTTGAATTATGGTTACTCCATCATAGATGCTTGTGCATCAGCATTAGATACTGGAAATGTCCCACCCCTTACTGAAACGGAAAATATTATTGGTTAACAAATATTCAGTCTTGTCTGAAATGAACGTTCTGATTGGTGGATCAACTTAGTCGGACTGTCTGTCTTGCCAGTGCCATCAGTTGCGCTCCCGCAGCTCCGTGCGCATTTCGAGAGAATCTCTGTACATTTAAAAAAATCTATATATAATACTCAAGTGTGCTGCGGCATCGCGTTAGTAGATTGAAAAAGTTACGGGTCAAAAGACTACTCGTTGTTCTTGCGGCCATATGTATCATCACTTATTTCAGGTGGGCATACGCAAAATCCTAAGAAAGATAGGTGGGCATACGACATATGCCTGCATATGCTCTAGACTACACTACTGGATTAAACTCTGGAAAAATCGAAAAAGCATTGTTTGTTTGTTTTTTCTATAGGAGTAAAATGTGTAATTGCCAACAATGTTTTACAGTTTCGCCACCTCATATTATTCTTACAACTTGTCACGAGACCAGGCTGGTGTTTATTAAAGCATGCATCACTATTACTGTGCTGTTGCTAAGTATTAAACTTTGGCATGTAACTCTTCCTACACCATATGTGCACAATACCTCATGTCACACGGCTTGTTGAGATGAGATTTGCTATTATTTTAATTAAGCAAGCAGACTTTTCAAACCTCTCTTCAATGTACACTCACTGAGCACTTTATTAGGTACACCTGTACATCTACTTATTCATGCGATTATCTAATCAGCCAATCGTGTGGCAACAGTGCAATGCATAAAATCATGCAGATACAGGTCAGGAGCTAATGTTCACATCAACCATCAGAATGGGGAAAAATGGGATCTCAGTGATTTTGACTGACCTGACGGGCTGGTTTGAGTATTTCTGTAACTGCTGATCTCCTGGGATTTTCACGCACAACAGTTTCTCGAGTTTACTCTGAATGGTGCCAAAAAACAAAAAAAAAAACAAACATCCAGTGATCAGCAATTCTGTGGAAGGAAACACTCTGTTGATGAGAGAGGTCAACAGAGAATGGCAAGACTGGTTTGAACTGACAGGAAGTCTACGGTAACTCAGATAACCACTCTGTACAATTGCAGTGAGCACAATAGCATCTCAGAATGCACAACATGTCAAACCTTGAGGCGGATGAGCTACAATATTAGAAGACCACATCAGATACCTTATTAGGACTATAGTGTTCCTAATAAAGTGATCAGTTAGTGTATGTCTACAGTTTTCTTTTAGCTTGTTTAATTGTCTGCCGGACAAAAATCGAAGTCTGATTGCTTTGTAAAAATAATACCAAAATATCATAAGCTACATTTGCATCCAAGTTATGAATTTAATTTATGCGCAGAAAAATTATGTGCAAAATTGCAGCATTTCCATCCCACGTGTTTAAGACAACCAAACCGTCACTTCTGGGGAAATTGGCACAAAATAGAAACAAAACCGGAAGTTGAAGCCACAGTGTCTCTTTTATTAAATGTAATAAATGACGAAGTTTAGAGCGTAAGGACAAAACACTCTGACGAACTTAATGTTTGCTAGCGCTCAGCGGCAGATGCCTTATGTCTGGGAGCGAAAACCTATCAGACAGTTTTGGCTGGTAATTGTAGCCAATCATTTTGATGGTTGGCTTTGTTTCTTGCATTTCAGAATAACCAGAGCAACATTTCTGATACTATGTGATGATACAGTATAAAGCGTATACGTTGTTTATGCACATTTTGGAATTTTATTTGCATCTTGGTGTTTCCATCAAGCATTTTTTATGTGATATCCCAAAGTAAAAATATGTGGATGGAAACTTAGCTATAGAGACTTGGCTCTTTTAAGTTGGGCAATTAAGCAACCACCCACAAATGCTTACCAACCACATTGCAATGTGGTGACAGCCACCTACAACATCCTAGCATCGTGCCAGTGAGTTTTCCTGCAGGATCTGACCTATAAGTGAATTAGTGCCTACGTCTTTGTTCAGAGTCCTTTTTCCTCAATGTGCAAGAACCATGACACAATCTCCACCACTGTACTGAGCTGTCACTCCAGCTGTCTCTGCTCTGGTGTTTTTTTCATTCCCTCAGTAGAGCAAAAGCAATCAGAATAGCGCATCGATTTCCCTTGTTCAAGTTTGCTGGAGGGATTCTACAGAATCCACACTTGGGTGCTTCTCACAGGCAGAGAGCTGTCATATTCCACTCTAGATATCAGCGGGAGGAAAGAAATAATTCACATGCCGGTAGTCAGAGGTATGGAACAGTAATCGACTCACAGAAGAGTTTCAGCATCTACAGAGGCAATATAAGTGGACAGAGACGTACGTATAATATATAAATGAATGGGAGAAGTCATAACACTAAATATGTCAGCTGTTGCACTGCCTTAAAGTTAAAAGAGCCAGTCATCTTTTTGTTCTCTAGAATGTGAATGCACATTAACATGAACAGCATGAAAAACATATATATATATATATATATATATATATGTATATATATATATATATATATATATATATATATATATATATATATATATATATATATATATATATATATGTTTTTTTTTTTTTTTTTTGCATGATTTGAGCTAAAGAAATCAGATTTTATTTGTGATTTAAAAGTATTTTTGGAATGTAAACTAGACCAACCAGTTTGGAGAATTCTGTCTTTCCCCATTCAAGTAAGCTGTACTTGCAAATTATAGTATAATATTTTAGCTTTATGTTGTGGTGCCTAAAATAATAAAAACGTATTCCCTTTGACAATGATCATTATCAGTTTGGAATAGAATGTTCAGATGGTACATTTTTGCCTCATTTTACAGTAAAAACATCTAAACATTTTTAAAACAAGATACATTTACTTAAGAAGCAAAATTACATAAGAAATTTTGTCTTGTATTCAGATAAATTCAACAAAATTTTGTGATTTTTTTAAATATAAAAAATAAAGAAAAAATAGCAAGCAAGCAAGATTATTTTTCTTGCCTCGTTGGCAAATATATATTTTTTTATGTTTTAAGCATAAACCCACTAAATTTAAGACAAAAATACTCATTAAGAAAATAACGTTTTGCAGTGTATGATTTGTAAGGGATAATGTACATGCACAGTAAACCCAGAACGGGTGATCAGGACCCCGACTTGAAGCAAAAAACTCTTGTATCATCCTGAAGGGGTTTATTTTGCGATAACAACCGGCTGACTGTACATTATCCTGCTAATTACATGGCTACTAACCAAATAAATAAATACATGAACATAAAATATTGATTTGCGGTGAAATTATGTATTTTGAGAAGAAAGAAATCGCTGAACAGCTGAAATCCATCTCCAGTTTGCTTTGGATTTCTGTTCGTTTTCATTTTGTGAAAATTACCGTCTAACTCCACAATATTCAGCCTATTACAAAACTATGTGCCAAATAAAAAAATGGACATGAAACATTGATTTGAGTTTCAATTATTTTCTTAGCTTACTTGTAGAGATCACACAGTGAGCCGAGAAGCAGGAGAGATGGCTCACAGAACCCGGATGAGCGATCTGATACGTCTAAATCCCCGGATGTGCGGTTGTTACAGAGCAATATCTGACCGCTAGATGGCACCATTGATCAATCAGAATCGAGTATTCCAGAGAGCCATGCAATAATGTGAAGTAACTTGCGCTGGCGCTTACCAGGACACTGGGTTTGGGAGTATAAAATACTTTTATATAAAATTTAATCAATGTAAAAAAATGATTTTAACCATTTTACCTTTTTTTTTTTTTTACTTATAAATTTTATGTAGCCTGTTCTGTCCATAGTATGATGCCATGAAATGCATTAATGATAATGATATGACTTGTCAGTGCTTGAAAATGTCTTTCTAAATCACCACAACTAAACCAAAAATGACATTTGTTCAAATATGATCTGGCAAACAGAGGTCAGAGCTTCATAATTCAAGTAAACACACAGTGTGTCCTGTAGAGATTAACGTCCACTGATTCTAGTGTAATGGTTTGATTTACATGGCTGAGGCTCTGGAATATCAGAAGATTAACAGAAACTTGATGAGTTAATTGTCTAGCCATGCATTTATTGTGCTTGTTTTTCCTTTTTGGAGCTTGGCAGTAAAAAGAACAGTTTACTAATTGTATGGACACAATGGCTTGGTTATTCTGCATTCATACACAAAAGGAGATGTTAGGCAGAATGTTCGCTTCAGTCACCATTTACTTTCAATGCATGTTTGTTTTTACTCCTAACAATGAAAGTGAATGGTGACTGAGGCTAATATTCTGCTTAACATCTTCCTTTGTGTTCCACAGAGGAAAAGACAATTACATGAGTTTGAAAAGTCATGAAAGAATGACAGAATTGACAGACTTTTCATTTTTGGCAAAACGATTTTGTGGCCTTTATGTTTCCGTGTTCATGTTGTCTGAAATGGGAAGAAGCTAATGTACAGAAATACTGGAACTACTCTGTGCTGTCTGAGCTTCCTATACACTGGTGTGGAAGAGATTGATGTTTTTTACATGAGGAGAGAATTAAAGGGCTGTTGAGGTAGACAGTGAAGGCGAGCTTCTTCACATGAGGACTAGAATAAAATGCGTGCCCTATATGCTACACATCATCAAAGAGTGAGTATGTGAGGATATATGGGAAGAGGAAAAGAATACTAAAAAGATGAGAGAGTGTTTGAGGTGCTGGATATCGCATTGGAGTGGATAGAGCATGTTGACTGTGGACAGTCAAGTAAGAGAGAGAGAAGTTAAGAGTTCATGATAACAAAGCTGTGGGAAATCTCAGAGATTTCTTTGTAATAGTATTTCATTATACACACGCTAGATTACGCTAGAGTAAAATGTCCACTGTGTGGACAAACAAAACAAAACCTAACCAATAGTGTCATAAAAAGCAAATGTTAGATAAAAAAACAAACAAAAAAAACAACACAACATCTGAAGCAACCACTGCATTTTGTGGTGCTTTTATGACACTTTCGACTCACGCTCTCCTCGGGAATTTGTCCCCATTCACGTCCATTGTAAGTGTCTCACTGTAACTTCAGTTTTTGCTTTTTTTTAAAGAAAAACGAGTCGAAATACATTTTTGTGGTAATTATCATTATGCCACAAATGCTGTCGATTGAGCTTAACTTTTATTGAACCTGGAATATTCCTTTAAGAATCATCTTCTCTTTTGGTTTGCGTCCATCAAGTTCAAATAAAAGGAGAAAATAATCAAATGACAAGTACCTTAAATACTTCTGTAAAGCAGATCCAAAAAAATAGTCATTACTGCCTGATTATTGTATATATAAAACATTTATTTAATTGAATTTCCAGCAAGAAAAACTATATTGTTATATAATGGATACTGTTACCATGATATAAAATTACTCATACTATGATATAAGATTTTGGTCATACCACCCACCCCTAGTGGACACTAAAAAGGGCGTTTCATGAGAGACTCAGATGGCGTTTAGTAAATTAGATGAATGCTTGAGGACGGGTAGCATATGTGGTCTGGTTTACAGGGTCACAGCCTCTATCTTCACTGGTGCCCTGGCTTGACCCTGCTTAGCCCCGCTGGTATGTGATGTCACAACCATTACCAAACCCCTCTGAGAGGAGGCACCTTTTGGGAAGCGCCACATAGAAGTGTCACTGCCAGGACAATTAGCCTTATTTGCTTGCATAGCTGTTGACCCCTCATAATCTCAGAGGAAGACATATAAGTTTGAAAGCATATTGCAGTTATGGCAAGTATACTACTACCGTAATACTTAAGTATTCCTGCAGTATGTTGTATGTATAATGTATACAACATTTTCTTCATGCATGGAATACCCACATGACCTACTACATTTGCAAAAATGTTTATTTGATTAATATAAAGGGTTATTGGTTTATTCGAATCTCTAATCCTAAATTTGAACAATTGTAATAGTGGTGCCTTAGCATGCACCAATAATACATTTTAGTTCTAATGAGTAATTTATTTAGTAAGTGCAACTGAAACAACTGAGCAGAAAAAAGCATGAGCTTTAATGTTTTTCTACACATTATTTAAAAATTGCCTTCAGCAAAATATCGCCTACTTTTGCTTCATAATTCAAAGCCTTTGCCATTCGCTGTGCATGCTAGTGGGACGTATTTAAAGAATGGACATTATTAGCTAATGCAAACCATAATGCAACGTGTCTTCATGCATCACTGTTGTGCCCTTAAGCAACCTTAGTGACGCTTAACTCACGATTGCATTGCCGTGCAATTTGTGTAATAGGAAATGCATCTGCTAAATGATAAATCATTTTCCTCATTTGTATTCTCTTCATTAATCAGCAGTCCCATCAGAGCACATATTGCAAAGGCTGACGCTTTTAAAAATGTCAATATGTGAAATGCATAGTGAGGCTAACAGAGCATCAATCAACACCCAAAAAATCAGCACTAAATCTACAGACATATGCTGTCACGGCACGCTCGCAACCACAGTGGTCTTATTATATGGACTGAATAGGAAATATTCTAGTTCTCTTTTCAATTACATTTAATTGCATGCCAGCAGGGGTTATGCAAAGTTTTATTTTTTAGAATGGAGATGAATTCTTTGTATCTTCTCAGAAAATGCATTTAGAAACATAGTACCACTGAAATCACTGCAGTGCACTTTTGACTGCTTCAAAGAACTGTTTTTTTTTTGCCATGTCTGCAGTACAGCTAGACGAGTAGCGTAGCTAATGTACTTTACTCTGGTGCCATTTTTGTTTACTTTTACAAACCCAGGGGCAAGTTGAAATCATTTTCTGTTGTAACCCCAAATTTTCTGTCTTAAATTAAATAATTTCTTCCGACAGTTCTGATTAACTGTGTGTGTCTCCAAACTATGCAGAATTCCAAGTTGAAAGTCTTGCTTTCTGTTTGCTTCCTTTCTATTTGATCAAGCAAGTCTAAGCCTGCCTTAATGGCCAGAGACTTGATTAGGATTCACGCAGGAAATGAGATTTCTCTGTCAGAGCGGCAGATCTATCCAGGTAGCTTTCGCGCTGCTAGACGAGGGAGAGAGTCCGTCCAACTCCACAGACAAATAAAATCCCTCTGACTCACTGGTAAGTGCGCACAACACTTCAGATAAAAGGACGGTGTCTGGAACAAAGAGATTACAGACAAAAGGGTTTATTACTGGGATTTAGAGGAGATATTTGACCTTGAAACTGGTATGTATCCAGTCTTGGCCACTACTCAATCTTGTCTCATGCCTGCTTCAAAACTTGGTTCAGTTTCCAATATCCCTTCCTAAAAGGCTGAAGGCAATTGATCTACATTATTGACGAAACCTCAGGATGGTGTCTCAGTTACCAGCCCCAACAAAATAATCATGACCTCAGCATTACCTCATCCACCCTACACCTCTTTTTAAACCACACTGGAATGTTCAAAGGAGCACTAACAGCATTACTAAGGACAATGAGAATGGCACTGCAGACTTGTACTAATGTCTGTAAATGTTTGCTAAAAAACTGACAACTTATCCTGCATGTTTCTCCCATGCTGGTCTAGGATGGTATATGCTGGATAGTTCTGGTTTGGTGCTGATCTAGCTGATGGCCATTCAAAACACAACATACCGTATGTTGATGACCAGCAAAAAAAAAAAAGAAAAATTCATGCATTTCGTCTTGGGACGTCCTGGCTAACAAATACTGTATACACTCACCGAGCACTTTATTAGGAACACTATGGTCCTAATAAAGTGCCCGATGTGGTCTTCTGCTGTTGTAGCCCTTTGGCCTCAATGTTCTACGTGCATTCGGAGATGATATTCTGCTCACTACAATTATACAGAGGGGTGATCTGAGTTACTGTACCCTTTCTGTCTGTTCAAACCAGTCTGGCCATTCTCCGTTGACCTCTCTCATCAACAAGGCGTTTCCGTCCGCAGAACTGCCGCTCACTGGATTATTTTTGTTTTTGGCACCATTCAGAGTAAACTGTAGAGACTGTTGCGCATGGAAAATCCCAGGAGATCAGCAGTTACAGATATACTCAAACCAGCCCGTCAGACACCAACAATAATGCCACGATCGAAATCACTGAGATTAATTTTTTTCCCCATTCTGATGGTTGATGTGAAGATTAACTGAAGCTCATAACCTGTGTCTGCATGATTTTATGCATTGCACTGCTGCTACATGATTGGCTAATCGCATGAATATGTAGGTGTACAGGTGTTCCTAATAAAGTGATCGGTGAGTATATGTTCTTAGAAGTTTTTCCAATCAACATGATGTGGATGTGGAATCCTTGAAATTGTTCAGGTTTCTAATTCCGTCTAAATCTGAGCGTCTCATCAAAAGCATATTGTTCCCTCTATTATCAATGATGCTGTCTACACTGGAAGAGGCCGACAGTAAATGGATATGCCGTTCCATTTTGCTACTCTTGCCAACAATACAAATGAACAGTTTACAATTTTTTCTTCGACACATCTAGTGTAGACAGGGTGTTAGGCCACGTCCACACAAATACGTCCACACTAATGCTTTTTTCTCCACCAAAAACATAGTGTTTTAGAAAAACTCTCCATTACTGCATACTTTGGAAAACAATGACATTAGGAAACTAAAAAAAGTTTTTAAACCAAAAACCGATGAGTGTGGACCTGGCCTTAACATGAGCATGACGTTTAGGATAACATTCCTGAAAACATGAAAACTACATGAAAACCCCCCACAAGATGCCGCCCTGGGCAACTGCCCATGTCGCCCATGCCTAAATCCACCACTGAGCATAACATTCCTGAAAACATTAAAACTTTGTGAAAAAGTAATTTGACAACTTCTCTCATAAATAATAAACATTTCATGAATAAACATTTTCAGAGCCTATGTGCTGCCTTCATGAGCGACAAACACTCCTATATTTGCTGTTTAGAAGAACTGATGACTAAATCACCTCATGCTGAGAGAGGGGGAGGTCAGCGCCAAAGGGAACAATACTTTGCGGTTCCATGTGAAATATCAAACATTAAATATGGATATTTAAAACCCCTCTTGAGACTTATTGAGCATCATTGGCACTCTTTGCCTTTGCCTGTTATGTGACCCTTTAACAAGGGTCGAAAAAGGAACAGTGGGGAAAAAAAGTAAGTGCTCTTTCATTCAAAAATTGCTAAACATAACACAGAGGTGTTAATGTAGCGATAATGTGAAGCTGTATTTGTTTTGAATAATATTATCTTTTGGTTTGTGTCCATCAAGTTCCAAAGAAATGTGAGAAAAATCAAGTGAGATGCAAGTACATTTCATTTGTGATTTAAAATTACTAATACAGTGACATACAGAAAGGTCATACTGCCCACTCTGATGAGACATTTTTAGTTGAATAAATGTGTTACTGCATCCTAGAAATTGCAATAAGATTTCGCAACCAAATTGCAATCAACCAGGAAAATTAAGTACCTAGTATAAACCATGTTCAATTAGGAAAATGCCTCGTTTGAAGCCATTGGAAAGATATTACTGCATTAGCCAGCTCATGTGTGTGTTTGAGAGGGGTGTAACAGAGTTCTCAGGATGGGCAAGGAGGAGGCGGGAACCGGGTAGACCATCAACAGAAACTTTTAATGGTACAACTGAACTTCAGCATAACATAAATTGCATTACAGCAAAACAAACAGAATATGCACACAGACACACAACACATGCGTCTCTCTCTCTCTCTCTCGAACTGGTATCTCTCTCCCGCTGATTATTCAACTCAGTGCCAGGCATGCTTCATCACGGCCCGGCCACGCCCTCCTCCTCGTCACACTCCTCCATTGCCAGATTCAGGCCAAGGAGACCTACTACCTGACTTACTCCCCCCCTTCCTACCTGGAGGGGAGGTTTTGACCTTTCGGCCGGACTTTCTCCGGCTGGCCTTCCCCGCCTCCTGGAAAACAGAGAAAGATGAGGGGAGGGAACAAGCAGAAGAGACAGAATGAGAGAGAGAGAGAGAGGAGAGAGAGAGAGAGAGAGAGAAAGTGGCTTGCCGGTCCCTGGGCACACTGTCGTCTGGTTCTCAGCCTGCTGGGCAGCGGCCCTCCACGATGCTGGGCGATGGCACTGGACATCGCCTACTGGCAGACGGCAGCAGGATCCTCCGCCTCCCGGCAGACATCAGCAGCTCCTCCGCCTCCTGGCGGCTTCATCTCAATGCTCTTGTCAAACCCAAATCCTTCCCGCTTACTCCCAGCAACATTCTGCAATGCTGATGTGTACCCATGCAATCAATTTAAGAGCTTTAGTAAAGCCATTGTTTCTATTCCTCAACATTTAGCTGAGTATTTGTCCCTGCAAAACACAAAGACTGTTGTATCCACCACTGAATAAATGAAAGAATAAAACGTAATAGGAATGTTGTGGATTGAAAAGAAAATTCTGAGTCTGGAAAGAGATTTGGAGAGGCATTAGTCAGTAAAAAGAGACGTCCTGTTCCCTCACACAATTGTCAGATGGCAATAATAGATCCGAGAACCTCTTTTCTAGTCCATAATGACTAAAAGACCTCATTTTCAGTAGTTCTCTTTCCTGAGTTGACGTATTTCCAAGTTGGGGTGAAGCATATCATTAGACTTTGTTGTTGTACCTTTTTTGAATAGTCAATAGCCTTTAATTTACTTCACTGCCATTGAGCATGATTTGCTGCTTGCTAATGCTAGTCAGAAGTAGGGTTGCAAGCCGTCCAGGATTTTGTGGGATTGTCCCGGTTTTTGGCTGTCTGTTGTGGAAAAATTTAATTTGATTTCGGAAAACAAAACGTCCTGTAATTTGAGCATTTTTTCGATGCGTTCATTCATACTTATGAGTACTTTATTATGTGTACACTCAAGGAGAATTAACAGATCAAACGTGCACTCCTAATTCGCTCATTCACATGAATCATTAGAAGGTCTGATTTATTTTAGTCAATCGATTTGTTGCTGAATATTTAGTTATTTCGATTGATTTATTACATAATGGTGTTTATCTTCAATGTACAGTAGTAAGACCCAATTATTAATAGCTTGTAGTGTAGCTAACTACTTTCTTTTTAAAGTGTAGCATCAACTTAAAATTGCTCATTGACAGAGTAAATAAAAATGTGAAACTTATACACAATAAAAATATTGATGGATTGTTTGAATTAATGATATGCTGTTGTGTGGTAATTCCCATAACAAACAAGGAGTAAATGGTCATAAAAATATGTTTTTTGGCTTGTATGATGGCCAGCAGTATTTTTTATTAATTATTTAGAATTAATTATTGGTTATTGATTGGGTGTCCAGGAATTTTACAGGTGGCCAAGTTGGCAACCCTATTCAGAAGTAGGTGGTTTTTGGACCACAAGAGAGAATTTTATTGGACAAAGAGTGATTTGAGTCGTCAATATTTTTGTATGTGGATCTGCTAAAAGTGAATTTTGTCAACATTTAGGAGTACATGAGCATATAGATGACCTCAAAGCTAAGAAAGCTGAACTCTATTTATTTCTGAATGACATCCGTTCCAATTCTGTGATTCTGGCTTTAGTTTTTTTCTTGTCTAAAATGCCCAACACAATCAGAAAGGGGGCTTGCACATGTCTAGACCTCTATATTGTGTTCCCAAGCAAATATAAGACTATATAACCTCTCAATAAGCACAGAAAGAGATCGGGGGAGGGTACAGGCACAACAGATTGGTGATTACCCTTGAAGGAGGTATTAATTAATGCTAATTAGTGTTTGTCTTTGCGAAGGAATGTATAAAGAGCAGAATGGGTTTGCATACGGTGACATGGAAAATACAGACGCTCATTAAATGGACTGTAACTGGAAGAGATAACATTCAGGAGGAAGTCCGTAATTCACCTCTTGCAGGATGTTAATGGCATTATCGAGCTCTCAAAGTGACGGCCACTTAGATATTACAGCTTACATTAAATATGAAATACGACTCTGTCCCCTTCAATATGGCCTGTCATGACCTGATTTTTGTACGTCTGTCGTGTTAAGTCTGAATAAACAATGTCGTGCAACTGGAGGTACAAGTCGTTTGAATGGTGGAGCTTTGTTTAAAGTACTTCTTTTATGTTTCCAACATAAATACGTTGTAACTGTTAAAGTCATTTTGTAATAACACTAAGGCCTTGTTCAAAAATCCGATCCGATCGGACTCAAATCCATTTAATTTTTGGTCTAAACAGCATGATCTCACAGGAAATCAACATGTTGCTTCCAAATGTTCCAATACTCTGAAAGCGATCCAATTCTACGGAATTACTGACAAGCACCATGCCCCATCAGACATTTTTGCATTAATTCAAATGCATTTACCTTTCCCTATGGCGCTACTGATAGCACATTGTACGAGCAACCTCTGAGACACTGATTCTAGTCCCACAGAAACCAGGAAGTAGGCCTATTGCAATTATTAAATAACAGTGTGATTATTGTGCACTTCAAATTCCAATCACATTTTAATGCCCTATTAAAGGTTCTGCAAGCAATTTTAGCGTTCTGAAGCATTCACGTGACTGAGCTGTTGAATTAGCCACACCCCCTCATTCCAAAACCCACCCTCCAAAGATAATTTTGAGACCAAAACTAAGCAAAAGAGCTGCATTGTTTGTTCCTATGGCTGTAGAATTCAACAGTGGCACAATAGCGCCCTCAACTGACAAACATTATGAATCATAGCCTCAATCCGCTTCAAATACAACACTATGAGAACGAGCAAAATGATTGACAGGTGAAAAGCGTCAATGTCCGCGGTCTGCGGACACATTTTTGTTTGCTGTTTACAAAGTCTGCAGCTCTCACAGAAACCGGTGAGATATCTCAGGACACTTATTTAATTAATATCTTTAAGGGAGTAGAAAAAAAAATGGCTTACAGCACCTTTAAGGGAATTTTAAGTGAATATATAAATGCCATGAATGACGCGTTTGTGTGTCATTCAGTTGAACTCTGAGCGTCACTGAGCCCCACCACGGATCTCAACCAGAGCAGCTTCTGTCCGGAAGAGCACCTGAAATGCTTATCAAGCGATTTGATGCGTGCGCCGTCAGCAGAGGCTCGCACCAAACTCCCGCCAAAATATAAACAACCAAATAAAAACTTCGCTCCGATTACACTTTAATTTAACGATTATGTGATGGAAAATGTTCCTGGTCATATCGGGTTTGTACAAGCAGTTTTAATGACATGCAGTGACACAGAGGCGGAGATGCACGCTTACTCTTTTTCTGTGGAGTGATAATATGATGAAACGAAATCTCAAAAGTTTTGCTTCATGTGAAATAAGGGCTCGTGGGTTTATTCAAAGAGCAGTAAAATAATGTGAGCAAGTGAAGAAATTAGGACAGAAATATTTTAGTATTGCATAATTTAATCTATTAAATTTAATTTAAACAGTGTAAATGTAAAATTGACCAAAACTAAAGTTGACCATAAATAGAGAAATTTTTCAATATTGTGATATTTAAAACATTATATTTCATGTCATTCATACATTTCTTAAAGCCTTAAGAGGAAATCGTATGTACCTATTTAATTATTTGATTGAAATATTTGAAGTTAAATATGTAACAGTTAATTCTTAAGGTGTATGAAGCACACATGCACCTTAAGAAATATGACAATTATATGACAATTAATCATGAATTCCCTAAAACAGACAATTAATCATCATAATCATAATTATTGGTTTGACAAATAATCGTCAGCCAAATTTCATAATCATGACAGTTGGTTGATCGCAATTCGGAGGTTGCATCTTTGCTCTAAAATTACCTATTTACTTCACTGATAGTTATGTTTAGGGTTGGGGTTTGGGTTAGGGTGTATAGTTGATAAAATATGCATTCCTGTTGACTTTATCACATCCTTGGCAACTAAAAATAAAACTCGCTTTTGGTAACACTTTGTGGGCATTTCAACCAGATACCAGAGCTCACATATGCTCATACATTCTACAACACTTCCAGCTTCAGCCACTGGGGGCAGTAGTTTGAATTTTGGTAAACACGGATCGATTTCAGCCGAAGAACTTTCGACCCACTGTCGCCGAATTCACAGTGCGATCAGTCTGGTCTAAACCAAGGGGTAAATGTTTGGCTGGTATTCCGACAAGATGACATTTTTGCACGCAACATATAAAACACAAAAATTAATTGTATTATAGTAGATGTTTCGCCAATTTCTGATTGTTTTTGGAGTACTCCTCAAAGTGTGAAATGGACTATGAAAAGTCAGTCCTAAATATTAGTGTGTGCTGTGTGAAAAATACCAAATTCTCTTTCTCTGTGTCCCTTTCTAGGTGGGGTGTGTATCGCACAGTCTCTGAAGATCCCTCGGGAACCAAGGCCTGGGGAATTCGACAAGATAATCAGACGGCTCCTGGAGACCCCCAATGCCCGGGCCATCATCATGTTCGCCAACGAGGATGATATCAGGTGTACCCTTTCTTTTCTCTAAACACGTTTCCTTCAGAGTAGTATTGTAGTACGCAAACACGTCTCTCCTAAAGTACTTTCCCTCCCAGCAGCCTTTGCTCAGTTAATGCCTTTATCTCAATCTCCACTTGTACATTGTCCAACTTTTTACTGCGCAGAAGTACAGATGGAAACCAATTAAAATAAGTCTTCGAATGATGTTAAGGGAGTTTCTTTGTGCCTGGAGGGACGGGATGTTCTAATTTCCTGGTTTGCCCAGCTCTATGTAGCTTTCCCGGCCGTTTATGTAACGCAGTCTCAGAGGTGCCGCTCTTTGTGGTAAGATTAGGCTTCCACACACAGAATGGACTAGAAAACATTGGGTTTCATGCCATCTCTGTTTATAGAAATAACAGATGCAGAGGGGAACAGTATTTACTTGTATGCCTTGGAAGCAAATACTAATCAGACTTCACACTTAAGTTACTTTCACTGTTGTAATTATATGAGATAAAAGGGAAAAACAAATGTGTTATAAAATGTCTTGGGCTAATTAACAGGTTGACTAGGGGCCTAGTTTACTAGTTCATATTGTGCATAAATATTGAGATTCGGACACAGAGTTCCTCAGACTATAAAAAAAAATGTTGGTGGTTTGACACATTGACCTGTGGTGCTCATACAAGTGATGCAAGTTTGAATCTGGCTGACAACGTTTCTCCATCCTTTCCTACAAGTGGGCAATGTAAGCATATTGTTTTTATAATATTCCTAGCCAATTTATTTATTGTTTTATTTAATTTAGTTAAAAATATATATATCATGATATCCACTTATGGAAAAGTGACATAAATAAATAAATAAATTATGAGGTTATTTCAATATTTCAGTGTGAACTTCGATGTAAAGTTATGCCTCTTACACATTTTTAAATGTTTTTATTATTTTTTTTAAATGTATGATTTTATTATGTTTTTATTATTATTTGAGCAGTCATGTACATTGCAATGAAACAAATTCATCTAAAGTAATTTATGTATATATTTACATATACAGTATATATTGACCAGGTGCGACGTATATTCAGGTGCAACTTTATTTCTGGAAAATATGGTATTTGTCTTCCACAGTGTAGAGGACAAATGGACAAGATCTTCTCATGGAGGTCCTAGTTTTAGCCCTCCAGATCCTAGTAGAGTTTTTGACATGAGTGAAGATTAAAATAGTCTTTATTTGAATATCGGTCTGTGGGTTACAGGAAACAGATGCCAACATATCTCAATTTACATGAATCACAACTCTGCCCCTTCAACAGATCAGATACTGCACAGCATTCAAGCATTAGAAAGGGATGTGCTAAATTCACACCATGTGCTTTGAGTTTTGAAGCTAATGCATAACTGTTTACATTTACAGACGGGTCTTGGATGCCGCCAAGAATAGCAATCAGACGGGTCACTTCCTGTGGGTGGGGTCTGACAGCTGGGGCTCCAAGATCTCACCGGTGATACAGCAGGAGAGAGTGGCGGAGGGGGCCATCACCATCCTGCCCAAACGAGCCACAGTTGAAGGTACGAGAAACTGTCAAACAGTTTTATGCCATAACAAATAAAGGACAAATAAATTTGAATCGGTCAAACATATTACTGTATGTGTTCTAGACATTTTCTGTCAAAAAGTCAATTAAATTGTTTTCTTTGAACCCTTCTAATCAATAAGATAAGTAAATCGATTCACAGGATTTCTTAGAAAATTTTATTGCAGTATAAGAGTGGATACGCAGTGCAATTCTCATTAAAAGTGCATTTAATGATTCAAAGTGCATTTGTTTCCATCTGCCAGTGCTGGCAGACAAAGCATTGCTGACTGTTAGCAACATAGTATGACATTTAATACCGTTTCTATAGTGGTGACTACAGCTGAATGTCTCAAGTCATCATATGGCATCAGCTTGAGAATAGACCCTCCAATTATTGCACTTTTGTCAGAACACATTGTATAATTGTGTCTGTTGGGACATGGATTAGATACAGACAGCCGGACAGGAATCCCTCAGAGGATTTGCTCTGCCACTTTACTGACAGAAATTTTTGTCATTCTTTCAAATACTTATCCCCTTATTCTCTTTACCTCTCTTCTCAGCATTCGATCGCTACTTCCGTAGCCGCTCACTCTCCAACAACAGAAGAAATGTGTGGTTTGCGGAATTCTGGGAGGAGAACTTCGGCTGCAAGTTGGGGATGCACGGCAAACGGCCGGGAAGCCTTAAAAAGTGCACTGGTAGGAGATGTTAAACAGATGTGGATGTTTGATCTATTATTCGTAAAATCAGATTGTCATTTCCGCAGAATCATCGCTGTAAGGGTTTAAGGAGGAAGATATAACAAAAGCAAAATGCGTTTGAGATCTCTTTGAACCCAGGGTAAAATGAGAAAAAGACACATTTCTGTGCGGCTGTCATGCACCCCAGCTTGAGCCTTCATGGCAAACAAAATGTGTTCTCGCCGTAAGCCTTCAGACAGACACCTGGGTGACATTTGGATTGTTTCCAGTGTCTGACTACACCTAGTCTTGCTCTCTCTTATGCTGAAGGTCCATGTGTGCTAAAGAATGACATTCTGAGGGGCGGTTCACATTTGACATGCTCTTGTTTTAAAAAAACAGTGAGACAAAGTGCAGTGGAAGGGAATACAGACGAGCTTTTAAATGTTGAATTTTGGGGGGCCTGGGTAGCTCAGTGGTAAAAGACGCTGGCTACCATCCCTGGAGTTCGCTAGTTCAAATCCCAGGGCGTGCTGATTGACTCCAGCCAGGTCTCCTAAGCAACCAAATTGGCCCGGTTGCTAGGGAGGGTAGTCACATTGGGTAACCTCCTCATGGTCGCTATAATGTGGTACGTTCTCAGTGGGGCACGTGGTGAGTTGAGCATGGATGCCGCGGTGGATGGCGTGAAGCCTCCACACGCGCTGTGTCTCCGTGGCAACACGCTCAACAAGCCACGTTGTTGGTCTCAGATGCGGAGGCAGCTGGGATTCGTCTTCCACAACCCGGATTGAGGTGAACCACTACGCGACCACGAGGACTTAAAAGCACATTGGGAATTGGGAATTCCAAAAATTGGGAGAAAAAGGGGGAAAATCCCACAAAAGAAAAATCTGAATTTTGAGTTGACTTTTTTTATTACAAATAATTGGCAGATTATGTGCAGGATAAAATTACAGTAAAGTAAATTTTGCGATTGTGTCAACGTTCCTGGATTAAGATGAGATGTCCTGATATGTGTATACACTTGAAAAGTTCATTTGAGCATCATGTATGCACAAGGTCAAAATAATGCATTCTATGATTCTAACCACAGTTAGGCATCATGTGAGATTATTAAAATTAGGTTATGTGCATTCAGAAGTGTAGAATGATGGTACAATGGAGTCTTTTTATAGTGTTAAAGTTCATAATATATGTATGTGCATTGTAAAAACCCAAGAAAATATTGTTTTGTGCCTTTGGAGATGATAGAAAAGCACTAGTGTTGGTCTGGCTAAAGAGAGTTTTCAAAAGTTCAGATCCAGTGAGAGTCTGTTCAGTCTCTCTGTCTTGGATGAGTTTTAATATGTGAGGATTATTTTGACCATCACCTCTGCCCTTTAGGGGTGAGGGTCTCCTTGCTGAGATGGCCGTAAACATTAACATGAGGTTTTTCTGGTTTACAACATGGACAAGGAGGGGTCTTGGTGCATCCACAGAACTCTCTTTGTGCTCAGGACGGTTGACACTCAACAGAGCAGATTTATAGTTCCTTTTCAGGCATCTTTAACTGCTTACACCTGGTTCTGGTAGACATTTTGGCGTCAGCAGGCAGAGTCTTTCATTTATGATGTTGAGGATTTTCAGGGGCCTCTCCGTGTCTTAGTTTGAATAACTTGAAAGTAAATATCAGTGTAAATCCTGGATTTTAGTCGTTCGCCGTAGAAATGGTTAATTCTTCTGCCCATAAGATCCTACATAAGACAAGTATATTATATACTTGTATTTGTAGTATTTTAAAGATTCAAGTATTGCAAAATTGTGCAAAAATTGCTGCAAAAATAAAGGGCATCTTGTGGAGCACTTGCTTCTGTTTCACACATGAATATAAAAGACTGAGCACAAGCTGGTCCTGAATAAATTATTTAATAAATTACATTTTATTTTTTACTCTGTGCTTGTGCATTGTAGGATTTAAATGTGTCCAAGTGACTCGAGTGTTTTGACTACGTTCACCAAAATTCGTTCAGATCCATTTAATGATTCATTCAGTGACCATTTCTGGTGATGCCAGAAGGTGATGACAAATTTTTGTCTTATGTGAAATGAGTTAGTCACTGAATCAGTGATCAAAAGAGAATGTTAATTGTTTAAAATTTGTATGTCTGCAGATCTACAAAGAGACTTTAGTAGAGGTTTTAAGCATTATAAGAACAACGCAAATATATCATTTCCCTACAGTTTGTGAGCTGCTGAGCATGACTTTTATCAAAAGACAACAATAATAGTCATATGCTGTAATAACTGTATATCATGTATAAAAAAGCGTGTATACTTATCTGTTAACTTAAGATACATAAGTGTTCTAAGAACACAGCAGATCTATCTTTTGTCCTACAGTTTGTCGACTGCACACAAATGTAGATGTAAAAAACAGGGGCTGATATTACAAATAGCTTTACATATTTAACACAGATCTAGTAATCTACTTAAATTGGCAAACTTAATTAGCATGACTTAATTAAGACATAGGCACTGTCATAAACTCCACTTACAATGTGTGCTTAAAAGAAGGGTTGTCCTTTGATTTTTTTTTTTGCAGTGCGTTTCACATAATGCTGCCAATCAAGAACAATATGCCAATAAATAAGTCTTTTTAGTGTGTTCCTCATCTCTAGATTATTAATTAAGATCAATATCAATGCTGTTAAAAAACATGGATAAATAAACATTGTTGAAAGCAACTTAAATTAATGGAGCCATGTTGATTAGACTGTCTGACTGACGACCTATTATGTAAGGGATGTTTCGGCTCATGAAACTCACCTGTGATTGGATGGATGGTTTCTCAATCAGCCCAAAGTAACAAAACGCAAAGAATATTGTATAGAGGGGCCTGGGTAGCTCAGTGGTAAAATACGCTGGCTACCACCCCTGGAGTTTGCTAGTTTGCTAGTTCGAATCCCAGGGCGTGCTGAGTGACTCCAGCCAGGTCTCCTAAGCAACCAAATTGGCCCGGTTACTAGGGAGGGTAGAGTCACATGGGGTAACCTCCTCGTGGTCACTATAATGTGGTTCGTTCTCGTTGGGGCGTGTGGTGAGTTGGGCATGGTTGCCTTGGTGGATGGCGTGAAGCCTCCACACGCGCTATGTCAATGTGCCAATGCGCTCAACAAGCCACGTGATAAGATGCGCAGGTTGACGGTCTCAGACGCGGAGGCAACTGGGACTCGACTGGGGCGAGTCACTACGTGACCACGAGGACTTAAAAGCGCATTGGGAATTGGGCATTCCAAATTGAGAGAAAAAGGGGAATAATCCAAAAAAAAAAAGAATACTGTATACAAATCCAACATTTGGACTCTGTATGGGTTTAGCTTGAAAAAGTGTGGGGGACCAAATCACCTTTTTAATGAGTATGGGGGACGTGTCCCCAGCGTCCCCCACGGCTGCAATGCCCTTGATGTTAACATTAGTTAATGCATTATAAACTACCAATAACTAACAACGAACAATTTTATTTTTTTAAATTAACATTAACCAAGATTAATAAATTCTATATTCTTAATAAAAAATATTGTTCATTGTTAATGCATGATACCTAAGGAATTAAACCTTATTATAAAGTGTTACCAGTTTATTCACAGTCATATGCAAATGTTTGCTCACCCCTAGCCAAATGACATTTTGTTGATTTTCCACGTAAAAAAATGGCAACATAATCTTTTCAGTGAACACACTTAAACTAGCTATATTTCTGCAAATTGTTGTGCACATTTATTATTTATTTGCTTAATGTAACAGATGAAAAAAGCTTGGACACCCTTTCATTCAGTACTTAGTAACAAACCTTTTGGCAGAAATCACAGCTTTTAACATTTCTTGTAGCTTGCTAACAGTGTCTATTCTTTTTACGAATTTTCCCCACTCTTCCTTACAGAATGCTTCTAGTTCAGCAATATTCGTAGGGCGTCTCGCATGCATGGCCCACTTTAGATCTACAGTCCCTAGAGATTAAGCAAATAAATAAAAACAATTTGTTTAAGTGTGTTCACTGAAAAGATTGTGTTGTCTTTTTTACTTGGAAAATTAACAAAACATGTAATTTGGCCTGGGGTGCCCAAACTTTTGCATATGACTGTATATTTAAATTAATTGGCAGTGTTCCCATGGTCATGGAAAACCTGGAAAACATTAAAATGTAGATTTCAAGGCCTGAATAAGTCATGGAAATTACTTGTATATTAAAAGGTCATGAAAATTTCCATAGGCAATATAATTTATGTAGTTATGCTCTGGTCTGAATACAATTTCATTGGCTAGAAATTGTTCTTCATGAGTTTGATCTTTATCAAATATTTTTGTTAACACTTTACTATAAGGTTCCATTTGTTAACATTAGTTAATGCATTAGGTATCATAACTAACAATGAGCTATATATTTTTTACAGCATTTATTAAAGGAATATTCTGGGTTTAATATAAGTTAAGCTCAGTCGATATCATTTGTGGCATAATATTGTTTAGCACAATGATTCATTTTGACCTGCCCTTCCTTTTCTTTAAAAAAAGCAAAAATCGAAGTGACAGTGAGGCACTTACAATGGAAGTGAATCGTCCCATGAAACCATGTTTTTGGACATGTACTCTGGTTACATCATGGTATTATTTAAAATGCCTGTGTAAATACCATGGTATTTGAATATGGTAATCATTCAGTTCAGTACTTACAGAATAATACTCCATCAGCACTATTTGCATAATGCTATTTGCTTCATGACAAACATGCCATATGTCCTGTCATGCAACCTCCATCAGCAACCAGAGAAAGACTGTGCACTTTAAAAGCATTAATATGCAAAAAGTCAGTTTTAGAAGAATACTAGCATGTTGATTAACCTCAAAGCTAATAGACATGGACTAAAAGCAAAAAAACTCCAATTTTGATTTTAATGGGATGTTTGAAAAGGCGAGGAAAATCTGTTTTCCATGATATGTCCTCTTTAATAACACAAACAAAGAAAAATCTACTCATGGAAGAACTAATAAAACGGTCGATTAAATCTGCAGTATGAAAGGGAACGAAATCTGCAGTTGAGTAGTGAGAAATCCATTGTGAGCGACAGGGTTTTAATGTGTGTGTGGGTGTTTGCATATATTTATATGTGTGTGAACGTAAGCTTAGAAATTTGAGCCAAGGTTTTTGTGTAGTAGGAGAGCAATGCTCTGCTTTCATTTAAAGAAGCTTCCGCTATGTCTGACAAAACGTGCCTGACATAATGAAAGTAATTATGGCACCATCACACACATCGCTCACATTTCGAAAATATCTTTCTCTTTCCTTTGTGAAAAGTATTTGTTCAAACACTAGATCTAATCATTGCATTTCGCTTTCCTCATGCTGAAAACCGCTCGCCTGTGAGCCGATGAGATTGCTGCTTAGCTAAACAAACACAATGACGTCTGATGATAGCGTATAGTTCATGCGGCACTACATCCAAAGTCAGATGTGGGATATTCGTACTTGATATTTCCAGCTTTCATAAAGGAGTTTCATTACCCAATGCTTGCCATTGACATATAAAGAAACATATTGGCAGTGCTACCGCTAGCTTTGCAGGTGTTCAGTTGTCAACAAAGACGTCTAATGCTTGCTAAACAGGTTTTATTATTGTTTAATTTCTGAACTTTCAATCATTGATGCATTTTATTTGCTTAAAAGTAATTATATATCATTAACTGTGCAGAGTTTCCTGAATGCCACCATGTTTGCGAAATGTCTTACACTCACCTGGTATTGTACCATGGTAATACCACGTTTGTTGGATGTGTTATCATAGTAAGACCATGTTTTTTTGGGAAATTATACTATGGTAATACTATGTTTTTGGGGGGATACGTTTCATTGTATTACCATGTTTTTTTAGGAAACAATACCATGATGATACCATGTTTTTTGGACATGTGCCATGGTAATACCATGTTTTTGGACATCGCACCTGGGTAATACCATGTTTTTGGGACATGTGCCATTGTGATAAGACATTTTTTTGACATTGTACCATGTTAGTACCATGTTTTTTGGACATGTACCATGTTAATACCTTTTTTTTTGTTTATGTGGACGTGCCATGGTAGTACCATGTTTTTTCAGACATTGCACCATGATATTACCATGTTTTTTGGATCATGTACCATGGAGTTACCATGTTTTTGGACATTGTACCATGTTATTAACATGTTTTTTTGGACATGTATCATGGAAATACCATAGTTTTTTGGAGGTATTATGGTAGTATATTTTTTGGAGATTGTACCATGGTAATACATTGTTTTTTGGGGCATAAGTGTCATAGCATTACCATGTTTTTGGGCATTTCACCATAGTATTACCATGTTTTTTGTTTTATTTTTTGGAAATAATACCATGGTAATATTATGTTTTCTATGTTACCATACCATGCTTTTTTTATTTTACCATGTTTTTTGAACGTGCGATTGTGATACGATTTTTTTTAACATTGTACCATGTTATTATTACCATGTTTTTTGGACCTTGCACCATGGTAATACCATGTTTTTTGACATGGTATCATGGTAATATATTTTTGGCAGGTTGTAACATGGTAATACCATGTTTTTTTTTACATGGTATCATGGTAATATTACATGTTTTGGAGATTGTAACATGGTAATACCATGGTTTTTAGGGGGATAGCTGTCATCGTATTGCAGTGTTTTAGAAAGTTTTACCATAGTATTATCATGTTTGTTTGTTTTTTTGGAGACAATACAATAGTAATATTATGTTTTTATTTTTATTTTACCATATCATGCTTTTTTGGATTTTAACATGTTAATACCATGTTTTCTGAACATGTGCCATTGTGATTTTTCTAAGATTTTTCTAAGACAATGTACCATGTTATTACCATGTTTTTTTTTAACATTGTTCCATGGTAATGCCATGTTTTTGACGTGTGCCACTGTGATAACATTTTGTGGACATTGCACCTTGGCATTACCATTTTTGTACATTGTACCATGATATTACCATGTTTTTTGGACATTTTACCATGGTAATACCATGTTGTTTTTGGACATGTACCATGATTGTACCATGTCCCTTGGTAGCCTATATTTTGCCAATTTTTGGCCCTAGTAGGTTTGTATAAGTTCTTACTTTCCAAGCTGAATGGAGCGCAGTTTTAGATCTCGCCTGCTGCCAACACACTGCAAGTCTTCTGATGGATTTGAAAACTCTGTGTCCATATTATCAGTATTCCACTGAAGGACCGTTACAGCAACTGTGGGAATCTGAATTTGGATATATGTACTGTAGGTTGAGACCTGGGAATAATTCAAGGGAAGCTCTGTTTTGAACAAGTTAGTACATCAGCTGGCCAGTCTGTCTCCTGGGATCTCACCTGGTTGTTTAGTATATTATTTCGGATGAGAAGTCAGAGGCAGTGTAGTGGTCAAAATAGATTGTGATGTCAGCCAGTGATGGAGTTTATAGTGGTACAACATGAGCAGATACATGCAGCATTTTTTGTCAGCACCTGTTTCAGCTGCATTGCAGTGACACTCGGATACACAGTGATGACTTGTTGCTGTTGAGCGCACGTGTATGTTTGTACACATGTCTGCATGAATGAATGCATTTGAATCTGTACACAATGTAAATGCAAGTGTGTCGTGTGAAATTGCTGTGTGCACAATTTTTTTTACATTATCAGTCTTTAAAGATGCATTGTGTAACTTCTGCGCCACTAGCAACACCAAATGGAATTGCAAAAATTCCAATGTTTTCAAACAGGTTTCCCAAACAGTTCCCCGTATCCCATTGGTCAAACAAATAGTTCCGTCCCAAACTGTAGTAGGCTGGTCGAAACAGAAACAGAACACATATCTTGTTGGATTTTTTATTTTATTTTATTTAATCCACTGTGCAAAGCAGCACTACAGGTCTATGAATATATTTCCCAAACATCCTCTCTACTCTATCTACTTATAAGTGCACTCCACTTTACAAGCAATCAGCTCGCTTTAATTACACTGCCACCGTGATCCATGTCACCAGTCTTGTGATTGATTCCACGGCAGCAGATTGTATTCCATGTTGATGACGCAAAGGCCGTGACCCTGCCCACTTTTCATTAATAGCATCAGCGGAGGGCACACTAAGCTCGGGTGCTCTTGACATGAACATCTTTATGTTTGTGTTTCCCTGGTCGTTCCACATCTGCGTTAATCAAATGGCGGAAATTATTGCGATACCAAAAAAAAAAAAAAAAAAAAAAAAAAACAGTAACTATCAGCCTTTGTTTACTCATTGACCTAACAAGACACTATCAGCAACTTCATTACAAAAAATCCTACCGATTCGCTGACTGGTTCACTGTCTGCCATCATTAGACGTATTGATGCTGACAGTCAATGGCTTAATTAGTGGTGTTTGCTAAGAGAAGCATCATTATTACTTTTACACATGCTTGGGGTTAGGGATTTGAACAAACCTCTGTCTATGTATTTAAGACCCCAGGAAATTAAATTTTTCTGGGTCTATTTGTGTTTGCTTTGAGGTCACTTAGATGCTATTGCACTCATAAGAGGCTTCTATATGACTCATTTCAGGTCGACAAGCATTGTAGATAGCATCACGAAGAGCGAATTTATGAGTTTAGCTGGTAAGAAAGCAAGATGTGTGCAAAATAAATATTGAAAACTAGTATTATAAATTGAATTAATTAAATGGTATGCTGATTAATTAATTGAATTAATCACAATTAATTGCATGTATATATATTTTCTGTGAAAGCCCCTCAAATAACAATAATTCAACATATAATGATTAAATAACTATAAATACTTATATTTAAATAAGTATTAATTATATATATATATATATATATATATATACACACACACATATATATTTTCTGAGATGATATTCTTCTCACCACAATTGTACAGAGCGGTTATCTGAGTTACTGTAGACTTTGTCAGTTCGAACCAGTCTGGCCATTCTCTGTTGACCTCTCTCATCAACAAGACATTTCTGTCCACAGAACTGACAGTCACTGGATGTTTTTTTGTTTTCAACACCATTCTGAATAAATTCTAGAGACTGTTGTGTGTGACAATCCCAGGAGATCAGCAGTTACAGAAATACTCAAACCAGCCCGTCTGGCACCAACAATCATCCATGTGATTATCTAATCAGCCAAACGAGTGGCAGCAGTGCAGCGCTTAAAATAATGCGTATACGGGTCAGGAGCTTCAGTTAATGTTCACATCAACCATCAGAATGGAGAAAAAAAATTTGATCTCAGTGATTTGGACCATGGCATGATTGTTGGTGCCAGATGGGCTGGTTTGAGTATTTCTGTAACTGCTGATCTCCTGGGATTTTCACGCACAACAGTCTCTAGAATTTATTCAGAATGGTGCCAAAAACAAAAAACATCCAGTGAGCGGCAGTTCTGTGGACGGAAATGTCTTGTTGATGAGAGAGGTCAACAGAGAATGGCCAGACTGGTTTGAACTGACAAAGTCTACAATAACTCAGATAACCACTCTGTACAATTGTGGTGAGAAGAATATAATATCAGAATGCTATTCTGAGATGCGAGTTGGCGCCGTTTTGGCGGCACGAGGGAGACCTACACAATATTAGGCAGGTGGTTTCAATGTTGTGGCTGATCAGTATGTGTGTGTATATATATATATATATATATATGAAGAAAAAAATTATATAATTTAGATAAATAAAATGAAAAAAATAAATAAATATTGTGGCAGTCTAGTAAAGCATTAAAAAAGGTAATTAAAATGATGTTGTAATCAGACAATGTTTTTAAGGTGAATATTAAATGGAGGTTTTAATGAGTTAAACGAACCTCCCCAACCTAAAACTGTCACTTAAATCTAACCAATAGTGACCTAAAATCAAATGAGAAGTGAACAAAACAGACATCCTTAACCAAGTGCTAAACCTAACTGATAGTGTTTCAAAATCAAATTCGACATGAAATGCACATTTTCTGAACCATGTCATTTTGTGTCGCTGATATGACACTCTCGTCTCATGTGTCAGCTTGTGTGCTTGGCTAGTCTCAAACCGTGAACTTACGAGTTCAGAATCCAACGCTCTAAGTGTGGTGATATCATTGCAAAACAGAGTGTGAGTTATAGAGAGAAAAAAAGTCATGATTTGTTTGAAAATGAATACATCACACAGTTGTTGCAGCTGCAGCAAAATATAGAATTCAGCACGTAAAAGTCAGTTCGCAAAAATGAAGTTATAGTAAAGTTCATTCTGTGAGACTAGGTTGAAAATGCCTTAGTAACCACCCAGAACACCCTAGCAACTGCAAAGCATTGTCCTCCTGGCAGCCACCTACAACACCCTAGCATTGTGGCTTTAGAAACTGAAAACAGCAGTTGGGAAGGCGTAGCTTGCCTCATATTCTTCGAGTGTTGTATTTAATGTCTCTCATGTGTAGAGATCACTGAACCACTCTGTCTGCCCATCACTGTGTCCAAGAATGTGTTCATAAGTATTTGAAACGACAATTCTACCTAGCTCAGGTGAAAGTGTAAGTGTAAGGTCTGTTCAGTGTAAGTGAAAGACAGACGCCATGTCTGTTTGAGGCAGGACAATAAAGTAGCAAAAATGCTGTTCAACAATGCCCCTAAATGCGCAAGATACACATTAGAGTTGACACCTTGCAGTGAGAAAATTGCGGTGCTGTTTTTCAAGAGCCATTTCTCGCCTGTGGCTTCAGTTGCCTGATTGTGGGGATTTTCATGTCAGACAGAGGTTTTTAAGGTGTCCTCATTTAGTTATTTTTTCCATCATCCCGTCACACAGATGGTCCTGGAATATTCTAAGTCACGGAGGGTATAAAGAAGACAACATGAATGCACAGAGATAAGGGAGACTGGGGTTGTGCATGGCTTTATGTATTGATTTGTGTTTCGAATGTGAATGTCATAGTCCCAATTCTCAAAGACTAATCTTCTTGGCCCTGTTTACACCTGATATTAACAGCCGCTCAGGTGGTCTGATAATTTGTTCAATTATTCAGCCTGATCTCATATAAATTATGTGACTGTTGGCAAATTGTTACAAAACATATTACGTGGTTTATTACAAATATCGCTGCAGTTCTAAGGTGAAATGTCCATTGTGTTGTGCAAAAAGCGAGTTTAATGTTCTCCCAAACAGGAGAAAAAGTTTTTTTTGTGTATTGAGTTTTAAATCAACAAAACCGACCTCCCTACCCTAAACCTAAACATAAACCTCACCGATAGTGTCATATAAAGGAAATTGCTGAAGCAACCACATTGTTTTGTGGTGCTTCTGTGGTGGTTTTCACATTGGGCACGTTTTCTGCGGCCCGAATCCGAGCGCGATTGTTCCCGGCGCCCCCCCCCCAGAATGTTGGTCTGGTTTCAGACTCATGTATGATTCTGTCGAACCCCGGCGCTTTTATGTCATCAACTTGCGTCATAACAAACGTGCACATGATGGAAAGCACAACGCGGGTCACTATATTTGTGTATTTGTTATAAATTTTTTGTCATTATGCACAACATTATTTCCCTGCCACTCGTGATGTACGTGTGTGTGTTTGTTTTTGTGCAACTGATGATGTCATCATGCTTAAATGGGCAAAAACGCATGCGCAAGTCATTTTACTTCCTGAACAAGTGCGGACCCGAGTACAGGTTGCTTTCTCACTCATGCGAACCGCGCCACAGTCCCAGTACATCCGAACTCAGACCACCCCCTACAGGTAGTCTCAGGTTCGGTACTGTGGTGCGCTTCCCGGTCCGCATGACAGCTTTCACATGACCAACTTTGCATGCAAACCGTGCTCTGTTTCAGACTAAACTGCCAGTGTGAAAGCCCCCTATGACACTTTCACCTCACTTGTCGACTCAAGCGTTCTTCAGGACTCGTGCCCCGGTCCTTTGCATTGCAAGTACAACGCTCTATCAGTCGGGCTACCGCGCAATTGATTGTGCTCGAACAAGCTTGTAAAAGTAACTTATGTAATGCAAACGTTAAAATGTATCGCCTTATGTCATGTGCTATAGTAAAAGTGTTTAGATGTTATAAGACAGCACCGTGTGAGAAACAGGGCTAAAAGTAAGTGTTTATGAACGATAATTTACCATTTTATGAATTAAATTAGTTGGTTATTTCACCAGGAAACTGCCGCAATATGCACGACAAACCACATAAAAATCATTTTACAAAAATGTAGGTATAGTAAGGTAATTCTATGAGATCAGCAATTCTTACCTGTGGTGGTTCTTAGCACTAAAAAAGGACTGATACCAACATAGACTATCTGAAGTAATTTTAATATAGCGATTTGATGCTACACCTCTGACATTTTCTGACAGGGATTTGTCAGTGTTGGTGAGACTAAACACAGATTTTAATAAGGTTGTTAAAATGAAGAAACTCTTAAAATCATAAAAAGTACTCTCTAAACTGCCTGGGGACATGTTGGTATTGTAGTTTAATGCAAATGCACTTGTCTGCTTTACTTCTGTTTTATTAGAAACGAGAGATGAGAATGCAGAAATTAACTCCCATGTGCTTTTGAAAAAAGACGAAGAAATGTATCTTCATCTCCCTAGATAATACTTATATTGCTCAAGTTTTCTCATTGAGTGCAGACATGACATTACAAGCTGAACAATAGAAGTTTGTTTTGTACATCATTTGCATTGTGGTTTTTCACACTTTTGAACTCAAACAGATCATGTGCTCTTACCGCAGTCATTGATCTCCTCCAACATATAAGCAATAGGCTTGTCATACATCGGAGGAGACATAATGGAGTAAAGTGTTGATGAAGACAGCTGGAGGTGTCTGGAGCACAATGCTGTGGATGATAAAGAATGCATGAACTTTATTTTTTTTTACTCACCAGATACTCATGCTTGGTTTTCGTTATTAGGCGCTCTGACTGTCTGGCTTGCTATTTTCATCCCGTGACATGCACTGAATGTACAGACATCTCACTTTGAAGTCAGGTCCACCTTGCTCTGGTTTTATGTCTGTTGGTCTGTTCATGAAGTATACATCAGAAGACCAAATTCTGTGCAATCTCTCTGTATCACCTGATTTAACTTGGCACATTAGACTGAATAAGGCTGGTAGATGCATTATGGGGTAGCCTCAGATTTAAAGCAATTTTGGCCAATTTTGTGTGATACTGCCTTGATCTGCAAGGAAAAAACAACAAGTGCTTGATTCACCAGCTGTATGTGTTTTCCTTAAGAATCAAGAGAATCTCCCAAAAACTGTCTGGTTCATATTTCACCCCAAAATAAAAAGGAAAAACAAAATAATGAGAAATAATGATCAATATTTGCAAAGTGAAGTTATGACAATTAGGGGTGGATAATATAGGCAACATTTTACATTGCAATGTTCTATACCAGAATACTATGCACTACAACCACAATACTTGCCGAATATATTTTGCAACTATAATACTAGCATCATACTGTATTTACTATATCTATAATACTAACATCATGTAAACGTTTGTACTTTACAATTCATTAATACTGTTCATTGTAAGTGCCTCACTGTAACCTCCAATTTTGCTTCTTTTAAAGAAAAGATGGGACGAGTCTAAATACATTTTTGTGGTTATCAATATTATGCCACAAATGCTGTCGATTGAGCTTAACTTGAATTGAACCCGGAATATTCCTTTAAGCAAAACATAATTTCTTTATTTTTTGATTTTCGGGTGAAATTTGACATTTCTTCATCATATTCACTCCAGCTGTTCTTTCAAATAACGGCCACAGACACACCCGACTGCTCCTGCTGTCGAGATGGATCTGGCTTCTTTTATATTGGTGTCAGGAGCTCAGGTGGTCTCACCACCCGGGCCTGACACACATCGCGGGACTGTGTATCCTTGCAAACCCTTGAGAGAACAGAGACTGTGGAGCCTCATCCACAAATCTTAATGTGATTTTACGCTCCATCTTTTTGGCAACAATAAAAATAGTCTCGAATGGCGTGCCATGTTTCGTTTCTTGGCAAGTAGGGCTGTGTTAAAATGAGTAACCTGCTAAAAATTATGAAGGCGAGGAATCGTTAAAAATAACACCAGATTTGCATTTTACTGAAGAAAATACCCTTGCTTGCAAGGAAGCAAAAGAATAGTGTTAAAGCTGAAGTGTGTTATTGCTGCTTCACCATAGAGTCACCAAATGGAATTGCAAAAATAATCATTGTTTTCAAATGCTCCCTCATCTGCCATTGGTCAAACAAACAAATTAGTCAGCCCCAAACCCATGCCATTGGTTGAGCCAATGTTAACATGTCGGGCTGGTCGTGATGCTCAAACAAACAGAGTAATGTTTTGAAAGCACCACAAAGTCAGTTTTTACACTTTTCAGTGGGATCAACATAGAAACTTATAGTTGTCACTTCACCTTTAAGTGCACACTTCACGGCATATATATATATATATATATATATATATATATAGAGAGAGAGAGAGAGAGAGAGAGAGAGAGAGAGAGAGAGAGAGAGAGAGAGAGAGATAGATAGATAAATATTTTACATTTGAATATATAATTCAAATTTAATAAGAATGATGACATCATTGTTGCCTGTTATAATTTGAATTTAAATTTGAAGCAGAACATTCCATCAATGTAAGTATAATGGGGATTTTAAAACTTTATGAAAAATAATAAATATAAAATTATAAAGTTAGCAAAAACCAAAATAGACAGCAAACCTAAAGCTGTTATCTTCAAAACAAAGTTAGAATGTTCCGGCTGAATTAATTGCAGAAGTTTAACACTGGGAGTTAGAGGTATAAAACAAACCCTAACCAGAATGTTTGAGGTGCTGCCTTGCAAACACTTTAATTACTGTTGTCAGTTGTGTTTAGACTTTTCTCAAATAAATCAAACCTGTTTTAAAGCATGTACTGAATTAGCTACACCAAACAGGGCCACTCTGAAATCTGTAATGGCTCAGGGAAAGAGGGCATTAGGTCTCGGACAACATGAATGTCAGTCTCATTTTTAAGTGCACAAATCCCATCAGCTTGAAGAAATTGCACTGATATGTTAAATGCACTCCCCAATGGCAAACGGGATTGGTTGTCTGGAACATGGTCAAACACCCAATGAAATCCTATTGATACGTTTACTTTTCGGCTGTTTTGCGGTGGCTGCATGCTGATGAAACAGGTGCCTTTTCCAGTTTCATAAGTTCTGTAAGATTATAAACATTCTATTATTTTAGTAGGCAAACAATGTTTTTAAAGGAATGTTCCGGAAACAATCCCAGTTAAACTTAATCAACAGCGTTCAGTCACAGCAAATTACTTGCAATGGAAGTGATGCTAAAATACACATTGTTTTAGAAGTATAGCCACAAGATTGATTACTGTGATAAAATCACTTGCCTTACCTGTGTGAAGTTATATACAGTACAAGGTTACAACTGTGTTACAGCTGTGTTTGTGTTACAGCTGTGTAGGGTTTGTATTAAACCCGGAACATTCCCTTGTAAATTGCATTGTGCCATCTCAAACTCAATTAACACATTTTAATATTTGTTGGGATATTGTTTTGACTTCAGAAAGGTAACAGGATTGACCGTTTTGACAGGTTTTGATACTGCAAGGTCCTAACTAGAAAGAAAATGTAATGCAGAAAAAAAAAATTGATCCATTTTTCAATTATCACCTGTTTCAGTTATCAGAATCATAGTAATGGGGTCAATACATTACCTAGAGACACAACTTTTTGCTAGTCTTTTTAATAACACATTACATCTAGTAACATTTGAATTTATATATATATATATATATATATACACACACACACACTCACCGGCCACTTTATTAGGTACACCTGTACATTTACTTATTCATGCGATCAGCCAATCGTGTGGCAGCAGTGTAATGTATAAAATCATGCAGATATGGGTCAGGAGCTTCAGTTAATGTTCACATCAACCATCAGAATGGGGAAAAATATGATCTCAGTGATTTGGACCGTGGCATGATTGTTGGTGCCAGATGGGCTGGTTTGAGTATTTCTGTAACTGCTGATCTCCTGGGATTTTCACACACAACACTCTCTAGAATTTATTCAGAATGGTGCCAAAACAAAAAACATCCAGTGAGCGGCAGTTCTGTGGGTGAAAACGGCTTGTTAATGACAGAGGTCAGAGGAGAATGGCCACACTGGTCCAAGCTGACAGGAAGGTAACAGTAACCCAAATAACCACACGTTACAACAGTTTTATGCAGAAAAGCCTTTCTGAACGTATAACACGTCGAACATTGAGGCTGATGGGCTACAGCAGCAGAAGATCCCTCCGGGTACCACTACTGTCATCTTAGAACAGAAAACTTAGGCAGCAGTGGGCACAGGCTCACCAAAACTGGACAGTAGACGATTGGGAAAATGATTGGAAAAACATCACTTGGTCTGAAAAATCTGCAGCCTCAGCTTTCTATTCTTTGCTGACAGAAGTGGAACCCAATTTGGTCTTCTGCTATTGTAGCCCATCTGCCTCAAGGTTTTGCGTGTTGTGCATTCTGAGATGATATTCTTCTCACTACAATTGTACAGAGCGGTTATCTGAGTTACCGTAGACTTTCTCTCAGCTCGAAAAATTCTGGCCATTCTCCTTTGACCTCTGTCATCAACAAGCCATTTCTGACTGCCGCTCACTGGATGTTTTTTGTTTTTGGCACCATTTGGAGTAAACTCTAGAAACTGTTGTGCGTGAAAATCCCAGGAGATCAGCAGTTACAGAAATATCCAAACCAGCCCGTCTGGCACCAACAATCATGCCACAGTCCAAATCACTGAGATCAAATTTTTTCTCCATTCTGATGGTTGATGTGAACATTAACTGAAGCTCCTGACCTGTATCTGCATGATTTTATGCATTACACTGCTGCCACATGATTGGATGATTAGATAATCGTATGAATAAGTGGTTGTACAGGTGTACCTAATAAAGTGGCCGGTGAGTGTATGTGTATATATATATATGAGAGAGAGAGAGAGAGAGAGAGAGAGAGAGAGAGAGAGAGAGAGAGAGAGAGAGAGAGAGAGAGGCAAAATGATAGCTTTTATCTTCAAATTTTGTTTTATCAAAATGTGCATATTTACTAATATGGCAAGGAGAAGTTGGAAGGGGTTGCACATGCCAAATAAGCCATCCTTAAAACATATACATAAATTAAAATAATGAAATAAAAATAACGTTTCTTAAATAAAAAAATTCTATATTAACACATAGTAAAAGTTGACATCATCTATTCTTTTGACCTATATGTATATACAAAAATGGCACCGGTTTTGTCGAATTATCCAGATAATAAGCATGATCTCATGTAAATAACGTAATTGTGGCAACATTTTTGCAAAATGATATTACATGGTTTATTACATGTATCGTAGCAATTCTGATGTGAAACGTCCCCTGTGTGGTGATAAAGGTGAGATAAATGTTCTCCAAAACTGATGAGGTTTTTTAAGGTTAACGCTGTGTCGAGTTTTAAACTGACCTCCCTACCCTAAACCTTAAACCTGAACCTAAACAATAGTGTCATAAAAGCAAATGAGGGATGAAAAATAATTGCTGAAGCAACTACGTCATTTTATGATGCTTCTACAACACTTTCACCCTTTCGGGTCACGTGTCAACTCGCACGCAGGACAGCATAAATGCAACACTCTAACAGTTGAGCTACCGCGCAATTTGATCACACTCAAACAAGCTTGAAAATGTAGTTGGTTATGTAATGAAAATGTTCAAATGAGTCATGCGCTATAGTAAAAGTGTTTAGATGTCATAAGATAGTATTGTGTGAGAAACAGAGAGAAAATTAAGTGTTTATGAACTGATAATCTGCTGTTTTACTTGTGATTTGTGTGAAAGTGAATACAAGTAATTCTTGTAGCACATCTAATGTTCATTTAACCAGGAAACTGCTGCGATACGTTCAACGAACCATGCAAAATTAATTTAGCAAAAATGTAGGTGTAGTAACGTGAGTCGTGTTTCATTTGCTTGCACAAGCAGCAGTCGCTTTCTCATTTCAGCTTTAAACAGATGACTATAACCTACTCTGAAAGCTTCAACACAAGTGTTGTTGTTGACACAGACAGGTATTGATGTTTTTCCAAGCTTGGATGGAGTCATTTAGTCAGATGTGCAGATATTCTACAGCCAAAGTATTCTCATTAGCATTTATAGAATAGTGATTATTGTTTCAGCGTTGGCAGACAGAGGTGTAATTCAGAGTAGAAGAAAGTAAAGTTGGAAGCCAGACAGTTTTTACATATTCATGACACTGCCAGTCATTATGAAATCTCTTCACATAAAATGTGCAGGATCTGTTTTGAATTTTGGATACATTTGTTGCTTTTTAAATGATACTGCTTGTCTTTTACAAAACTATAAATAGTAGTGTGGATTACACTGTGTGCACAATTATTAGGCAAGTAAGTATTCTGATCTTATCATTATTTCCATGCAAATTTTCCAACTCCAAACCATATAAACTTGAATGCTTATTGGATTCAATCATTTTCAGGTGATATGTATTTGTGTCATGAGGGAGGGTGTGGCGAAAGTGACTAACACCTTATATCAAGGTGTGCATAATTATTAGGCAGCTTCATTACCTCAGGTAAAATGGGCCAAAAAAGAGATTTAACTGGCACTGAAAAGTCAACATTTTTAAATGCCTTTCAGACGGATGCAACACTCTTGAAATAGTTAAACTATTGAGGCGTGACCACCGGACAATCAAAAGCTTTGTTGCGAATAGTCAACTGGGGCGCCAAAAATGCATGGAGAAGAAAAGGCACAAATGAACTGCAAAAGACTTGAGAAAAATTAAACGTGAAGCTACCAGGAACCCGTTATCCTCTAATGCTACCATATTTCAGAACTGCAACCTACCTGGAGTGTCCAGAAGTACAAGGTGTCAAGTGCTCAGAGACATGGCCAAGGTCAAGAAGGCTGAAACACGACCACCACTGAATATATTCACAAGTTGAAGCATCAAGATTGGGCAAAGAAATACATGAAGACAGATTTAAGGTTTTATGGACAGATGAAATGAGAGTGAATCTTGATGGACCAGATTGATGGGTCTGTGGCTGGATCACTAATGGACACAGGGCACCACTTCGAGTCAGGCGCCAGCAAGGTGGAGGAGAGGTACTGGTGTGGGCTGCATTAAGGATGAGGTAGTTGGACCTTTTCGAGTTGAAGATGGACTGAAACTCAACTCTCAAACCAGTTTCTGGAAAGTACTTTCTTCAAGCAGTGGTACAGGAAGAAGTCCTCAGCATTCAAGAAGGCCATGATATTTATGCAGGACAGTGCTCCATCACATGCATCCAAGTACTCCACTGCTTGGCTTGCCAGCAAGGGCCTCAAATATGCCCAAATAATGACTTGGCCCCCTTCCTCACCGGACTTAAATCTTATTGAGAACTTGTGGGCCCTTCTCAAACGTGAGATTTACAGTGAGGGAAGATAATACACCTCTTTGAACAGCATTTGGGAGGCTGTTGTTGCTGCTTCAGCGAAAGTTGATCGTGAACAGATAAAGAAACTGACAAGACTCCATGGATGGACAGCTCATGGCAGTTATTGAAAAGAAGGGTGGCTATATTGGTCACTGAGTATTTTTGAATGGCCAAAAATGTTATTTCATTGTCATTTTGTGTTACTAATTTGTTGCACTTACTCTAAAGATTGAGAATAAACAACTGAGTTGGGAGAAATTATTTTTGTAATTTAGTTGCCTAATAATTGTGCACACTTATATATTCCCCTGAGAAAGACAAAACTCACTTTTTTTGAGGTTCAATAACATTTTGGATTGACTGAGAGCATTGTGTTTGTTCAACAATAAAAGGAATCCTGAGGAATACAGTTTGCCTAATAATTGTGCACGCAGTGTATACCAAACCTGTCAAGAACATGCCCAGGTCATATTTCACCCAGAAATTCAAAGAAAGAATTAATATATATATCTCTTTAAGCACATTTTCCCCACAAACAAATTAAAATATCATCAAAATAGCTTTTGTTTTAATGAGATGTACACTGTAATAAACAATTTCACCATTGGTTTAGTCAAAGCTTGAAACAAGATAAATTAGTTTAATCATAAGTTGTTGCATTTTCAAACCTCATAGTGAGTTTGTGTCATAATGGACTGTAATTTATGCTAGTGTGTTCAGTTCCCTTGGAAACATATGCAGACTTTCCCATTTTGTTTTGTTTCTAATTCTGTAATAATTCAAAATTCTGTCCTTTTTTCCTCACGTTGTAATTTTTCTAATTTCCATCTTAGCTCTCGTCCATTTTAAATGTGAGCAGGTCTTCAAATAAAGGGAAGGAATTTAATTTGCGCCACTAATTGGCAATTAATTGAGACGCTTGTTCGTCTCATTAAAGTGTCCGTCATCCGTGTTGTCATCAGTCACTCAATAGGCGTCGGTTTGTTTCCTTACTTAGACATCAAAGACACAAACTTGTGTGCTCAACACAAACGCAGGACCGCCAATTCCCCTGATACAAATAAAAACACAATTTTGTTCTGTTCTTGTTCTATTATCATTAAAAACCCTCTGCTCTAGCTTTGTGCTTTTGACTAAAAGTCTCCTTATTATTAATGGCTTGAGTTTGTATTTTTCCTCTTTTGTAAAATGCTTTAGATGAAAGCGTCTTTTGAATGAATAAATAGAAATGTGAAGCAAACAAAAGTGTCATGGTCTGCGGGTTACACACTAATAAATAACTCATACATCACAGCCATTAAGGTGGACTTTATGGAGCAGGTACTGTTAGTTATTCATCTTTGAAATATTTTTGTATATAAAAACAAAAAACAAAACTAAAATGATGATGGAGAAAGTGTACAAAAATCATTGCTGGGTGTTTCTTCAACTTCCGGAACGTTTAGCACTGTGGACATCTAGAAAGTAAAGTCTCGTTATAACATTTTTATAATTATTTTTTTTTTACATTTGTCTGTCAACAGTGTATATACATGCATCACAGGAGATTTATGTCATTTATGACATTATTCTGAAAGTCATGAAAATTGGCACCACAGTGTCATTTCCAGCACATCTCAAATCCTGTATTGTGTTTAATTGAATTCTGTGCTGGAAATGACACTGATGGAAATGATTTATATAAAATGTCAGGCTTTTTTGTCTTGTTGAAGCTAATTTCAGAGCAAACATTTGATGTATCCTAAATACACACATTTAAATAATATTTTCACACTTTTTGCATAATTTGGCAAAATTACTGCTTGACAGGAAATGACCCACAATAGTGCTTACAAGTGATATTTACCTTGATTTTTCTTCGTTTTCTTTAAAAATCTCTTGTCTCATATTTCATCTCAAGCATGCTCTTCGCTGACAATTTTGTCCACTTGGTTAACAAGTACACTAACTTAAAAAAAACAGGTGGATATGGTGTGGTGGATATGACTCCACAATTATGGGACAGTCATATTTTTATTTTTTTTATTTTTTGAAAAATTTATAGAAATAATTTTCACATAATAAATATTAAAATGGTTTCTGTTTATTTTACTCTTTGTTTAGATGATCATAATTTTAAACGTAATAATTTGTATTTTTATAATGGATTTTCATAGTTTAATATTGAAAGTCTAGGTCTGGGACAACGCTAAAACAATAAAATCTTAACATAAAAGGCATTTAAAAAGTACCAAAAAAAATAAATGATGAAAGCCTGATAAAAAGTTTCCATTTCGGTTTTAATGAGACCTTCGTATAACAAAAACACAAAGTTAAAATATGTTAGTTTTATAAAAAATCGATTGCTCGGACAAGAAACTGCCCAAAGTTGAGGAAACACCCAAAACATTTTTTTACCCAATTTGGAATGCCTAATTGCGCTTTTTTAAGTCCTCGTGGTCATGTAGTGATTTGCCTCAATCCAGGTGGCGGAGGGCAAATCCCAGCTGCCTTTGCATCTGAGAATGCCAGCCCACACATCTTATCACGTGGCTTGTTGAGCGCATTGTCATGGAGACATAGCACGTGTGGAGGCTTCACGCCATCCACCGCAGCATCCACGCTCAACTCACCATGCACCCCACCGAGAACGAACCACATTATAGTGACCACGAGGAGGTTACCCCATGTTACTCTACCCTCCCTAGCAACCGGGCCAATTTGGTTGCTTAGGAGACCTGGCTGGAGTCACTCAGCACGCCCTGGGATTCGAACTAGCAAACTAGCGAACTCCAGGGTTGGTAGCCAGCGTCTTTTACCACTGAGCTACCCAGGCCCCCGAAACACTCATTTATTTATTTTCTGAAGAGCGTTGCCAGGGTGTTGCTATGCAGTTGCTACGGTGTGATTGGTTATGGCGAGGTGGTTGCTTACTAGCCCAAGTCAGAGTGCCAAAAGTTCAAATTCAAAATAACCATATAATTAAACATGCAATATGAGGTCAGGTGACAACAATGTAGCAAACCTCCATCATAGCATAGTGCATACTGTTTCACATACTACTGTTTAACAATAGTAGTCAGTTTAACAGTACTGTACAGTATGCCGTATGCTAGTATTCCATTGCAAGCATCCATGCTATCGAATTCGATTTCGGATGGTCTGTTATTTGTGGCGATTTAACCATAAATAAATCTGACGTCCACCATTTTTTGACATGGTGAGCTGGTTTTCTCTGGCCTGTTGTTCTCAGAGTCATATTTCTCACACAGGGCAGGTCAGGGGATCCGTCTTCTTTATGTAGAACCAAAATGCATCATTTTCCCATTGCTCTGAAACCGCTATAAAAGTGAATTGAATTTCATTTACAGAGGCCTATTAATTCCTCACTGACAGCAGAAGCTGTGGAGCACTCGAGGTCTTGTTAATTCACCTTGCCTGGGCACGCATTTTTTATTCATTTTACTTTGTGTCAAAAACTGCGGTGGTAAAAAAAAAAGATCTTGCTGGAAGCATTCAATACTTCTCTTGCTAGTCTTAAAAAAACAAACCTCGAAAATTGCTGATTATGAAAGAAACAAACACTGACACCTGAGCCAAATTGAATTTACGCACAACAACAGCTGGAATATTTGTTCCAAACGGCATGCTTTTTTTGCACTCTCGGGAGAGATATGGAGAGAAATATATATTTGGAAAGAACATATTTTCGCTGTTGCCTTTAATAGCAACATGTGCGCATCAGATGGTCGGTACAGTCGCTTCCTCGATGATATGATTAGCTAATTACACTAATGAGTGGGTACATTTGAGAAACATTAAATAGCAATTTATTAAGAAGGGAATTACTGCATCGGTTTCCTGCTCATTTGCAAGAGAGCAATCTCCAAATGAGTTGCCTTTTGCTCAACTCATACAACCCTTACTATTTCTTTTCTATACTATTTTATAATGCGTTCTTTTTCACATGCTATTTAAATAAAATCATATGCAATATATAGAATAAACTGTGCAGTCTTCAGTAAGTAGTAAGCTAGTTTTCCATACTAAACACACCCTATGAGAATACGTACGCAGTGTGCTGTGTTTAAATGTGTTTGTGTGTGTTTGCACAGGGCTGGAGAAGGTGGGTCGAGACTCCAGTTACGAGCAGGAAGGGAAGGTGCAGTTTGTGATGGATGCGGTTTATGCGATGGCACACGCGCTGCACCGCATGCACAGAGACTACTGCTTCGGCTACCCCGGCCTCTGCCCCCGTATGAGCAACATCAATGGGAAAGAGCTGCTGGGATACATCCGTAGTGTTAACTTCAATGGTGAGTGGCTGGATCTTCAGTCAAACTTTGTAACTTTTTATAATAACTTCTATTTAAGGAATGATCGACAGCATTCACGGCATAATGTTGATTGATTAACACAGCTAAGGGTTTCGGCTAGTCCCTTGTTTAAAAAAAAAAAAAAAGCCAAAATTGTGGTTACAGTGAGGCACTTACAATGGAAGTGAATGGGGCCAGTCGATACACATCAAAATACTCACTGTTTCAAAAGTTTAGCCACAAGACGTAAACATTATACATGTTAACATAATTTTAATGTGATAAAATCGCTTACGGGTTTTACCGGTATTGTGTCGTCATGGCAACAAAACATTTTTCATAATATTGGTTAAACGCTGGTTTAAAGGAAACCAGAGCTGTACTCATTTTGAATTCTCAATGAATTTTTGGTCTAATCTTTTATACTCTATGATACAGGGGTTGAGAGCAGCCTTAGTATTTATTTAGCCTTTTATTTTACTTTTTTCTTGTATGATTAGTTTATATTGCTTGAGTAGTGTATTTTATTAATAAAAAAGCTTATCTAGGGACTCGAGATGCAAATTAGCATGTGCTATAATCTCTATGTACAATGCATCTTTTTTAGTTTTTGTGCTGAAATCATGTATTTTTACTTCCCCTATACAAATAAACCAATTAATAAATACAAAATAAAGAAATAAAGTAAAAAGAAGTAACAGAAAAACGCATTAAACAGCTTTTTTTTTCTAGCAAAATTTTGATTTTGAAACACAATTCAGTAAACAACACAAATATGAAAGGTAACAAAAAGTATAAATCATTCATTTGTATGAAACTGCAACATATAAAACATGCGACAGCTTGTTTGCTCTGACATAATCTGACATACTGTATATTAAAAATACCCTTGTCCTGAGAACACATTTCAACCTTTCGGTTAAAATCTACCATCATTATATATTAGACTCTTTCCTCAATAGATACCAGCATTCTTTTATTGTGCTTTTGCTTACCCAACAGCTATAGCAAAAATGATATGATATTAAAATTTTAGCTTAGATGATTTAATTAAAAATGTTTGAACTAGGCTAGAGAAAACAAGCATTTGTGTGATTGAACTTTTAACACAAAACCTTACTGAGTTATTGAGATATAACCCTTGTGACAACTCCACTGCAAATTAAAAATGAATGAATGTTACAATAATAAAGTGTTACCCCAAACTTTGCTTTGCAAAGCCATGGGCTATTGTATGTGCTAATAGAACTACTTCACATTGAGCGTTTTGTGGCTTCATGTTAGATGCCGCACATTTATCTATGTACAAACAGTAGGCTATTCTAGTGTTTTCACTCACGGCCTTGTTTTCATATTCAGTCTTGCCTTGCTCGTTCATTAATTTTAACAATCACGGATTACTGTGTTCACTTGCACGATGTGTTTCTCTGCCAAGTTGCCTGGCTTTCATACTGTTTGACACCCCTCAGTGATCCCTAACATCATTACACATGCATCAAACCCCGAGGCCAGAAAATCACGAGTTAAGCGCATGCAGGAGCGCTCATATTTCCTCAATAATGTGCCGACACAGTGCAGCAATGCTGCCCTACAACACATACATCTTATTAAGAGCACATTATAACTTATGAGGCGAATCGACGCTTTCATAACAGCTACACCTGATTGACTGTTTTTTCCCCCTAAAGCCTGTGATCGCACTTGCCTCAAATCACGACGCAGCAGAGAATTTCATCGTTGTCTTTGAAACCGTATCAGCCGATTCCTTTAAATATTAGTTTTGCTCTGTGCTAATCTTTCAGTTTTTTATCCCTCTGTTATTCTGTTATCATCTGCTCATGCTTGCCTTCAAGTTGTGTCATTTGCATAACTGCAACTGAGCGATTAAGTCTGCGGCAGCGCAGAGAGGGGCGGGCCGTACGAGACCATTAAAACCTCATTAATGCGCTTTCTAGTGGGCGATGCAGTCCATGCTATTTGTTCCACCACCTTGTGCTCTTCATTTGTCTTTGTTTGAAGTGAACAGCAGATAGCCTATGGAAAATTCACTGACAGTGTGGCACTGTGTGCTTTCATGAATGTGACCAGAAACACGGCAGCATCATTAGTGCTTGTGTGGTCTGTAGCATTTAATCTCCTTTCCCATCTGCTTTGATTTGACATAAAGGGATAGTTCACCCAGAAAATAACATTCTTCAGTATCATTTACTCACCCTCTTGTTGTCAAAGCTGCTTTTCTACACAATGAAAATAAAAGTGGACGGACACTGTTGAGCTCCAAAAATGACAAAAAAAGCAAAACCTGGTCTCATAGAAGCACGTTACAATCAGTGTTGGGTAAGTTACTCCAAAAAAGTAATTAATTACTAATTACTAATTACATCTTCTACATTGTAATTAAATTACTGTACTAATTACTCTTTTGAATATTGAAGCTCTTTTTAACTTGACACTCAGTATGATACTCGAAAGAAACAGCAAGATGCACTGTAGCAGTGAAAGACGTCCATCTCGTGTGTGATTACATCAGAAAACATTTGAAACACAGTGCGATGTGCGCAAATACATGTTTGGTGTGAACAGCCCCTGCGATCTCTCAAAAGTATATATCTATTTTGCCGTGTCAAGTGCTTCAGATCTGCATTTGTCTTCTTATCTGCATTTGTCACAAACTCATAGTAATGGGTATATTTCCATTTAGTAAAACAGCTACTTATAATTCAACACCAATGCATTTAAAGGGGCGGCGTTGAATTAGAAAACAAATGTTATCATAAGCCGTTCAGTTTCGATTTTCAATTCAATATTGTTTTATATAGAATCTTTGAAAGTCTATACAATATGTAACGCAAGTTACAGTAATTACATTACTAAAAAATTACAAGTAATCCCTTAAATTTTTCAAGGGAAAAGTAATTTAATTACAGTAATGCGTTACTTTGTAATGCGTTACACCCAACACTGGTTACAGTACCTTTTACGTGGCTCGTTGTATGTATCGCAGCAGTTTTCTGGTGAAATGAACAATAGAAGCGCTACAACAACATTGACTTTTATTCACTTTCACACAAATCAAGAGTAAAATGACAGATTATCAGTTCATAAACACTTCGTTTTCGCCCTGTTCCACACACAATGCTAGCTTATGACATCTAAACACTTTTACTATAGCGCATGACTTGTAACTTGATACATTTTAATGTTTGCATTAAATAACCAACTACATTGACAAGCTTGTTTCAAAAGTGATCAAATTGCTCTGTAGTTCAACTGATAGAGTGTTGCACTTGCAATGCAAAAGACCAGGGTACGAATCCTGAAGAGCGTGAGCCAACAGAGTCATAGAAGCACCACAAAATGACGTGGTTGCTTTAGAAATTGTTTTTCATCTCTCATTTGCTTTTATGACATTATCGGTTAGGTTTAGGTTTAAGGTTTGGGGTTGGGAGGTCGGTTTTGTTGATTTAAAACTTGATAGAGCATTAACCTTAAAAATATCCGGAGACTACCACACCTGGAGTTGCAAGTTCAAATCCAGGGCATGCTGAGTGAATCCAGTCAGACTTCCCAAGCAACCAATTGGCCCGGTTGCTAGGGAGGGTAGAGTCACATTAGGTTAACCTCCTCGTGGTTGCTATAATGTGGTTCTTGCTCTCGGTGGGGCACGTGGTGAGTTGTGCGTGGATGCCGCGGAGAGTAGCGTGAGCCTCCACACGCGCTATGTCTCCATGGTAACGCGCTCAACAAGCCACGTGATAAGATGCACGGATTGACGGTCTCAGACGCGGAGGCAACTGAGGTTCGTCCTCCGCCACCCGGATTGAGGTGAGTCACTACGCCACCACGAGGACTTAGAGCTCATTGGGAATTGGCCATTATAAATTGGGGAGAAAATCGTTTCTAGTGCCACACAGTGGACATTTCACTTCGGAAATGCAGCGATACCTGTAATAACCCCCCCACCCCCCCAAAAAACAAAAAATGTCACCACAGTCTCATAATTTTCATGAGATCAGGCTGAAAAAGCACCGTAATAGTAGTCCATACAGCTTGTTTACTATATTCCAAATTTTTTCATTATGTAAAGGGCAGACATTATTTCCTTAAAGTCTTCCCTTTACATATCATTCGCTCTTCCACATATACAAACTTGGCACATTTTGATTGACCATGCAACAACCAATGACTTTTGGCATCTTTGATCTTTTTCTTCACCCACTAAGTTTGAAGATGCACAATCACAAATGAGAGTTTGAGAGCTACAGTGAATTTGACGATTTTCAGTGAATAACGACTTAGCATTCAAGTCACAGGGCTACATTTATGATTCATTCATGATGCTTTTAAGTCATTTTTTATTGTTTGGAAAAGAGCTGTGTGATCATTCTGCTAAGCAACTCTGTTTAATGTTCTACTGAAGAAAGAAAGTCATACGAGTTTAGAACAGCATGAGACTGAGTAAACGATGACAGAATTCTCATTATTGGGTGAACTGTCCCTTTAACGAAAATCTGCTCTGTAACTCTGACGTGTATTGATTGTGCATTTTGATGCTTTTGGAGTTAAAATAGTTGCGATCTGCTGCCAATAATTTCAGCCGAAGTGTTTATTTTGTGTCCCTGTCGATATTTACTCAGATTTATGCTTAAAGGCAAATATGATGCACAAGTTGTGCTTCTGTTGATTTTGGCTGTAGTGTTATTCTCTTTGTGGAAGATTTCAGAGAAAGGAACGTACTTCAGAATTCAGCCTTATTTATTAGTTTGTGTGTGTGAGACCTTAGGGTGTTTTGGTGAGTGTTACTACTGATAAATTAATGGGATGCTGAACTTAGTCACATAATTTTGATTGATTTAAATCTTACTGCAAATTACAAAATACATTTGAAAAGAAAATAACCTTATTTAAAAAAAAAATTCATCTGAATATCAGCAAAATTGTATGTTGCCTTTAACACAGCAATGTTCCATCCCAAAACATTTTTAATATACTGTATTGTTCAGCACAAAAAACAAAACAAAAATGGAAAGAGAAATATCATATATACAGTATATAAATACAACACTATATATATGGGGAGTAAAGGCTAGCCCGTCTGGTCCGATCCCACAGATGAGATACTGTTGCACAAATTGCTGAAAGACTTAATGCTGGCCATGATAGAAAGGTGTCAGATCACACAGTGCATCACAGCTAACTGCGTATGGGGCTGCGTAGAGTGCCCATGCTGACCACTGTTCACCGCCGAAAGCGCCTACAATGGGCACGTGAGCATCAGAACTGGACCATGGAGCAATGGAAGAAGGTGGCCTGGTCTGATGTATCACGTTTTCTTTTACATCATGTGGATGGCTGGGTGCATGTGCATCTTTTACCTGGGGACGAGATGTCAGCAGGATGCACTATGGGAAGAAGGCAGGCCAGCGGAGGCAGTGTGATGCTCTGGGCAATGTTCTGCTAGGAAATCTTGGGTCCTGGCATTCATGTGGATGTTACTTTGACACGTACCACCTACCTAAAGATTGTTGCAGATCATGTACACCCCTTCATGGCAACGGTATTCCCTGATGGCAGTGGCCTCTTTCAGCAGGATAATGCGCCCCACACTGCACACATTGTTCAGGAATGGTTTGAGGAACATGACAAAGAGTTCAACTTATTGACTTGGCCTCCAAATTCCCCAGATCTCAATCCGTTTGAGCATCTATGGGATGTGCTGGACCAGCAAGTCTGATGCATGGAGGCCCCACCTCGCAACTTACAGGACTTAAAGGATCTGCTGCTAACGTCTTGGTGCCAGATACCACAGGACACCTTCAGAGGTCTTGTGGAGTCCATGCCTCGACGGGTCAGAGCTGTTTTGGCTGCATGAGGGGGACCTAAACGATATTAGGCAGGTGTCCTGTCTAGGTGTAAACGATACGTGGCTGATAGGTGTATAAATATACAGGATATATATATATAATTTTTTTTTTTGTTTTTTTTTTTCAGATATAATGTGTGCTTTATTATAAGGCACTCTGAAATTGAGTAATGCTACTAGAAAAAATTAGGTATTAAAATAATTAGGTATATGAATTCCAAACTTACTGTGACAGGATTGAAATATTGTAGCACTTTAGGATTACACATAGGGTTAGTAATGAAGGGTACACTTTACAATAATCAGGGTTGGGAGGGTTACTTTTTAAAATGTATTCCACAAAAGATTACAGAATACATGCTCTAAAATATCATTTGTAACATATTCCCTTAGATTACTCAATCAAAATACATAGCAATCAAAAATCTTTTTGAATGTAACTGTTTCTGATTACCAATAATTACAGTTTTAACTGTAACGGAATACAGTTGCTAATATTATGTATTTTAAATACGTAACACCGTTACATGTATTACGTTACTCCCCAACCCTGATAATAAGTTTGTATTCAGTAACATTAGTTAACTATTAGTCAACATGAACTAACAATCAACAGCACTCATTAATCTTGGTTAATGTTAATTTAAACATGCACATTTTTAAAATGAAAAGTTGTATTTGTTAACATTAGTTAATGCATTATGAACCAACATGTGCTAACAATGAACAACTGTATTTTTATAATTGAAATATTGTTCATTATTAGTTCATGATGCCCATACCTGATGCATTTACTAATGTTAGCAAATAGAACCTTATTGTAAGTGTTAATACAACGATAAAGAACTATTGATAGTTTACATGCTGCATATTTTAGATTAGTTAGTAAACAATATTTGTTTACCACTAATCGGAAACATGCCGGGTACCTTGGGCTTAAGGTGGGAAAATATGATTTACTATACTACAAAAAATTATAATAACACTTGCAGCCACAAGTGGCACAGCTTTCTCATAATAACCTGTTTATACTAGTGGTGGTCACGGGAGACTTTTTGCCCTTATCTGCCTCAGTAATAGGGTGAAAGAGGGGCCAGATGTCTAAAATGATCCAATACATGCTAATGATGATAAATTGAAACGATTGGCATGCCCTTTGCATGCTCACCATCCAAACACTGTGGTTTTTGGATAAAGGAAATTAAATCTTTATTTATTCCAGCTCAGCCTTGGAGCATTCTTGGAAAAGGCTAGCTGGCAAACGGCACTGTTTAAAGATCCTGTGCCTCTTGTTCATGCTGTGTAACCTTTCTCAGTGGCGTGACATGAGCTGCCAGTGTAATTCCACAGTCCGTCACAGACGCTTGGCTGTTATTGACACCTTCCTGGAGTGGATCAGAAACTCCCGCTGATAAGAGCTCTTCAGTGCCTCCAATACAAGAGTCTCAAACAACATAATGGCTGAATTTACTGGAGTACTAACACAGATCCAGCCAAAACAATGAGAGCGAAAGCATTGAGCAATAACAAGCAAAAGCTCAGTTCCAAAACTATCTAGACAATAATGCTTATCTAGACAGCATTATAATGCATCACAGGCATCAGACTTTATCAGTGGCCTTTTGTGGCATCTCAACACCACCAGTTCCAGTACAGTAACCTTTTTTGTGCCTTGCCTCTGTGATTGTTAGAACACAGGATGGCCAAATTTCCAAATCATAAAGGAAAACAAACACACGCTCACATTCGTGAGCTATAGAGTGGTAATGGATGACGGATGTTGAATTTCTTGGCATTCTACCATGGCCGATATCACAGGGAATGCAAAAGGTTCCTCATTAAACTATCCGAGTCCAACGGCAGATGAGCTAACTCTCCCGCGCCAGCTCGATCTCATTACCGCCCATCAGAGCAATCTCTCTCTCTCTACACCACTAGACTTCAAACACTACAAACACACACAGTATTAACCGCTAGCTGGTGTATAATAATGAACACTGTGCTGGGTGATTATGGTGGGAAAATAGAGTAGAGGAGAATGTGTGGAGGTGCAGAAAGGCATTTAATAGTATGGAGCAAGACATGTTTAAAGGAATATTCCGGGTTCAATACAAGTTAAGCTCAATCAACAGCATTTGTGGCATAATGCTGATTACTACAGAAAATTATTTCAACTTAATTACAGAAAAGCAAAAATCGTGGTTAGTGAATGAGGCCAGTCCACAAATGCTGAAATACTCACTGTTTCAAAAGGATAGCAAAAAAACGAAAACATTATACTTGTTAACATGATTTTAGTGTCATAAAAGTTAAATACGGGTGAAAATGTGGAACATTATGGAATGTTGTGCTGGTATCATATGATTTCACTTTATTGCATGCTTACATCAGTGTAAGGCATTCAGTTATTATTATTATTATTATTATTATTATTATTATTAAGATTTGCACTTTTCAGCTTCATAGCAAAATTCCAAAAAATGTATCTTTAAGAAAATGTAATTAAAAAAAACAAATATTTAAATATTGACATAAATATTTTTATCTAAATAAATATTTTAAGAAAAAAATACAATTTTGTTTATATAAATTTGATGGAATTTTGTTATGAAATTGAAATGCGTAAATCTTAAAAATAGGCAAAAATATTTTTTTAATAGCATTTCTTAAGTAAATATGTTGTTTTTGTGTAAAATAATCATTAAGAGATAATTCACCCAAAAATGAAAATTCTCTCATCATTTACTCACCCTCATGATATCCCAGGTGCGTATGACCAGAACACATTTGAAGAAAATTTAGAAAAATATCTCAGCGCAGTAGGTCCTTAAAATGCAAGTGGATGGTGATCAGACCTTTGAAGCTCCAAAAATCACAGACAGTCAGCACAAACTTCATCCATACGACGATTAAATTAATGCCTTCTAAAGCAACACGATCGCTTTTAGTAAATGTTTTAGTACTTTTTAACTCTAATCATCCGTCCGGTCAGCAGCTGTATGCGTGTGTGATGTAATCGTGTTGGCATGTGAGACACGCGAGAACTGACGAACGTGCAACACACCCGGAAGAGCAGCGCTGTTTACAACTGAGTAGGAGGAACGCTGTACAGAAGCTTTGTTGATTTTGGTTTAAATTTGTATTTATCTGTTTCATTTTGTGTTTGAACCAAGTGGAGAATGTGAGATTACGTCAGTATCATGGAAACACGAATACATCACACGAGAGACCCCGTGATCTCCAGCCTCTTGTGAAGCTTACCGGAAGCGTTGGATTATAGTTAAAAATTACTTAAATATTGATCTTTTTTGCACCAAAAGTGATCGTATCGCTTTAGAAGACATTCATTTAACCGCTGGTGTTGTATCGATGACGTTTATGCTGACTGTCTGTGATTTTTGGAGCTTCAAAATTCGGATCACCATCCACTTGCATTTTAAGGACCAACTGAGCTAAGATATTTTTCTAGTTTTCTTCAAATGTGTTCTGGTGAAGAAAAAAGTCATACACATCTGGGATATCATGAGGATGAGTAAATAATGAGACAATTTTCATTTTTGTGTGAACTATCCCTTTAATTTTTTGGCAGTTTTGACATGGTTGATTTGTCCCTCTCAAAACGAAAGTCAAACCCTTTGCTTTATGGGATGCACTGTAATGTCTGATGTGCTGTCATTGTCGTACTACATTCACAAATATATGCAGCATACAATGAGAGCACACTGGAAATGATGTAGTATGACATAAACAAGTCTATTTGCATTATCCGTGCTGCTTTTGTGGCAAAAATCTGCAGAATTCTGTAGACTGACTTTAAACTTGGTAAATCACGTTAAATGAAGTTGAGAGTACTGCACTCTTATTGGTAGCTCAAGTTTCAATCAAATTAGCCAAAATGTTTCATCAATAAACAAGCAAGGGACGGGGCATGTGTCTATCTATGTCTAGTTTTTTTTTTTTTTAAACACTCTCTAGTCTCTTAGTTTGGAAAACAATGATGTTAGGAAACTAAAAAACAACATTTTCAAATGAGAACCGATTAGTGTGAACACTTTTGTGAATGACCGGTGTTCTTATTCTGTGGAAATCTGTGAGCTTTCTGTAGGCACAGATTTCATGTGGGACAAAAAGATTCCATTACATTAAAAAAACAACTCCTAGGAGGATTAGTATGATAGTATGCCATTTTAAAAATTCCCATTGTGTATGTTAATATGTGTGCACACAGGTGCATTCAGAGAGAAAAGAGGCCATGAAGCGGCAAATGGAAGTTGATACGCAGGCAGACGTCCAACTCTGAGCACTGCCTGCCGCCAAAGGGTAATCGGCAGCTCTGCGACAATTACACCCGCTCCAGTGGCTCGCTATATTCGCTTATTTTTAGATGGACAGAGTGGGGAGAGAGATAGTGGAGGGGTGCATTCAGACGGAGCTGGGAATAGTGATGATAATTGTGTTGTGTAAAACAAATCCCCTTGTAAGTCGTGTCAGCGTGACGGTGAATCTTAAAATGGAGTGCAGTGGGAACGGCGCTGCCATTTAACTCGAGAACAAAGCGTTGTCTTTTGATTCCAAAGGGATATTTCACTGAAAAATGTGAATTCTGTCATCATTTAGAACGAATAAAGAAAGTCTTACAGGTTTGGAACAATATGAGGCTCAGCAAATGATGACAGAATCTTCATTTTTGGGTGAACTATCCCTTTAAGCTCTTTCCTCTCCTCTCAAATGATTCTATGGTGAAATAATAAAATAATGGCTTTAGGAGAGAAATTATTTGAGGCAGGATACACTTGGAATAAAGGCGATATGATTTGAGGTTCTTTGTAGTTCATGGGCGATGATTTTTATACAAACTGGATTTTTACTGTGTCTGAAGACAGTGTGGGTGGTGCATGCATGTGCAAAACTCACCGCCACGATGCTAGGGTTTGTGGTTGCTAAGGTGTTCTGGATGGTTGCTAAAGTGTTGCAAGGTGGTTTTTAGGCTGTTCAAGGTTGTTGATTACTGTCCTAAGTCAACAAACTGGCCCATCCCAAAGTGTCTATGATATTCTGGGTAGGGTTGCACCAGCTGTGCGTAAGGTCTCACGTAAGTTGGGACGAAAATTTCACACTAAGGGCTTAGTAACTACTAGTTAGTTTGTAACTAAGTCAGTGCATAATTTGGTTGCACCACCTGTTCTTAAGGCAAAACTTTGCTAGTAGGTCGTAAGCTCTCCGTAAAGTAATGCATAGTCGCATATGACGTTTACTTACATACATACTGTATGTCGAAAGGATTGAAGCCTGTCACGCAAAACATGAGCTCATTGATGTCATAATATATCAGTCTGCTTATTTATTCCAACCATTACTCCTGTTCGGAATCCTCTGTAAATATTTAGTTCATACGTAGGGTTACTTCCTACCTAAGTTTAATGGTGCAACGCTCAAATATTTAGTAGTGCATAAATTGTGACTTAGTGCCCATTAACACCACAACTAGGCTAAGTTGTAACTAACGTATAGCTGGTGAAACCGGCCCCTGGTCTCTAGATATGACTCGGCTGCCTCCTTCAGAGTTTGAGTGTCTACCTCTCCTAAAAAAAAGCCACATGATTTGAGGTATCATTCATGTCCGCAGCACAAATGGTGCGAGAGGAGTTTTGTACCGAAATATGAGCAACAGTAAGAGCGCAACAGTCTTCGTCCACTTTTTCAGCCGTCTTGGTTCGGGAAGTGATTTATTTTATTTTTTTTCATATTAATTTTTTTCATAGGAATTACATAAAAGTCTTCAAAAAGGAGTTCTAAGCCATAAAAAAAAACTTTTGAAGAAAAAAAGGATTTTAAAATTGGACATTAAGACAAAAGTACAAGACTGTGTACTTAACGTCTTTGATGAGGGTATGAAATCCCATGAAGCATTTAGAATGACGAAATCAAATAAAAACCAAGGAATATGCAAAACTATTGATCTAAGTTGTTCAGTGCATGCACAGTATATAAACAATATATTTTAATTGTATTGCAAAATATTCAGATATTTACAATATATACAGTACTGTGCAAAATTTTTAGGCACTTGTGATAAATGTTGCATAGTGAGGATGTCTTCAAAAATAATGCCATAAATAGTTTTCATTTATCACTTAATGTCATACAAAGTCTAGTAAACATAAAAAAAAGCTAAATCAATATTCGGTGTGACCACCTTTGCCTTTAAAACAGCACCAATTCTCCTAGGGACACCTGGACACAGTTTTTCTTGGTTGTTGGCAGACAGGATGTTCCAAGCTTCTTGGAGAATTCACCACAGTTCTTCTATCTATTTAGGCTCAATTGCTTCTGTCTCTTTATGTAATCTCAGACTGAAATGATGTTCAGTGGGGGGCTTTGTGGGGACCATGACATCTGTTGCAGGGTTCCCTGTTCTTCTATTCTAATCTAATCTTTTCTATTTGCAAAAGTAATGTTTGAGAGTCTAACATTTATATTTCCTATTGACACACTAAAGCTAAAGATATAAATAACCATCTTAAGACAAATGCTTTTGTGAAACATCTTATGTGCCTAAGACTTTTGCACAGTACTGTATGTAGTTTGAGAGTGTAGGGAGACCAACTCAATTGCATCATTCACAGTGTGTCGTGGGAGTGAAAATAACTTAATTTCCTCATATAACAAGTTTCATTTCCTATTTCTCTGCCCCACCATATTAAATATTAGCCTGTTTCAATAAAAAATACTAGCCATTTTCAATAAAAAATATTAGCCATTTTCAATAAAAGACTGTGATTGGTGCATGCTGAACAGCAATGAAGAAAGGAACAGGTGCCACATTACAACAGCATATATGCGCTGCTTAGGAAGAGGCAGGACAACAATTTAAACATGAACAATGATACCAAGAAACTTTAATAGTCATTAAAATAAGAATTAAAGCATAGCGTGAAGTTAAAGTAGTTGTTGTGTGGTAAAATTGCCCAAATGTTGGTCAGGACATTTCCGATTTTCTGTAAGTTGGTTGGGACATATCCCTACCATCCCTACCTAAATCTATGCCTATGGTGGACATTTGGATTAAACAGAAGAAAATTCCATCTATTTACAACCTCAGAGCTCACGGTAGGTCTGTCTTTAAGGTTTATAAGTTATTGATAAAAGTTAAAATGAATGGGATTTTTACTTCTGGAACCAGACTGTTGCCCTCAATATTAGTGATGCTTGCCTTAGCAAACTCTACTAATGAGATTTTTCTATTTTTGTTTGCCCTCATTTGGAGACTGGAGTCAAATCTCTTTCCCCCACTTCCCTGCCTTCTTTAGTTTGAAAACCCATCAAGTCCAATCTCTTCCTCACCAATGCCTTTATTACAGCAGTTGAGATGCTCCTACAGCTGATGAGGGGAGTGTTTGTGTAGGGACAGACATACTAAGTACACCTTCGGTAGGCTATTAGGGTGTCAGTGGCTGCATTCATGTTCCTATACACCAACAACTCCTTTTGATTCGGCAACCAAAAAGGAAAGTGAAAGAATAGGAGGGCCAAACATCCTGAAAGCAGTATTTTCAGAGAATATAATGAGACAGATTCCACAACAGTTTGTGCAGCGAGAATCCAGACAGCTCTGTTATTTTATTTAAAGAGACATCAAGTAAAGAAAAAAAGCTGCTTCTCTCTCCAAACCTAAGACGTGGAGCCTATTGTGTTGGCTGCATTTGAGCTGCCTGTAAGCGACGCTAATCATCGTGATGGCTGCAAATCTCTGCTTTCGGGGGCAAATATCATTCTCTAAACAGCTGAGGTGGTAACAGCTCTCTCGGGATAACTGTGAGCTTGTTTGTCACTGCAAATCAACATTAGTGTGAGTAAATAACCCAGCCGTGTGCAATCAGCACCGTTAGATTATTCCGTTACTAATCTATCAACAGAGAGCTGATCGTTCTCTGCGTATGAAAACACTCTCGCCATTGTGATTGACAGGGATGGTCTAAAAAAAATAGGAAATGCAGCAGCAAAGATTTCTGGCTTACTGAATTTATCCGCAGATATTGATCAAAGCTTTGTTGTCCAGGTGGATGGGGCAGCGGGATTACAGGAAGCAGGACATGACCATAACAAAAGGCCTCTTGGTGGGATTAACCTTTCTGTCAAAACCTCACACCTGGTTCCATTGTAAGGCTGCTAGGACGAGCATCACTAGTGCCGTTGCTCATGCTTAGGGTTAGGGATTTGAACAAACCCCAAGCAAGCACAGTTTGTACTATGCACATGAATGATACCTAAGATAATGCGACTTGATTTGGTGTAATAATGGCTGGCAAGGCAATGACAGGCAGATGAAGACGAGATGATGTGAAGAACCCAAGTGCAGTTTATTACAAACGTGGAATCCAAAAACCGTAAATCAAATGTGAAACAAAATAGACATAAACAACTAGACTTGACTTGACTTGACCATAGAACCAACATTACACAAACACATCTAGACGTGACATATCCCGCCCTCTAGGGGCGGCTCCTGATGCCCCAAAACAAAAACACAGAGTTCAAGAGGGAGCTGGGGGGGTGGGCTGTGATGACTTGTGATGACGTGGCTACATGGCATGACGTGGTAAAATGGTACGGCAGTATCCTGACTTGGCCATTGTAGGCGTGGATGCTGACTCGTTGGCCGTGGCAGGTGTGAGCACTGGCTCGTAGAGTGGAGGCGGGCCTGGACTGTGGAGCGGAGGTGGGCCTGGACCGTGGAGCGGAGGCGGGCCTGGACCTTGGAATGGAGGCGTGCCTGAACTTTGGAACAGAGGTGTGCCTGGACCTTGGAACAGAGGTGGGCCTGGACCATGGAGCAAAGGCTTGCTTGTGACATGACATGGAGCAGTCTGGGGCTTGGCTGAGACATGGCATGGAGCAGACTAAAGCCTGGCTATGACATGGCATGGAGCAGACTGAGGTTTGGCTGTGGCATGGCGTGAAGCAGACTGAGGCGTTATTGTGTCAGGCTTAGGCGTTGCTGTGACATGGCATGGAGCAGGCTGAGGCATTGCTGTGACATGGCATGGAGCAGGTTGAGGTGTTGCTGTGACATGGCATGGAGCAGGCTGAGGCATTGCTGTGACATGGCTCGGCGATCGTGACGTGGAACCCTGACTCGTCGACTGTGATGTGGGACGCTGGCTCGCCAACCGTGACGTGGGATGCTGGCTTGTTGACCTTGACGTGGGACTCTGGCTCGGCGGCCATGACGTGGGACTCTGGCTCGGCGGCATTGACGTGGGACTCTGGCTCGGCGACCATGACATGGGACACTGGCTCGTCGACCATGATGTGGGATGCTGGCTCGTCGACCTTGACGTGGGACTCTGGCTTGTTGCCCGTGACGTGGGACTCTGGCTTGTTATCCGCCTCCCCCACAGTGAACGGTGAACCACTTATCAGTAGGGCAAGGTCGATATACTGAGTTAGGCTGTAGGTACTCCAGCTGTTAGGCATCAGGGAGGAGACCGGCTCATTCAGCCCAAACCGGAAACAGTCCTTGTGGGCAATCTCATTAAAGTTGACCCTGCTGTCCAGAGCACAGAAGTTCTCTACATATTCCTCCAGGGGATGATTCCCCTGACGTAGGTGTAGGAGTTGAACTGCTGGGTTCATGGTTGGGTCAGGTATTCTGTAACGATGGCTGGCAAGGCAATAACAGGTAGACGAAGACGAGATGATGTGAAGAACCCAAGTGCAGTTTATCACAAATGTGGAATCCAAAAACCCTAAATCAAACGTGAAACAAAACAGACATAAACAACTAGACTTGACTTGACTTGACTTGACCATAGAACCAACATTACACAAACACATCTAGACCTGACATTTGGAGAGGTGTGCTTTTACTTTTCTAAGCAATCAGACTTATGATTTTTGACTAACTTACAATAAAATGGGTGAAAAATGCCATTAGATTTACATGGAAAGTAGGTTGTTTTGACTTGGACCAGTAAATTACTAACAACTATGGTTATCGCCCAGAACACTCTAGAAACCACCTAGCAACACCCTATTTTCCTAGGTATGAATGTACATATATTCTTCTATTAAGGAATTCTGGCATTATAAACAGGCCAAAGTAAAATATTATAGTTAACCTTAAAACAACATATTTTCTAAAGTTAACGCAGTTTTGTTAGATTAATATTGATAAAAGTTTCGCCTGTAGAGTCCCATAAAAATAGTAGTCTAATATTTATCTGAGCAAATGATTAATTCCATGACTTTTAAAATAATTGATTAATTGTGAGATGAAATGCCTGTAGGGATACTATGAAGATTTTTTTCAAGGTCATCTTTTCAATATATATATTTTATTTCTTTTATATATATATTTTCTCCAAAAAGTATTTCCAGACAAAATAAAATAACAGGCATCATAACAGTGTTGTCTGATATTATAATAATATTATTATTAAATAAATTATAATAGTTATTAGTATTATTATTTTTATTTTCATATTTTTAAATAATACATTATATATATATATATATATATATATATATATATATATTCTTTTAGATTATTCCTATATGCATTTATTTTTTTCCTAGTTTGACATTTATTTGAGCTACATTTGTTTTTCAGGGCTGAGCGGATGGTGTTGTATTGGTGTGTTTTTCTGTTTAAGTGTGCTGCCTTTACTTGAGCAGTGCAATTACCATATTATTTTCTGAGCCTTCATGCAAATTCAATCTTTTTTGTTCAAGCAGCATTGTGAAACACTTCTTCATTATCACCCTGTAGCTCAAGACTAGTTGCCCACTGATGCTAAGCAGGGTTGAGCCTGGTTAGTAGCTGGATGGGAGACCTCCTGGGGAAAACTAAGGTTGCTGCTGGAACAGGTGTTAGGGTGGCTAGCAGGGGGTGCTCACCCTGCAGTCTGTGTGGGTCCTAATGCCTCAGTATAGTTATGGTGACACTATACTGTAAAAAGGCACTGTCCTTTGGATGAGATGTTAAACTGAGGTCCTGACTCTCTGTAGTCATTAAAAATCCTGGGGTGCAATGGTGGTGTCCTGGCCATATTCCCCCCATTGACCCTTTTCAATCATGGCCTCCTAATTCTCCCCATCCATTAATTGGCTCTATAACTCTACTCTCTCCTCTCCACCAATAGCTGGTGTGTGTGTGGTGAGTGTACTGGTGCACTATGGCTGCCATCGCATCATCCAGGTGGATGCTGCACACTGGTGGTGGTTGAGGAGAGTCCCCTGTTCACTGTGTAAAGTGCTTTGAGTGTAGTGTCAGAAAAGTGCTATACAAATGTAACATTCATTCATTCATTCATTTTAGTTTGGAAGACCAATTGTCTTTTTTGCAGCTCTCAGCTCTAGTGTCTCCAATTTACTGAACAGTAACTATTTGTTTACAGCATTGCAGGTCAATCTACGGTTTTGAAAATTGAATTAAGTTGCAGTATAATGGTTTGTGGTTAGCAGAGATTGCTGTTACATTTATGACCTGAGACATTATTTGAAGGTTACATTTGTTTCCTGTGCAAACCAGTTTTTGACTTATGTTAACACTGATTTGACAGGAAGAAGTATTTTCAGATGGCCAGCACTGATTTTGTTTTCTCACATTTCCAAAAATAAGAGAAACATATCAGATCTAGATTTACAAACTGTTTCTCACTTAAAAGTTGACCTTACATGTCCTTACATGTTTTTTCAAAAGCCAGGACATCTGTTATTTAGGATGTTGTGGGTAGTTGTAATGAGTCAAAGTGCCCTTATTAATTAAACTAGATTTTTACATATTCTGAATAAAATGTGAAAAAGTCTTCTCTATGATGCTAGGGTCATGGGTGGTTGCCAGGGCATTGCTTTGTGGTTGCTAAGATGTTTCATTTCCTAAACTCTAAGTATAAAAAATAGTAAGTGATATTTGTTAAAAACATAACCAATTGCTTAATTTTACAGTTCATTTTGAACGGTTAAGTACAATTAAGAAGCCTTGAAATGACTTTCTTTAATTGGGTGCTTGAATTTCTGTTTTTAATTGTATCTTTTCACATTTTAATTTAAACCTTTATTAAATTGGTCTACACAGATCTGGTGAGGTTTGAGATTGTGATTGTGCTGTCAAATGTAGCTGGATTACTACCTGTGTCTAAGGCTGCTAGTAATGAATGTACAATGTGACGCAAGAGATCCAAGAATATGGTGAATTCCTTCTTAATTTATAGCTAGCTCACAGGTCACAAATTAACCAGGGGCTTCTGTGTAACCATCAACATACTCTTTGAATGAACTTTGCTATTTTTCATTACCTGCAACAGCAGGACAGAGAGATTTAACTGACTTACCTCATTCTTTTCAGTTCTAATGTGGATTTCAGAGATAGCCTCTCACTCCAGTGACTCCATAACTTTTCAAGAAGCTTTGATGCACAATACATCAAAGTTTTTTTTTAATTATTTCATTAATACTTAATAATACAGCAACTTTTGACCCAAATAAAACCATTTGAAAAGAGATTTGTGGCAGTTTATGGTACAATAGAATGGGGTTTGGCAGTATTTTTAAGATGTTCACCTTGGCTCTTTGCATTACCATTTTACCACCTTGCAAGGTTGCAGTGATCCTTGCGCATGCAGCAGGAAAAGCTGCATGCATTATTTACACCTGTGACACATGAACCTGCTCTGCAGTACCACAGTGGGTTGTGTGGAACATGAGAACGAATCCTCTTCAGCTACTGTGAGCTGTATGTCTTCATGCCTGCAGAACCACAGCCAGTGATGTTTTGCCTTTTTAAATTTGCAACTTGTTTTAGCAGGATGAAAATCCTTAATGGTGATTTCAGTCAGAAACAACTTTTAGCCATTTATTCAGTGGTTGACTTCCTGAATAGGGTAAACACTGGATCTGTGCTACTTTCAAAACATTTGCTGTGTTTGTTGGAGCGATCTGGCATGTCAACTTTCAGCTCAACCAGTCATGAGATTTTGTGAGTGTTGGAAGACAAAAATGGAAGATAGGGCATTTGTCATATTTGTCAGCATTTGGGTATTTGACATTAAATACTTTTGGGATGTTCACATGTCCTGAGGTGTGACATGCTATACTCCATCTAAAACTATTTTAAACAACATTTTGCTACTTCTTATGGGATAATTGTTCATGCAGCTTTTATAACCATTTGTCATACAGCAGGACAATTCAAAATGAACTAGTGAAGGATAAAAGGGTTATTCAAATGTTACAATAAAATAAAATAAACAAAATGGTGACCAGTTGAACTAGTAAAGTAAAAATGTCCTATATGGGTGCTTCTTCAACTTTGGGCACTTTCGTGTCCCATGGGGTTGTTTTTTATTTAACCTAACAGATTTAAACTTTTTTCATTTTCTTTGAATATCGCATTAAAACTGAATCAAAAACTTTTTAACTGGTCTTCATCATTTAAAAAACAAAGAAAACACCCTAATCTAGCTAGTACTTTTCAAATACAATTGAAACTTTGTATTGCAGCACTTTTCGTGTTACTGTCTCCTTAAGATGAATAGCTTATTTTGTGTCCTTCCTCATTTTGTAAATCGTCTTTTAATAAAAGTGTCTGCTAAATTAATACATGTAAAATGTAACATTTATTTTTGGTAGTTTTCAAGTGCCTTTTCTGTAAAGATTTTACAGTTTTAGCCTTGTCCCAGACCCAGACTTTCAACATTATGAAAATCCATGATAAAAATACAAGCTAAACTTAAATTAAAACTATAATCATCTATATAAAGAGTGTAATAAACATAAACAATTTTATGTTTTATTGTGTGAAAATGATTTCTATAAATTTTTCAAAAACGTTTTAAAAATTGCTGTCATTTCCACTATAATTTTGCCACTGTTTATTTATTTTTTTTAAAATTTGTATTATTATTATTATTATTTTAATGTTTAATGTAACTAAGTTGACAAAAGTGTCAAGGAAGATGATGATTGAGATGAATTATGAGACAAGTGATGTTTGAAGAAAACAAATATAAATCAAGGTAATTATCATATTTTTATTGACCATCATTTCCAATGAAGCTGTAATTAAGCATAAAAATATTAAGATAAATAAAATTTTAGCTATGAAATTAGCTTTAGAAAGACAAATGAATTGGGCATTTTATTTCAAAAACGTTAATGTCATTTCCACCACTGGATTCTACCAAACATAATACAGAATTTGAGAAAAAGGGGACAAAAATTACATAGAGTAAATTGCTTGTGATGCATGTACACACACTGTTGGACATTGTTAATAGAGACAAATTTAAATAATAGTAAGAGTGTGAGAATGTTTTAACAAGACATTACAGTGCTCGAAAAAAAAGTGCAGAATTTGAAGAAACATCCATATACATTCATGTAAATTTGACCTAAAATCATGATGTTGATAAAAAAAAAAAAAAAGTGCACGGATATGTTATTCATCAGCAACTCATTCATGTTTTGTCTTGTCCTGTTTTACAGGAAGCGCGGGGACTCCAGTGGTGTTCAATCAGAATGGTGACGCGCCAGGGCGATATGACATCTTCCAGTATCAGATCACTAACGGATCAACAGCTGAGTACAAAGTGATTGGCCAGTGGACAAACAAGTTGCACCTTAATGTAAGTCAATAGTACTGGTATTATTCTCAAAATCCCTTAATATTGCAATACATGCATTAATGGTTTTTAAACCAAGTCTCAAATGTTACATTTAATCATGTAACATTAAGTTTGTTTTTGCCACTCTGCTTGAATATTTATTTATTTATTTATTTATTTTACCTTTGCTGAGTTTCATAATGCACATGACAGGAATACACCGGGGCCTTCATTAGTCATTGGAATGTTTTTATGCCTGGCTGAAAAACTAAATTAATGGATCCAGGAATGAGTAGCATTTCAATGGCCAAAACCTCAATGCAGCTGTGAGCGCATTGAAGTGTATAGTTGCACACCTGATACGTTACGGAGAGTCTCGACTCCTGAGTTTTGTCTCGGCTCAGGTGAGTTGGAGAGCAACTGGTCGCTTAGCAGAACCGTGATCCACTTTTTAATTCGAGTATCAAACCCTCCCCGTAAGCACTTCAACAGATTAGCACTGGATGTGTTATAGATGAAGTGACAACAGAGCGGCGATGATTTGCACATGACTCATTATGGTGACTCACACTGGAAAAGGTAAACATTTTAGAAAGACGTTTCTCGGAAGATAATTTTCTCAAAAGCCAACACATCAAGACAGCCAATAACTCAAGGATGTATGCAAAGGTTCTGAGTTTACAATTTACTGCATCTACTAATGATAAACGCTCAATACGTAAATAGCTGAGATTGCAGAACGTAGTTTTATTGTTTTCACTTGGTTACAAATATTGAGGGTGTGTACTAGATTTTTACATTTTCTGAGAATAATGTGAGTTGTGCTTGCCCATGCAAAAGTTGTCGCCGTGATACTAGAGTGTTTTTGGGTGAAGCTGTTACTAGTTCTTGCTATAAGTGGCCGCTTAGGGCCTCTGAACCACTAGGGTTGCCCCAGTCGGCGACTGGTACCCAAGGGAGTTGAAATCCCAAACCCTAAGTATGAACAATACTAATAGAGGTGCCTGCAACCACTTATAATTAAAGTATATAATGGTTAGCATTGATTGTAACACCTTGAACTTCAAAACCTTGCATGCTTCCTATTAGCATTTTTCAGGATGAATAAAATAGAATTAAACTGCTTAATTGAGAATGGTCAGTGTGGCTTTTGTTTCAGGCAGAATGGGAAGAATCAAATGAGGGATTACTTTAGAATTTGGCCCTTTGATTATTCTTAAATACGCTGTTATGTGATAAGTCAAATTAAATGACTGTTCATTTGCAAATTTGGTCTTTTTTTTCATTTTAATATGTCCCTTCTTTCTTTCCCTCTTCTAATTAAAGCCAATCTGTTTTTTTGCCAGGCATAATTCGTCTTGAGCATGAATAATTCATTCACAGCCATCTCTTTTCAGCAGGCTGCAGTGAGCACTATAGAGCAGAATTATAGAGTTGTCCTTACTTGTCCTGTGGATTGTTCTGGACAGATCGTTTTTTTATGTGCAATTAAATTGTTTAAAAGACCTCAAGAATTCAAAATGACAGTTTCGTGACATTTAGTCCATGTATGTTAGCTTTGAGGCCATCTGTATGCTAATGTACTCTTAAATATTGTCAAGTGATTTCACGAGCTCTTTAAAAGAAGTGTGTGCATGTTAGAGTTACTGCAGTCACTTCTCAAACTAAAGTTTGTCAGCAAGATATTCTATAAATCTCAAACGCCTCTGGCGCATGTTTATCCCTAAATGTATCCGTCATCCAAGTTTTGCCTGGAAGCCAAGCTGAAGCTATACTAAAGCTAGATTGTTCACTACTTGCTGATCTTTCAGTAGCTAAGTGTAACGGTAGCCAGCTGGTACGTGATAGCTGTGCAGTGTGTAAACCTTACTCTCTTGGCCTTAAGAGATAGGGCTAGTGCCATGGCTATTCTAGCCTCCCTACTAGTACGTCCGATTCCCATGCCGGGGATTACCTGTTCGAATCCCGCTCGGGGCGGGTCTAGTAGGACCTGTGACATAAGTGGTAATAAATTGATTTCTTCTGCAAGCTACATTTGTGCAATGCCGCTGTGTTGGTAATGAGACTTCTTTTGAATTCTCAGTTTGTAATTTAACAGTACGCGTCCAGTTGACATCTTTGTCAGGACTTGTTTTCATTCTCCTTTGCAGGTGGATGCCATGCGCTGGCGGATGGGCGACCCCACACTTCCAGGTTCGGTGTGTAGTGTGCCTTGCCAAATGGGTGAAAGGAAGAAGATTGTGAAGGGTGTACCATGCTGCTGGCACTGCGAGCGCTGTGAAGGGTACCACTTCCAGGCCAGCGAGTTCAGCTGCGAGTTGTGTCCATACGAGCAACGTCCAGACCACAATCGCACCGGCTGCATCCCTATTCCTATCATCAAACTGGAGTGGCACTCGGCCTGGGCGGCCGTGCCGGTCTTCGTTGCAGTTTTAGGCATCCTGGCCACTAGTTTTGTGGTGGTCACTTTCGTCCGCTACAACGACACACCCATTGTTCGCGCATCTGGCCGGGAGATGAGCTATGTGCTACTGACAGGCATTTTTTTGTGCTATGCCATTACGTTCCTAATGATTGCCACACCAAGTTTGGGGGTCTGCTCCTTCCGACGAGTGTTCCTGGGTTTGGGCATGTGCTTCAGCTATGCGGCTCTGCTAACCAAGACCAACCGCATCCACCGAATTTTTGAGCAAGGGAAAAAGTCAGTGGCCGCCCCACGATTCATAAGTCCTGCCTCTCAGCTGGCCATCACCTTCAGCTTGATCTCGGTGCAACTTCTTGGTGTGTTTGTGTGGTTCGCAGTGGATCCACCACACACGGTTGTGGACTACGGCGAACAACGTACGTCCCACCCGGAGAAGGCCCGTGGAGTTCTCAAATGCGACATCTCGGACCTGTCACTCATTTGTTCGCTGGGCTACAGCATTCTGTTGATGGTCACATGCACTGTTTATGCCATCAAGACTCGGGGCGTGCCAGAGACCTTCAACGAGGCCAAGCCAATTGGATTTACTATGTACACTACCTGCATCATTTGGTTAGCTTTTATACCCATCTTCTTTGGCACCGCACAGTCTGCAGAAAGGGTAAGTCACAAATACATAATCGTTAAACTTACGTACAAGTAAACTAAATTAAGTATATGTATACAAAATATATATTGAATGTATACAAATTTAATAGAGATAGGCAGATATTGTTTTAGATTTTTTACAACCGATACTGATTATTTTTATTTTTACATGTCCGATAACTGATATGGTGAACCGATACTTAAACAAATCACTAAAACTGATTGTAAGTCTATCTTTAATATTTAAGTGTAAATATAGACCCCAAACCAGTCAAAAAATACAAGGTTTCTATAATCCCGTTTAGTCAACTAGTCATTCAGGAAACTTTGTCAATTTTGTAGGCCACCAGTAGGCCACATCCACACTATTCCATTTTTGCTTGAAAACTCATTGATTTTGCTTCGTTTACACCGCTTATCCAGACTAGAATGGTGTTGTCCTCCACCAGAATCTGAGATTTTGAAAACGCTCTCTAGTATCGCATAATTTGGAAAACGATGATGTCAGGAAACCGAAAGTGGAGTTTTTAAAACACAGCAGATTTGTGTGGCTATGGCCCTAGTCAATGGTTTCTTCAAATTTTTACAAGAATTTGACAAAACCATTTTATAACTTTTCTTTACAACTACAACTACTGTAGATCACTGTGTAGTTTTCAGGTGTTGTGATTCTCATATCTTAATCATAGTAGTAAGATTAGGATGTGGTGCAGTACTGTCAATATTTGTTTGTGTACGTGTGAGCTAAGGGCAGCAGAATATTGCTGTGGGCTACAGATAATAACGTCACCCGCTGGTTAACCTATCACCTGACCCAGCGGGTGACTGCCTGCAGAACATTTTACATGTTAAAAGGCTAACTATGCTGTAGGAGCCAAGACCAGTGTTTCACATTTACTCATGCTTATAGATGTTAGCTGCAATTGCACTGTAGGAAACAGGCAAATGGGTCGGTTGCGATCAGGTAGGCGGAATTATTGATTAGAAGGAGCTGGACTCAAGTAGAGTCTCACTGGAATATCTGACGCTTGAGTGAGCAGGACTGGCATTCAAAAAAAAAATAAAATAAAATACCACATTTTTTGCATTCAGAAAACCACAGAACCACCTTATTGCTTAGGTTTAATAGTTCTAGAGCTTTATAAACATCACATTCGCCTCTATTTTATATGAATAGTTCAGTCATCATTTACTTACCCTAATCTTCCAATCCTGTTATTTTTACAGTATTGTTCTTTTCCATAGATCAACAGTTCATAGTGACCAAGGACTCTCAAGTTTGAATTTGTGGGATCGGGAAAGAGATTTGATAGCTTCTTTGTTGGGAAAGATTAATAACAAACACAATTTTGGTCTGTTCCTCAGACAAAGCTATTGAAGACTTGGGGCATTGCACATTAATAGTATGAACTACCTTTATAGCGCTTTTATTGTGTTTTTATAGTTGTTGTTTCTCTTGATGTGCCACCTTCATGTTTTTACAAATTTGTAGCAGAAGGGGGCAGTCAACGTGACTCCAGCTGTACAGGCATCATGCCTCGTCAAACCCACGAGTAGGCAGCTCAACTTTTCAGAGACGCATTTTTCAAAGACAGACAAAGTTTCAAACTACATTTAACTTGACACAGCATGCTAAAAACAGCTCGTGTGACTAGAGGCGCTGAAAACTAGTGAGACGCAACACATCCAAAGTAAGACGCTACAAAAGCGTGCAACACTATTTTTGTGGTGGCCACTTTTCATCTCACACCTATTGTTCATGCATCTGGCCACAAGATGAGCTATGTGCTACCGTCGTGCATTTTTTTGTGTTAAGACATTCCGTTTCTGATCATCGCCACACTGAGTTTGGGGGTCTGCTCTTCCAATGGGTGCTCCTGGGTTTGGGCATGTGCTTCAGCTATGCAGCTTTGCTAACCAAGAGCAACCGCAACCACCGCATCTTTGAGCAAGGGAAAAGTCGGTGGCTGCCCTGTGATTCATAAGCCCCTCCTCCCAGCTGGACATCAGCTTCAGCTTGATCTCGGTGCAACTTCTGGGTAACGCAACCAAAGAGATGCTCCAAAATCTGTCTGACACATGAGGACATAGACCAACAATTAAAAACAGTAAAGAGGAAAAGTAGGACAATAATAGAGTTATGTTCAATGATATGGAAATAAAACTAATAGTATTTTGACTTCAGGCTACTTTAGTGTTTTCTAAATGCTTTATTTGTCTGGAGCCACAGTATATGGTATATACTGTATACTGTATAATGTTATGTATATTGAATTATCTGAATTAGAATAATGTAAAAATATATTATATTTATAGTTATTATCTTCATTTGAGGGGCTTTTTCAGTAAATATTGATACGCGATTAATTGTGATTAATTGCGATTAAATTGATTAATCGACACATCACACATTTTTATAGATTGACAGCCCTTATAAAAACATATGTAATAAAGAAGTACTGTTGTTTTCAGAATGCAAAACTTGTGGTGTTTTTCCTTGCACTGTGGTTTACGATAAAAACTCATTAGCACATTACTCTTTAGTCACATTAGCCTCTCGCTGTGACTGATCTGCTAGCTAAAAGAGACAATTATGGATATACCAATTACTCCCTAAACTAACAAGCTTCTTTATTTCTTATTTAACACTAGAACTGTAGGATAGATGACATTCTATTAATACAGACCCCCCTCCAACCGTTCTCATTACTTCTCAAGATAAGAAAGCAACGGCATGAATCATTTGATGAAGAAAATGGCATCTTATGGAGAGAAAAAAAAACTAATTCTCTTTGTCACTAATAACAATACATGGCCTTGAGTCTATATTTATTAATGATTGTCTGATTGGCATTACACCAAGCTAAATGATTACATAATTGGAATTTGTAATGAAAAATAACCTGAATCAATACTATTACAAAAGTGTCAATGTTGTATTGATCACAACATTTATGGAATGATCCAGTGTAGAGAGATAGATAATGCTTCACGGCCTGTAAAATATACTTCAATTATCAAGAATGCACTTTGGATAATGCTCCAAAAATCAATATGTGTGGATTTTCATAGAGGCGACTATTACCACTGATATGATCTTCCCTTCTGCATTCGAGAATGGTATCACCCCCAAAAACCAATACTTGCACTTTGACATTTCCAATGCAGAGAACTCTCCAGAGTCATAAAGACTCAATAAAGTGCTGCATGAACTGCGGCTGGCGCGCCTGCGGCTCCTCTGGAATTCAAAGCTTCCCAAAGGTGACTGGTTACGATAATCAGTCCACATATCTGTAGAATCAAATTACGGGTCTTGCATAAATCATTGGTAGATCATTTTGTTGGGTATTGCTAAGTGCATGGTGTGACCTGATCTCCATTTGGGAGCCCAACGTGTCTCTCATATAATTTAAATGCATGGTAAATTCATGCTAAATTGATCTGAGCCTGGGTTATTTTGATTTCTTTTTTTAAGTCAAGGCTACTGAAATTGAATCGTGAGACTGTGAGGAACAATGGGATGGTTATTGGGCGAGATTTACATTGTTAAACAGTCATAGATATGGCCTCTTTATTTTTCTAAAGAGCTGTTTTTCTAATTGTAAATGATAGGTCTTTGAGGTTTGCTCTGCATGGTGCCTAAGCGTGAAAATGCTCATTTCAAGTGGATCAGTGAATGAAATACATTTATATGCACAGTAATATTACAACATTATGTGAAATGCGGCAAAGTTCTTAGTAATTGTATTCATGTTATGGAAATCCTTTTGTAGGCGTAAGCGTATTTGCACTGAGGCATGAAATGTTCTACTATTTTTCTCTTGTGATGAGTGTTATGAATATTTAAGATTTCATAAGGAGGGCTATGACTTAAAAATAACTTGAGCAAAATGAGCAATCTGCACTTTATGCAGTAATTACATTTATTCCATCAGAGATATGGTAATTAAACTGAATCTTTACGTGACATTTAGATGTTTTGGTCTCGCTTTAGTTTTTTTTAATTCCTTGAAGGCCAGCTTTGTTGTCAATTAGTTCTGCCACCTTTGTTCTTCATGATTTTGAGAATCACTTTTTGGCATTGTTTTTCCAAAGTTGGAGTGCCTATAACTCCAAAAATATTAAAGATGTCTTAATATCCTTTTAGATTCTGGTTCAGAATAAACTTTTATTTTTCGTATCTTCATTTTAAGGCCCTATATGGTTAATTACCAGAGATATGGGGCTCTTAATATGGCTCTTTTACCCGTTTTCAATAATTGAAATCCAAATGTTGTTTACAAGGCACAAAGCTCTTTCTTCTTGTCCAACAAAACAAAGGTCTGGAGTACAAGTAATTTTGAAACTAGAAATGTACCTTTATTTATTCACATAAAACAATCATTTGTGCTGATTTTCGAGAGTCCAAAAATACACTATTATTAAGAATATGCAACATGTGGCTTTTCCATTAGTGTAATACCTACTGTATATCTAGAGATTGGATTTCAAGGGGGGATCCCACCCATAACAGTGTTTTATTCCCCCCCATTGGCATATAATGCAGTAAAAGGTGCTGAAGTCAGTAGTTGTGCTTAAATAGGCAAAAATTGTCATTTTGACCCCCCTCTACAAAATAATGGATTACTTATTAAATATTGATCCATGGCATTTATTCATTTGGTTTTCAAAATCATTTATGTTTATTTTTCTACAGAAAGAATATGAACAAAATCCAAAATTTCAGCTGGGGGAGTTTCTGAAATTTGCTTGATTTGACATTGAATATCTCTGCTTTTACTATTGCTCATACTATTGGTTAGGGATTTAAACAAACCCCTAACACTAAGTATTAAACTACTGCACGTACTGTACCTCGTCCCATATTGTTTGTGTTATGAACAGTGGTGATACTCTAGCAACCACTCAGAACACCCTAGCAACTAGAATTTTTACTATCCCAAAACTTAAGATAGTATTGCTAATATTAATTTGTGACTCCCCAACAGTGATACACAGAAAGATGCGCGTGCACACACACACACACACACACACACACACACACACACACACACACTGCATGTTGGTGCAGCTATCATTATGAGGACTCTCCATAGACATAATGACTTTAATACTGTATGAACTATAGATTCTATCCCCTAACCCTAACCCTACCCCTAAACCTAACCCTCACAAAAAACTTTCTGCATTTTTACATTTTCAATAAAACATAGTTTAGTATGTTTTTAAAGTGATTTGAATTATGGGGACACTAGAAAACCTCATAAACCACATTTATAGCATAATACCCTTGTAATTACCAGTTTGTAACCTAAAAATTCCTCGTAAACCACTTAAACCTGCCCACACACACTAACACACACACACACACACACACACACACACACACACACACACATACACACACTTGCCCCACTAATATCATCATAAATGGAGGCAAACCTGCCATATTCCTCCTTGACACAAAAAGCAACGGTCATAATTCATCCTCTCCTCCGGCTTCACACCACATGATATTCCTGCTGGTAGAAAGAGAGACTGCCCCGATCCTTAGTGTGCCACAAGCAGTGCTATTAATCATGGCTAATCTTCACAGTCCCTGTGTGGGATGCAGCCATGACTTAACTGACTAAAGCTAATGCACCAGAGAGAAAACGTCCAACAGAAGAGGAACAGGGTTGATACTGAGATGCTGCATAGATAAAAGCTGAGTTAATTTCCTAACAACAAAAAATAAGACAAGGAATAAAACAGCTCTGGTCATACAAACAAGTTACAAGTTACTTTCAAAGAGATTGGCTGTGCTGTATTTGAATGTCACTATATTGCTTTTCCACCTATCTTGCTCGCTTTGCATCGTTCTCAGCAAGGCCTAGCAATGTTTTCCTGGACACCACCAAAACACCTGTCTGTAGCTAGTGCCATTGTCATTTTGAACCACATTTTAGGTCATTCTGAACGATTTAAGAATCTCTGGATGTGTTTAAAGTGTTGCCATCATAAGGAAGTTCCAAATTTAGTGCCACATTTATGCAAAGACTGTTTTAGTATTTAGGATTTGCAAAAATGCATTTTGAAGGATTGGACAGTGCAAACTATATTAGGCCTGACAACAAAGATGAAGAGGGAGTCTATTTAAAAGTCTTAGACCACATCCACACTAATACGTTTTCCTTTGAAAACACATTGATTTAACTATGTTTACGCCTCTCATCCATACACTGGCGTTTTTCTCCACCAAAAACTGAGACCTCTTCATAACCGCCTACTTTGGAAAACAATGACATTAAGAAACTGAAAAAAAAAAAAAAAAAAAAAAGGGTTTCAAACTTAGGGTGTGGCTTTAAAGTCACAGCAGTATAAAACTGCATGTTTAATTCTAATCTTCATAGAGAGTGTTCAAAATGATCATTAAAACTCAATTATGAGTGTTGTTGGTTGAAAAAAAAAATACAAACATTATAAGTGAACCTCAAGAGCTTTCTTGAGACTTTCTTTCTTCTTCAAAACACAAACAAAGATTTTTAGATGAATATTTTAGCTCTGTAGGTCCATACAATGTAAGTGAATGGTGACCAGAACTCAGAAGTTCTGAAAAGGACATAAAGGCAGCATAAAAGCCATCTATATGACTCCAGTGGTTTAATCCATGTCTTCTGAAGAGATATGATAGGTGTGGGTGAGAAACAGATCAATATTTAAGTCCTTTTTTTTGTTTTATTTTTTGCTGAAAATCTACACTTTAACTTTCACTTCCACATTCAGCCACCTACTGGTTGGAGCAGGACAAAGGTTGAAATTGATAGTAAAAAAGGACTTAAATATTGATCTGATTCTCACCCACAACTATCATATTTCTTCAGAAGACACTGATTAAACCACTGTAGTCATATATACTGTCTTTATATCCTTTTTGGAGCTTCTGAGTTCTGGTCAACATTCACTTGCATTGTATGGACCTACAGAGCTGAGATATTCTTAAAAAAAAATCTTCATTTGGGTTCTGCAGAAGAAAGAAAGTCATACACATCTGGGGTGGCATGAGGGTGAGTAAATTATTAGACAATTTGCATTTTTGGGTGAACTATCCCTTTAAAAGGCTTACATTTGCTTGATTGTTGTTCAGTCTGCATGCCTGAATTTTACATGCAAACATAATGGAACTCGCACATTAGCAGTAAGCAAACTAAAATACATCATGCAACATGACGGAAGCCATAAATAAAAGGTAAAAGGCAAATAAGCTGACAGTAACAGTGCGATATTTACATTCAAATGCCGAGGTCTTACCGTTATTATAAATACAACAAAAGTGTGTAAAAAGCCACTACTGTCAAAAACATCATAACCGAGGTTTTACAGAATCTGCATTGGAAAATATTGCATTAATGTTTCTTTGCACGCCACACAGCACAGTAACCGCATAACACAACAAGGCACATTGATTTTGTGCTTGTGGTCAGTTAGCCAAATTAATCTGATTATCAAACGGGAAAGATGAGACTGAACATTTTCATAGCAGGATGTTAGCTTGACAAGATTTCAGGCCTATAAGGCCCTGTTCCCACAACCACAATGTAACATTTGGAAAACATTATAAAAACATGCATTTGTTAGCTGAGGAGTGTGTTGCATTAGCAAATATGCAGCTAATCCGGTTTGATTAATTGCCGTGAACCATGTGCGTAATGTGTGATCGGGGGAACAGATGGACGTTGGCTTCACTTCCATCACTCTGATAATGTACCTGAACAGAAATGTCAGCTGCTAATCGCTACTGTGAGCCTGTAACCCTAGTGAGTTGATGCAAATGCTGTCTACAAAGACCTTCCAAAGCAGCATCGTAACTGAAATAACCAAATAATCAACCAACTGTAAAACCAGACAATTTGTGAACTGACCAGATTAGGAGACCGGCTAAGACCAGCTAACCAGTTTAAGCTGCTTTTAACTATCTGCAGGGCAGGGACATAATATAAAGTAAACAGGGTCAATTACGATTTCATGTTGATTTTTGAAGTTGAGTTTTTCATTCTTTTCTTTTCTTTTTGGGTGAAAAATTCACTAAGATTTAAAAAGCTTTTTTTCACTCTGATTTATGCAATTTATACTCTGTAATGAATATTTATTCCACATCATTTCAAACTTTTCCCCTCAAATGAACTTGATTTAATTAAAGGCTGCTTAGTTAGCCTGGATAGGAGTAAACGCTCAACACAACTTCAGACCGGCGTCATTTAGGGCTGGTGACATAATAACTCCCTGTGCAAGAGAAAAGTTTTCTTCATAATATATTCAAAAGAGTTTGCAGGAAACCTCAGACACTTGTTTATAGTGACCAGATGTTGTGAAGCTGCTTTAGTGTGATTTTTTTATGCTGATGTTAAAATATGCATCCACTACAGCTGTTGAGGAAACATTCTCAGCTGTTTTCTGACAGTTTTCTGAAATGACAGCCATTTTTTTGTGGTGTAAATTTTTATAGTATATGCATGTTAATGTGTATATGTGATGTGCAGAGCAAATGGCACTGTGTCTAAACCCTTATAGCTGGTGCAATAGATTACACTAAGCTTGCTTGCGTGTTCAGTTTATGCGGCCTGCTGAATGACACAAACTTTCAGGGTATAGATATTGTGATTGTTTTGGGTCATAAATAGTAGTGATCTGCTCTTCTGTGGTTTTCACAGTTTTCCCACCTGCCCAACACATCTCTTTGATGCAATAGTTTTATACTAAGATAATAAAATTTGGGTCAATGATGTGACACATTTTTTTTGGCCAGATCTGTTAAATTATTCAAAAATATATCAAAAATGCAATTCACACAAAACAATTACTTGAATGCACCTCTTTAATGATGAACATATTTCCAATGAGTTGAAAGTCATTTTAATGTTTTCTCTAGGGCTTAAATTCAACACTCAGAAGTGCCGAAGGTGTGTTACCATATAGAGACAGTTAAAGGAATCTCAATAAAAGCTGACATTCATGAAAAAAGAAAAATTGTTGTGTAGTGAGCAGGAACTAAAAACAGTTCAAGGAACGAAAACGAAAAAGAACGAAATGTTTCAATTGTTCCGAAGTGAAAACATTATTTGTAAATGCTGGCTACTGGTTAATTTTCATTCTGATAATTTTTTCATGAAACTAAACGCCAAAGGGTATATCACAGTAAATGTTTGGAATTACTGTACACCACTTCATATTGCCCGAAAAAAAGAAACGTGCTTTGATCCTGAAGGAAACTGCTGCATCACACATTTCTTTGTCGAATTGCCCATTGTGAATGTTGCATTCTCTGAATGAAGATCTTCTTTAACAACTATGTATACGTACTACATTTACTGTACATGCACAGCTAATCCAGATGCAAGGAAAACATTATTAGAGGTAAAAAGAACTTTTCTTAGTAGTTTCCAAGTCTCCACTGAATTATGTGATGCATTAATACAGATTTGATGCTGCCAGGTTTTGACTGAGAGGCAGATCTGTAATTAATGTTATACTTCAGTATACGTATAATCAATATATAATCGTATGTTTGTAACAATTTCTATGTATGCTGATAAATCCACCACTCAGGAAAAATGTAATTGTTTATTTTCACTTATTTTGGTGAGGTAAGTGGCTTATTTTAGTGGCTTTGTTTTTCCAGAACAGGTTGCTTGTTCTAGATCTAGCAACATTGCAACTGGTATATCACCCAAACCTTAGAGCAGAGCACTGTAAATTTAAAAAGAACATTATCACTGTAACCGTTCTTTAATTTTGTTTTAACCGGTGACCATTTGGAAAAGAGGCTGTGGAACACCCGAACCGTAATGAAAAAATACTGTTTCTGCTCAGAACGAACCAAAATAAAAAACTAAGTGTTTTTAGTCCCTGGTAGTGAGTAGTGCAGAATAATCGTTTATTCATATTTTAGTTAAAAAAAAAAAAGCAGTGAAACATTTGATTTTTCAAATGTGATTCATATTTTAAAAACTTTTGTTCATCAAATGTCACGTGGTGTAAATAATATGTACAGTAGCTTGCCATTTTGTTGTTTGTGTTGACAAAAAACATAAAAAAAGCGAAGACCCCTTTAGACCCTCAAGAGTGTGCAGTAAAAAAAAAAAAAAAAGAAAAAAGATCAAAACATTTGACATTTTTATGAAAAGGCACATTTTGATAAGGTCAAGTAGTGTAACCGTGAAAAAACGTCTTGATATTCTTCACTCAAAAATTCATGATATTTGTAGAAGAAAAAAATACCTTGACAAATGTTTGAAAACTTTTTTTGAAATTAACGATAAGTTGCGTACACACATTTAATTAAGGTTCAAGGAAAGTATTTGAATGTCTTTTACTTGATGTAAAAAGCATAGTTTTTGTAATCTATTTATTTATGTATATATTTAATGTAGTAAAGGTTGTAGGCCTATTTTTACAGTAGATTAAACACTTTAATCGCGATTAATCTCATAATTTTTCATAGTTAATCGTGATTAATCTCCGATTTTAAAAGTAGTAAAATTTGACTCTATATATACTTATTTTCTGTCATAATGATTTTATTTGTTCTTTGGAAAGAGCAACACAATAGAACAAAACAATACAGTGTGTAATGCTTTATTAACATTTTCCAAACTCCACAGTATAAAGACCAATTCGCTCCAAATAGCTCCAATTTGAGTAACATTAAACATTTCCTAAAGTCTAAGTGGAATGTCGACTGATTGAAAGAACTAGTATTCATTGCAATGCGCATTAAACCCTCATTTATATACGTATATATATATATATATATATATATATATATATATATATATATATATATATATATATATATATATATATATATATATATGTATATATGAAACCAAATTGGACACAAAGATTATATTTTTCTGAACTTGACATGTGTTTTAAAAGATTTCTTATTTTTATCACCTTGAACAACTTAATTTATCAGTGACCAATTTACTTACCCCTAACCCTAAAGCTAACTCTTAGATTTGATGCAAATTATAATTTGGCCTTTTTAAATTGTGAGGGCCACTTCAAATGTCCCAACCTGGTCTCAAGACAAGTCATAATAATAATAGTACAAGTTGGCTCATACAAAAACATACAGAAACGTTTAATCCCATAAAGAAAAATAGACGGACCACTGAACAATGTTATTATGATTTTCCTAAGTTTAACCCCAAACCCAACCCTTAACCTAACCATGACTTTATATCATAGGAATATAAGAAAACATCAGTGTTTGGAATGAGATGAAGGAAGGGTATTACAGGTTCTTGACATTCATCAGTCATCTGAATTGCATTAATAAATATGGAATTTGTATACTGAAGTTTCCTTTTCTAAAATAAGGTGTTGGATAGAGGTTAGCTAAAATTGATGCCTTCACTGGTTGGTATTTATGCAAATAAAGTCTTACCTTTTCGTACGAGCCAAGTCGTACGATATCTTACAATTTTGCCATCTCATACAAATTGTTATGAGTTGTCATGAGACTATGTTACTTTAACAATATTTGTGAAGAAGACATTCATAAAAATGTGGCCCTCACAAGTATAGCCAAACCTGTACACACATACATACACACACAGGGTTGCGATCTCTGGCCCAGAAAATAACATGGGCTCTCACCTGAGAAAAAGACCTAACAAAACCTGTTCAAATGGGTTTCGTGAGCAGCAGGCAAGACACAGAGAATCATTAAAGTCCAGAGTGATAGTTTGGTGACTGTTGCTGTCCAAGGTCTCTTCAAAACTAATTAAGAGTGGCACAGGAGCATTGAGAAACTTAATGAAAGCAACAGGGGAATTGGTAGGCAAAGGCACGGGTGACACTGTATGGGTCATTTTTGGAATTTTAAGGCATTATAGGCGTACTCCGGATGCAAAGGCTTCTATAGTAGCATGGAATTTGTTCTTCACAGGAAAGTGTTTTCTCTTTTTACCGTACTAGTCGTGTGCGTAAATTTGCAAGTGAAAGGACACCTGCTGGTTTATTGCATACACGGTAGTTTTACCATTTTACATGTATCTTGGCTCCTGCAGGCTTTAAGGAAAGCGTGTAAATCAGATTTTTAAATTGTAGCCCTATATGCCACAATCATCTGTTTAACTTCAGACCTTGAGTTCCTCAGGAGGTTCTTGGCTCTGGTGTCTCAGTAGTAGGCATGTGATTAAGTGCTCAGTGTGAAAGCATTCATATACGTCTAGCACTATTTATGTGTCTGCAGTACTTCAGAAAAGTCTAATGGTTGTGATGTGATTTTTGTGATTTAGCCATTGCTTTGGATTATAAATGGCTCTGATTCTAGGCTAATTGTTACAAACCAGCTAAGAAAATGTGTAAAAAATATCACATTTTATGGTACTACATTTGGCAATGTAACATTTTATGTTTGTAAAATGAACAATTTACATCTATGAGTTACATCAATTAATCGTGATATGTACACACGTGACCGGACATCAGTTGAATTTTATATTAACATGCCAAGTTGCTATAAACCATTTAAACAATCTTATTTTTCCGTTAAATAATTGTTTTAATCAACTCTGCTTAGTGTTATGCCAGCGTTACCTCTAAATCACTGTAATGCACAGCCTTTCACGGCTTGTTGCTTCATCAAACGACGTCTGCAAACCATGTGGAACTGGAATTTTCTCCAGTTTTCTTACCTTTAAGCAAAGCCCATTATAGACCTTATACGCTTGTTTAAAGTCTTATTGCGCCGTGAAATCTCTCCGCTACAATGGCTCTGTGTTTCTAGTGCTCTGACCAGTCCCTCCAAAGGGTTTATAGGAGTATTAAGTTCTAACAGTGTAAGCCACTGATTTGTGACGGATTCTGCCGGAGCGCCTGGTCCCACTGTCACATGATCTCACAGATCGATGGGTTATATTCCAGCTGCATGAAAGATGATGGCAAATATCATCAGAGTTGTCATGTGTTCTATAGATGCTCCCTTGAAACAGGAGTCTATGCTTGAGTGGATGTTGTGAGAACTCAGAGCAGTGTTTCCTATATGTTATATTTAATGGGCTAGTTGTTTGCCCTGAGTGATTTCTTTGATCTGGGAGCAAATTAATGCTGAATTAGATATAGCTTTCCATGGACAATCCCCAGTCTGTGTCAGACTGTTGTTGGATCAATACCTGAGGAGCTGGTCTCCTGTTTACTTGCAATTTCCTAACTTTAGGAAGGCAAAATATCAACGGATTTAGTGATTTCTGTTTAGACTGGTTTTTCTTCCACTTTGGGCACTTTCATGTCCAAAGAGATTTCAACTTTTTTCTTTTTGATATATGAGGGTATCATTTAGACAGACTCAGAAACCTTTTATCAGGCCTTCATCATTTATTTTGGGTACTTTTCAAATGGGTTTAATGTATAGATTTTATTGTTTTAGCGTTGGTCCAGACCCAGGCTTTCAATATTAAACCATGAAAATCCATTATGTATTACATGTATAAAACAATGATAGTGTAAACAAAGAGTGAAATAAACAAAACCATTTCGATATTTACTGTGTGAAAATGATTTCTATCAGTTTTTCCAAAATTACGAAAAACAATTTTGCCCCTAACAGAGCTTTGTCAAAATTTAGTGTACTTGTTTACCAAGTGGACAAAAGTGCCATTTAGGGCATGCTTGAGATGAAATATGAGACAAGGTATGTTTGAAGAAAACAAAGAAAAATGTAAGAAATTTCAATATTTTTATTGGGCGACATTTCCAATCAAGATGCAGTTTAGCCAAATTACCCGAAAAGTGTGAAAATATTATTTAATTGTGTGTATTTAGGATGCATAAACTGTTAGCTATGAAATTAGCCTTAGCAAGACAAAAGAGTCTGACATTTTATATATATATATATATATATATATATATATATATATATATATATATATATATATATATATATATATATATATATATAAACCTGTATGAACGTATTAATACCTGTCACAAGCTCGAAAAAATTTATTGTTGATTCTCGAGCGCAGATGACAGGAAATAGTCATGACAACTGCAAAGTTTAAGGTGGCACTTTGCAGTATAGCCTACAAGTGTTATTTAGTCAGGATCTATTTTTGGATTCATTTAAATGACTGAAAAATTTGGCTTGCAGTTGTAAGTAGCAGCAAACAGTGTGTGCCCCTGTTCCTCCATCATGCCCACCGCGGATGTCGCTGAGCGTTGATTCCCATGGGTATCACACTGCCTTAGTATGCCAGTGGATGTTGGCCTGCTCGTCTGGTCCAATTTTGTTACAGTTCAGAGAGCAGCGGGTGACCAGAGCTGTCCAAACTGACCACATCACAATCCCTGACCGATGCTGTTCATTATGGGCATCACAGTGGCAAAGCGCTGTATGTTTACTTTTGTAATCTCTCATCTCTTTGAGCGTTTGGCTCAGGCGTGTCTCTCCATCTGCTGCTCGCCATTCACTGTGATTTTACCCCCGCTGGAGAAAAAGATACAAATGAGTGCTTATCCTTGGAGAATTCATCCTGTCCATGTGTGTATTTGTAACCGGTTCTGTTTGACCCGCTCCGAGCGGGATTCGAACCGGGGTCTCTGTCATGGGAGGCAGGCGGGTGCGCTAACAAGTAGGCTAAAGGCTACAGCCTCTAGCCTCTTTGCACCTCTTGAGGCCAGAAGAGTGAGGTTTACACATACCGCATTGCTATCACAAACCAGCTGACTCCTGTTACATATTCACAGGACTGTTTTGTGTGTTCTCATGTCTGTTAATTGAGGAAGAGCTTTCACTTTGAAATTCTAATTAAGGAAATTTGTAAATGTGTCTCAGAGCATGTACATGTGTCCTTATCTGCCGCTAATTATCCTTTCAGCATCAGAGAAGCTTTGAAGATGTACGTTTGCCTGCATGTGTGTCTGTGAGTTTCCGTGGAAACTGATTTGAGCTATTATAAGTATTTATGACTTATGACAAGAGTCAGAAATTAAACATTTAATATGTTTCATTATATTATATTCTAGATTTATTAAGTTATGAGTATAGTGCCTCTGCAGACACAGTGTAGCTAAATATAAAAAGGTTATCATGAAAAATAAATCCTATATTCCGGCTTCAATACAAGTTAAGCTCAATCGACAGCATTTCTGGCATAATATTGATTACCACAAAAATGTATTTTGACTCGTCCCTCCTCTTCTAAAAAAACCCTGGGTTACAGTGAGGCACGTAATAGGGATGCACGTTACCATTTTTAACATTCGGTTAACCGCGAGGTTTCATAAACAGTTAATCGGTTTTTCGTCGGGAGTCGGGATGCTTTTTGTTTATAAACACTACTCAAAACAGCAGCAAATAAAGTGTACAGTGAGCTATGAGTCTAAGTAGCACAATACATACATCTTCAAATCATAAAATCAAACTAAATTAATCAAACAATCACTACCAGTATATGCGCTCTACCCGAGCAGCTTCACATTTCCGTGAAGCAGCGAACACAAGTATTGCCATGTGCATGGAGTTGCTGCGGTTAAATACTGTAGCCTCTTCAGGGTGCTTTGATTTTGAAATAGTTTAAAATCAGATTACATTGAACTTGTCTAATTATTGTATTAAATGTGCACATCAGAGCAATAGGGAAAGAACACCATCTTATCGTTTATAAAGTGCTGAAACATTGCTCGGTGAAAAACAAACTGGAATCATTTTTAATGGTGTTATATTCACTTAAAGTAGGCTACTCTTCTTCAGAATGCAGCACAACGAATGAAACACAACGCAGGTGTTTTGAGATGCGTTTATAAAAATTAAAGTCTTTTTAACTTTACTCGGTGTCTAAAAATGCGGTGATCTTGCGTGAGAATCAGCCGGCGCAACAGTCAAAGACGCCCGTCCAGCTCGTGTCAGTCAGTATCAGTGATCTATAATAGAAAAACAGCGCAGACACATACAAAAGCATATTTGAACAGCCCCTAACTCGCCCTATACTTCAAAAACTGGCCAGAAAACCTGACGGTTTGTCGCAACTCGTTGAGCTCGTGTCAGGTTGAAGACCTCAATTGCACGTGTAGAATAACCGAATAGAGATTTGATATTTAAATAGTAGCGCATCGAATGGTTAACCGAATGTTGACTATCTGTGCACATCTCTAGCACGTACAATGGAAGTGAATGGGGCCAATCCTTAAACGCTAAAATACATTGTAAGTGCCTCACTGTAACCTTGATTTTTACTTTTCATGGTAATCAACATTATATGCCACAAATGCTGTCGATTGAGCTGAACATGTATTGAACCCGGAATATTCCTTTAAATCATCCATGAAAACACAAATAAAATGTTTAATATCTACTGTAGTTTAACATCAAAATGAACTGGTCAAAAATATGATTTAACCTCAGTGAATCAACCTAAATACATTATGTGAAACTAGCAAAACTTATTTTAAAGGTTAAATAAAGAAGAAATAGTTCTTTAAGGTAACAATTATATAAAAGGTAAAACTAATTGCTGGGGCCAAATACTGCCACTTTAAAAATAATAATAATAATAAACAAAACGTACATTTCTGAATCTGCTTATGATATGTGACATTTTGAAGAATCTGATGTACAATATTTGAGCGAATCTCACCCAATTACATGTCCAAGTCACATTTTGCCCTATACAGTATATGCATAGTGTATTTTTAGGATGATTCATATTTTTTGCATTGTGATTATTTAATGAAAATTAAGTACTTTTACCACAAATTCTCATAACTGTAATGCGTCACAATGTTTTACTTTTGATTGTTTTGAGTTGTTAAAATTAATTAATTTGTCACTGTAAAGATTTTTTATTTAAATCAACATAAATTAAAGGTAGTTCAACAAATACCACCATGAGGAATAAAAACATCTAAAATACTGTATAATTAAATACAATTTTACTCCATCAAACTCCATCTATTGTGTGTAACACTTTCAGTTAATACACTCATATTTTTAAGATTTACGTATTTTAATTCCATAACAAACTTCAATCAGATTTAATTAAGTAATCTTTAATAAAATCAAAAATATTTTAAGGTTTATTAATTTAATTTTGTTAACCACTACACAGTTCAATTTAACTGAGTGTTGTTATGAAATTGAAATGCGTAAATCTTAAAAATTGGCTAAAATATTCTGTTCTTAATAAAACTGTTTTTAAAGCTTTGATTGATTGCAATTAAGGTTTTTAATGGGATTCAAAGGTCAGGAAACTGTTAAAAACTGTTGAGTAACAGGCTAGAGAGTTTAATATTCTGTAGAAAAAAAAAAAAAAAAAAAGTAACTACATACAGATATTTTATTTGAGATATTTCTGACTTTCTCTTTCTCTCTGATGCGTACAGATGTACATTCAGACCACCACCCTCACCATCTCTCTCAGCCTCAGCGCATCTGTATCTCTCGGGATGCTCTACATGCCCAAAGTTTACATCATCATCTTCCACCCGGAGCAGAACGTGCCCAAACGCAAGCGCAGCTTCAAAGCGATCGTCACTGCCACCACAATGTCAGGCAAACTGGTACAGAAAGGAAGTGAACGGCCCAACGGGGAAGTTAAGACTGAGCTGTGTGAGAGTATGGAGACCAACAGTGAGTATGACCACAGCTGAAATACCCAGAGAGAGTGCAACAGCAGGGTCCTCAGAAAATCCATTCAAAATCTTCCTAGAGTCATTTTATTTATTTTTTTAAATAATGTAAAAACCTCTCAAGTCAGACCTACAGGAGGTTATTAAGAGAGGACATATCATATAGAACTACACTACCCACAATCCTGAGCTGATATCCACCAATCAAAAAGTTGCAGGTACCATGGCAAGGTGATTGTGTCAAGAGAGTGCAACAGTGCCCGCTTCATAAAAGAGATCGATTGATAAAAAGTTTATTATAATATAGAAACAATATGTTTATTGCAAAATACATAGTAATATAATTATGATAAAATAAGTAGTTTAAAGGGATAGTTCACCCAAAAAGTCTCTCATCATTTACTCACTCTCATGCCATCCCAGATGTGTCAGAACACAAATGGAGATTTTTGGAAGAATATTTCAGCTCTGTCGGTCCATAAAATACAAGTGAATGGGTGCCAAAATCTTGAAGCTCCAAAAAGCACATATAGCCATCATAAAAGTAATCCTTTCGACTCCAGTGGAGTAATTACTGTCTTCTGAAGTGAAATGCTAGGTGTGTGAAAAATAGTTAAATATGTAACATTTTTAAACTATAAAATTTCGCTTCTGCCCAGCTATGGTATGCCTAGTCATGAGGGTCGAATATACCCTGCCTCTCACATGATGTAAGCATGTTGGAAAGTTCATGCGAGACTACGGAAGCAGCTGATTTGGTTTTGCTATTGGTTTGGCTTTTTTTATATACATTTAGTCTCCAACATCATAATATTTTTCACAAAAAATGTATTTTAGGTAGGGGTTGTTTTTTTGGGGGTTTTTTCTATTGCTTTAACTGTTGGATTAATTTGTTTGAATTAATCCATTTTACGTTTTTATTTAAAACAATTTTTATTTTTTATTTTATGTATTTAATACGATTTTCGTAAGTAAGATGGTGTTACAGACAGCTCACAAAAATATCCTTGAACAACACCAATAAAATGGTCAGAAATACTTTTACTGACCATAAAATGATGGAGGAAACAGTCTAAAAAAGGCTCGCCTAAAATATTTGACATACGAAGGTAATGCACACGCATTCAAGTGAGAATAAACTCGATTCTCTTATGTGTTTCCCCTCCAGCAGCTTCTTCCACCAAGACGACATACGTCAGCTACAGCAATCACGCCATCTGAAGAAGGCCACTCTTTCTGGGCGGAGCCAGGGGGCGGGGCCCTGTCTAAACCAGGATGGCTGTCATGTGACATGCTGACAGGCAAATGGACCACCCATGGGCATCCGCATGAGACTTTTTGTATCGTTCTGCATCAAACTAAATCTGCAGCATCTTGGAAGACAAAAAAGAAAACAGACTAACAGGACCGACCAGTGAGGCTGCTATTAAAGAGCTAATCCTGCCATGAACAAACACAAACATGCACATACACTCAGAAAATGCGACGGAATAGTCGCAGGCTTGCGGTCATGCGAAACAAAATACATACTTTTCACAAAAAATGGTGTAAATGTTATGCCGATGGAAACACATTCACAGTAAACTTTGGAAATGTGGATAAGCGAAAATATATGAAAACTACCAGAGTCAAACTATGTTTGTTGTTATTCTTCTTGTATTTTTGTGGTCGTGCTGATTTTTTCATTTTTGTCCCACTTTGTCGGAAACCTGCATTCTGAGATGTGTCTTGTATTGGCTGACTGAACTGTAACCCGGAGTTGTGAAGCTGTAAAATGCCATGGTTGAAGCATGCTAGTTTTTTACCAAAAAAAAAAAGAAGAAGATTTATTTATAATAAAGGAATGTTTTGCAAATGTGTAGCGTTGTTAGATGTGTATTTGACAGTGATATTTATGTTCATTCAAACACTACCACATTTCTGCATTATTTGCTCTCTTAAAGTATTTAGTCATAAAATTGAGAAATTCACCCAAGGACAATTTTGTTAGACACACGTATTATAACCTTAAATATGCGGTTGATGTTCTGTCTATTTGACAGAGCTTGAACAATTTGCAATGCTAAGATTTTAGGATGCTCAATGTAGCATCACTGCCAATGCACATCGATCGATATTTCCTTTCCAGAAGCAGCGTGAAAAGGCACTGATCTCTGACCACATATAGCCAGGAGTCAGGTGGATTAAACAGCATAAGGTGATGTTCTAGGTGAAACGACCTTTGAAATCGAGTCCTGACTGACAGCGTAGCGCCAATGGCACGACCACCTCCCGTTTCTGCAGTCAGCTAAGGGGGGAGTTGTGGAATGAGATAGCAGGTGTTGAGTGAATCTAATGCCGCATTGCTCGAGGCTGTCGGTTTGCCCTCACGGTGTGGACCCGAGCCCCGGGCAGCTTCTGAAAGAGGTTGTTACACTAATCCTGGCTATCTCCACCAGGCTGATTCAATTATTTTGCCCCCTGTACCACAGATATTCTAAGACCATCCAATTCTCAGTCTCCATCCCTTTATGTCTTTCTTGCTTTCACTTAAATATGTCACCCAGGAAGTACACAAGAATACAGTCTTTTTGGGGAAAAGACCAGCATCAGCAATCTCTTCTTTCCTACTTCATTCTTTAATATTTTTCATAGGCAAATACATTCTTAAAGAGCCCATATTATGCTAATTTACAGGTTCATGATTTTATTTTGGGGGTCTACTAGAATAGGTTTGCAGGCTTTAATGTTCAAAAAACACATTATTTTTCTCATACTGTACATTTCTGCTAAACCTATTTTCATCCTCTGGCTCAAACACTCTGATTTAGGTCCTGTCTCTTTAAAGCCCCCCTTTCCAAAAAGCCCAGTCTGCTCTGATTGGTCAGCTGGCCTAGTCTGTTGTGATTGGTCAACCACATAGAGCGTGTGTCGGAAATGTAACACCCCTGACCATAACTGAGTTTCAGGCTTCTTTAACAGCTGTTAACACTGTTGTAACTATGGTAACAATGGCGTCGGTTTTTGCCGTACCAGTTTGAGTCCGATAATGAAAGTTTGGAAGAACAAGCTGATCGACCCAAACCACCTTCGCAAGCACAACTTGAGCAGGACGTTTCACAGTGGTAAGTTTTTATTTAGTAGCTTTCTTACAAGTACACTGTTCATTATTGTGAACCTAACAAAGCTTCAAGTAAAAGACACAAAGTGCATCTAAGTTAGTCATCTTTTGCTGGAATGGGTGCAGCCGAACTTTTTTCGTCCGAGCTATGAACGGAAAACAGAGGCTTACTCCCAGTTAGTGAGCAAGTTAGCCGTGGACTACCGTGGATAGCGGCCGTAACGTTACAATTTGTAATTATATAATTATATAAGACTCTTGAGTTCGACCATTTTGTTACGCAGTTTTAGGTAAAAGCCGGCCCACAGCTGAATAGTAAACCCTTACCAAAACAATAACATTACATAGCAAGTTAGCCGAGCACTACCGTGGATTGCAGACGTAAAATTACCATTTGCAAAAATAAATCCATCTCCACACTTGATCACTATTCATGATAGTAAGAACAACAAACAAGCTGCATAATTCTACACAATTGTAGGTAAAAGTGGGCCCGCAGCTGATTAGTAAAACTGTTTCAACACAGTTTTATTTCTTCTTGTATTTGCATACTGAGATATGATTGGTCTTCTATCTCGCATGTATTTGCATACTAAATAGTGATTGGTCTTGTCTTTCTATTGAATCACCTATAGGCGCCTTTAAGCTGCAAAGATAGTGTTGTGTTGGTTCTGGTGCACAGCCGACAAATAATCCAGATATATGCTAAGTGTCAAGATTTAAGCCTTGTACACACATGCGCAACTTTTCCGCTTGATGTCACAGGTCTCTGTACAGTGGGCGTACCTACTGCTGGCCATATCTCTTGAAAATCTGATCACAGATGAGGCATTTTGCCAGTAAATCAGTAAACCAGTGCATCATATCATTACTAAGATGAACAATCTATCAATGTACAAATCAAACTCACTCAGACTGCCGACAATTTCTTTTCCATGCATCATTTTTATTATATCCACGTATTGCACTTATTGGAAATGAATGAGAACTAGTCGCTTTGTCATTGGAAGTCACTGTATGTGTTTACTGGGCTTTAGCCTTTAATTTACACAGAATCACAACATAAAACCTAAACTTTTACACTAGTGGTTTTCTGCCTTGAAAACGCTATTTTAGCGCAGCCTCGTTGTTCTGTTATTTTTCACAGCTTTGAGAGTTTCTTCCTCTCAAATAATTACAAGACAGCAAGCATATGAATGGTTCCAAAGTGTTTAGAATAACCTAACACCTGGGACACACAAGCTGTCAGAAATGTCATAGCTGTCAATCATTTTGTCTCCCTGAATGCTGCTGAGGAGGAAGCGTTACTGGTGCATCATCTGGTTAATTATGATTGGACCACATGGGAATTTCACGCCATGTATAAACAGACACATGCTACTGGATACAGAAGAAGTGTCTGTCTGGATTTCTGATATAAATTGATCAGTAACTTCAGTATTACAACATCTCTAAATGCTTGGTAACTTAACCCTATAACGCTGTATGTATCAAATATGATACACAATGTTTGATGGCTTCTGTCTCTCTCTCTCTCTGTTCAAGCTGAAAAGCGAAAATACATATGGTGTTATATGTTTCACATGTTTATGGCACCATCTAGTGGTTATTTGTGAAAAAAGTGGTTTCAATGTTTATATCGATCAATTTAAAATGGCAGCGGACTTGCATGAAAAGTGACTTATGTTGGGATAAATGACAGCTTATTTTAATAAAGTAAAAGTGACAGTAATTATTATATTGTTACTGATATTTTAAAATGAGTATTTGCTGAATATATGCAACTTATGCATGGTTAAAGTTTTGTATATTATTTTATTGAAAAATCATGTTGAAAGTACATATATCAAATATGATACAACAGGTTTTTGGGGTATATCTCTCAATCAACATTATACTCCATTCATGCCCACTATAAAAAATAAATAAATACAAAATCAGAGATAAATTTAAGGTGTGAACTAATATTTTTCAATGCTCAATAGAGCATTAACCATAAAAACCTCATCTGTTTGGGAGAAAATGTAACTTACTTTTAACACCATGCAGTGGACATTTCAACTCATAATTGCAGCGATACGTGTAATGAACCACGTAATAACATTTACTAAAAATGTTGCCACAGTCACAAACTTTTCATGAGATCAGGCTGGTTAATGGCCTCTTCACATATGAACACATGGCTGTGGGTCTGCTGTTTGGTTCAATAGTTTCAAAATGTGGTCCAAATTAAATGCTGGGATCTTTTGGGAGGATCTGCAGAGTGGCAGGTGCTACATGCAGCCAGAAACAGCACAAGGTTGGGTGGATTTCCCCTCATTTTACTCTTATTGTTAATTTGTTTCTGGTGTTTAAGAATAGTAGTATCTATCTACGTCCTCTTTATTAACTCACCATGATTGGACAAGTTTCTGAGCACCAAATAGTGATAGTTGACATTTAAAATCTATAATTTGTGTGTTATTTGTCAGGTTTCTGTCGTCAAAAAGTTGCAGAAGTTCAGAACGAGCTGATTTTGCAGATTCTAATTTTGGATTAAAAGAACGTTAGTTCTGAAAGTTACAGTATGTTGTCTTAGCACATCAGACTCTTTCATCTCCAAAGATCAAGGAAAATGTGTTTCCTTATGAGACTTCTCTTTACTTTAAGCAATGACAATGTCTTTTATTTGAACTTCAAACATTAAAATCGACCCAGTATCTCGCACAAACCCTGTCAATCATGCTCTTAAAATGTTGACATGAAGCCCTGTCACCATTTCCTCTCAATTTGTTCTCAAAACAATACAACACGGCAGCCATGGGCGCTGTGTCTATGGGCTTGCAGGCATAGAAACAGCTCACAGGCAGATTCTCACATGTTGACAGCATCTGTGAAAAATGGACGCATGCTGCAAAAATCCCAAAGCTGGCAAAGAGTTGTGCTTGTGAAGCTCTTGTTTGTCACGCTTGGCTGCGGACGTGTTCCTCAATACAAGCGGAACCGTGAAGAATGTACAGGGATATGTTTACTGGAAAAAGTGGATGGTGTTTTTGTAGAAATGCTCTGATTTATGAGGTAAGATACATTAAGGTGATATAGAAAAGTTTCCTGTTAGGTTACCGCCTCAGCTTGTGCTTCAAAAAGCAGAAATTGTGATGAATTTATTTCATATGTGGGTCTGATGAATAATGTTAGTTCTTGTATGTGCAGTCTGTGTTTGTAAGACAAGGATGTGGTAGAGCTGAAATTCAGCCCTGCAGAGTTTAAAGGGATTGTTCTCCCAAAAATGTAAATTCTCTCATTATCTACTCACCCTCATTCCATCCCAGATGAGGGTGAGTAAATGATGAGAGAATTTTCATTTTTGGGTGAACTATCCCTTTAACTCTGATCAGTTTAAAGTCTATGGGGCAAGACTTTCAAAAGGGTTTAAACGCAGAAATTTGCAACTTATCTTTTTGTCAAAGTGCTTATATTAATTGTTTTGTACAAAAATGTGCATTATTCAACTATAAATTGTCCTTAATAGCGGGACTACTTTTCTAGGTGGTTGAATTACTCTATATGTACAAAGTGATTCCTGTGGGTGGAGTTTTCTCTATGTAAACAGTCCCTTTTTTTGTATCCTTGTGCATATCATGTGGAAGTTTCCATGTTTGCCAGCTTCATTTGGTCATGACTGGATAATACTGGACATAACTTTGCACAGACAAGGTTAGTAAGTGATTTTATCTCACTAGTCTCACACTTATGTGGCTATACTTTCAAAACTGTGTGTATTTTAACGTTCATCGTGGTGCTGTCTTGCCCCGTAGTCTTTCGGTGTTAGCGCATTACTGTGAACTCAAGTTTTGTTTGTTTTGGCAAACTGAGGGATGATTGAAAGACACTCTTGATAGAGCTGCTTGTATTGAATTTTGCATATTCCTTTAAACATTTAGGTGATGTCCACACTAACTAATTTTGGTTTGAAAACGTTTTGATTTTACGACGTTTACACCTATAATTCACACTGGAATTGCGTTTTACTCCACCAAAAACTGAGACTTTCGAAAACGCTCTCCATTACGGAATATTTGGAAGACAATGACATTGGGAAACTGAAACGGATTAGTGTGGATGTGGTTATTAATTGTCATCAAAATAAACAATTCTTTCAAGAAGTGTAGTTCCTTATACTAACTTTAGGCTGTTTACAATTGCCAACAACGTAGCCACTTGGCTCGCTATCTACGTTTTGCAATGGCTTCAAATGTGGCTCATCCAATCAGAACTTAATGAGTCACAACCATCTGTTTTATATAATAGATTTTAGGTTGCTGAGCTGGGAATTGCTTATGTTCAAGGTTGTGAGGTAAAACAATCTCTCTCAGGGCATCCCTGACACCAGATCAATGGACAGAATTCAGATTTTATGAAACGGCACAAACTCCCCAAATCTCAAAAGATTTAAAGGGCAGACAAAATGTTTTTAACAATATGAAGTGAGATGAAAGTCTGCCTTTCCCATAATGACTATGAAAGCGGTCCATCTGGAGCGAGCCGAACGGTTGACCTGGAACATGACCGGTGAAAGGAGGATGGTTATGAGCGCAGGTGTGAATTTTTATTAGATTTGACAAGCCAACCACACCGTGATTCATCAGAAGCTTCTAGTTGTAAAAAGAAAATAATTTCCAGACTGTCTGTCAAAGGTTGAGAAGAGTTTGAAAGACTTCTGAGAAAAATCTCTTGGTTCAGATTTAGTAGCTCTGTTCCAAAACACAGTGAGCTAGCTGCCTGTACCTCCTGTAGACAGCATTTCAAGGCATTGTATGCACTCGACCGACACCAATACTGTTCTACATAGTAGGTAGCAAAATGATGCAGCCTTCTAAGATAATAAGAATAGTTAAATTTATGTAACAGTTCTAAGGATGGGCAAGGAGGAGGCGTGAACCGGCTGAACAGTAAACATAAAGTTTAATAAGAAACTCAACATAAAACAAACATCAACAAACACAGATACACATGCAACATGGCCGCGTGCATCTCTCTCTCTCTCGAACTGGCATCACTGGCGTCTCCGGCTCCCCTTTATCTTGCTCTCCCGCTGATCAGCTGATTCAGTGCCGGCCGAACAGCCGCCCGGCCATGCCCTCCTCCTCGTCACAATCTAATTAAAAATTACATTTTTTGCTCAGTATTTCTGTGTGTGAGGTGTTAGCTTAGCAACATGCTAACAGGCTAACAGGCTAGCAGCTGTTAGAAAGTATTTCAACAGTTGACTATAGGGCTGTCACGATTATGAAATTTGGCTGATTAATTGTCAAACAAATAATTGCGATTATGATGATTAATAATGCGATTAGTTGTCTGTTTTAGGACTGTGATGATTAATTGTCTTGTTAAGGGCTTTCGCGATTAATTGTCATATAAATTGTCATATGTTTTAAGGTGTGGTTTTTTTTCTGCATGTGGGCTTCATACACCTTAAGAAGTCATTTTTACATATTTAACTTCAAATATATAAATCAAATAATAAAATAGGAATAAACTATGATTTCCTTTTCAGGCTTTAAAAACTTGAAAGAATTACATAAAAATTATGTTTTAAAGACCAAAATATTCCTAAATACTTAAAATATGTCTTTCCTTTTGGTCAACTTTAGTTTTGGTAAATTTTACATTTACTCTTGTTTTTTGAACTAATATATTTTATAATTTTTTTGATAAAAGGTAAAATTTCATATATATGTGTGTATATATATATTATGCAATAGTAAAATATTTCTTTCCTCATTTCTTCACTTTCACACTGTAGAGCCGAGGAGGGCGGGGCCGGGCTGGAATGAGACACACCCGGACCCCAATCAGCCTGATGGGGCGCGCGAGGGATAAAGGCGGCCGGGGACGACAGTTCGAGAGAGAGAGAATTGCAGGCAGCTGTACTGTGTGGTTTTAGTTATGTGTTTTGTTTAAATTGTTTATTAAATTATTATTTATATTATTAAGCCGGTTCTCGCCTCCTCCTTTCCACTGAACCCCCTTACACACACATTATTTTAAGGCTCTGATTCAACCCATGAGCCCTTATTTGTCATGAAGCAAAACCTTTGCGATTTCATTTCATCATTTAATCACTCCACAGAAATACATTAAGTGTGCATCTCCTCCTCTGTGTCACTGCGTGTCATTAACACAATGTGTATGAACCAGGAACATTTGCCATTACACGATCGTTTAAAGTAAAACCGGAGCTTGTTCGTTTATATTTTTGCAGGAGTTTGGCACGAACTTCTGATGATGGCGCTTTTCAGGTCAGGAGCTGGTTGACCTCCGCTGTGCGGCTCAGTGACGCTCAGACTCGGAGCTCAACTGAATGACACTCAAACGTGCCATTCATGGTGTTCATTTATACAGTAGATTAGCTTAAATTGCTTAAATAAAATGAGATAGGAATTTGAAATGCTAGTAATCGCGGTTGTCTCAAATAAATTTAATAATTGCGACAGGCCTAGTTGACAACAAGGCAGATAACTAAATGTTATTAAGTGTTGTACAATTACTTTTTGTTGCGGTTGAGCAAGTGTATCTGTTTATTACATATTTTATACAGATCCACTGTGCATGTTCAAAATGCTAGGAAAGAGCTTTTGGCTAGCTGTAGGCTCTTGAGGAGAAAGCAAATTATGAAGCACAAAGCATCTTTTGTTCTTAAGGAGTCATTGACCTTTTAGTATAAAACGTGCAAAATTTATTAAAATATCCCCCAGGTTTCTTCCCGTTACTTGATGAATTCTGCCGTTTTCTTTATTTTCTGACCTTCGGGCAATATTCAATGTTATTGATTTAAGGCTGACTGCTCTCCTGTGCTTTAGACTGTGACACTTTCAAGTTCGAGACCAAAGGAAGTAAAAATTTCTCCATAAGAAATCAAAGCCCCCCTTTGAGTTCTCTGCTGATCAATTGGCAAAGAGGGCATCAACACTCTTAGCAAGTCCATCCAGCAAATGCAGGAAAATCAGTCCTTCAGAAGATGAGGCTGTTTGTTAACAGGCTTAAAAGTTCTTATACATGTAAATTATTGATAGAATATACTGGGAGGTCAAAGACCTCATTGAAAAATCTGGGATTTGTGGTTCATTAAAAACTGGACACAAACCAAAAGATTTTGAAAAATATACAAAAGATTTATGACGTAAAGAGGAAATATTAAAGACTCTGTGATAGGACAGTAAAATGTCATTTAGTCCCGTTTTGAAGCTGCAAAATGCTCAAGGGGGACTTCTAAACCAGTGTGACTTTCTTTCTTCTGTGGAACACAAATTGAGACATTTTAAAGAATATACTGGCCACTCTTTCCATGTAATGAAAGTGAAAGGTGACAGGAAGTAAATTATGACTTAACTGTCATATTGGCTGAACTATTCCTAAAGGGGTCATGACATACTCTTTTTTTTATTTATTTTTTATAATTGTGTTATCTTCCCTGAGGCCCACTTATAATGTCAGTAAAGTTTTTTTTGCACCAAAACAGTCAAAATGTAATAATATATGATCATTTTCCACCCTGTCTCTGGCCCTCTGTCTGAAACGCCCGGTTTAAAGCTCTCTGACCCTTTAAGACTTCAATATGAACGTCCACTGTTCTGATTGGCTAACTTCGTGCAGCCCCTTCAAATACAACTATATTTGAAACTCAGTCGGAAGAAAATGAACAAGCTTCACATTATAATTTATCAAACTATATTCCAGGGTTGCCACATAACGTACACCCAAAACATTTCATCTGAATGTATCAAAATGTTCCCTAAATCACAGCAACTATCAAAGTCATGACATTTGAAACATTCGCGAATGAAACTGTTTACTCACGGGTCTGGTAGTTCTTAACTGCTGCATCTTTCAATAACAGCTCTTTTGCAAAGCTTGAATCATATTGTGACTGGTTCACAAGCAATCCACACTAATCTGAGCCGAAAACATACAATCCACGCTGAAATTTTCTGAATACGCAAATGTAATACAATCCATGGTGACGTTGGGTGCTTCAACCGACTTCAATAGGCCAAAGCAGAGATGCTGGTTTTCACATCTCACATCTTCCGTGTTTGTTTACACACTGAATGGCATGTGTTTCTCCCAGTCAGTGGCAGCAGCAGAATGAGACCTGTTTTAAAAAATTGCATTTGTACCGCTCTTGAAATGTGGTGCACATCACCAGAAATGCATCAAAACGATCAAAGATGTCCATCTAGTGCATGTTTACAAAAGACTAATGTAACATCAGATTTGGGTTAATTCATCATTCTTATTTAATTCTGAATGTATTATTTCATTTGGAAATTCATTTTTCTTTTATTATTTTATTTTACATTGATAGATCTGATGTTTACAGTAAAGTATATTACCAATATTACCCTTATGTTCATTTACTTTGTATGGTGGAAGTTTCACCTTTATTTGTTATCCTGTCACTTCAATTCGGGGTACACTCCCTCTTGGGGAAAAAAAGTGGAGTGCTCAGAGAAAGAGAGACTTGCGCATGTATGTGTGTAGTATGCACAGGTGCTGCAGTGATGTCGTTTGGCTGAGGAATAAAGCAGAGTTGAATTATATCATTTGATTGTAACCCATGTTTTATTTATGTTACCCACGCTGACGGAGACTGGGGAGACCGCCGACACAGACATTAGAAAATAAGGGTTACACTAACAACTAAAAATAGCAAGATGAGTTCAAAAACGGTCTGGGACGCCTTCAAAACAGCATACACATATAATGACCCCTTTAAAAGCAGAAAAGGACCATACTATATACTAAGATATTCTTGTTCATTTTTCAGCTTTAAACTTAAATTATTATGCTGATAATATAATTTATAATTAATTTGTTTTATAAAATGAGAAAAGAATGCAAAATAGAAGCATTTTCAGTAGTGGCCTCTAAGTTTTGGACACCAATGCATCAGTTTTACCCTGTAAAATAAGCATGTCTGTATATTTTGTGTCTTCACACACTTGTGAAATGCATGTCGGCAAACATGTTAAAATGCACGCTTCTTCAGGATTGTGATAAGCTACTTTCATCTTTTTGCTTTATAGCAGTGGTGTGTTATCGTAATGACTCCAGACCTGGTCAAATGTGAGTCACTGCAATTTTCCACACAAAACTTTTCCAGCCTTAAAAGGATTTTTCCTCTAATGGTTGTCATGAGGGAAAGCGATGTGGTTCGGCTACATTTACATAGTGCTGAGGGCCTTTTCACTCCAAGTCATGTCAGATCTGCCGAGTGTTTTGAACATGGAGAGCATGTTGCCAGTCATGCATTTTAGTGAAGTTTTAATGAAGGTGCCACTTTTGGTCTTTGAGTCCATGGAGCTGTTAAAGCTCATGTGCCCGTGTTCTCGTCTCTAATGTATTGAAAGCTCATGCCAAATGGGTCTCTCTAACCTGAAGGGTACTCTTTGGATGTTTGACCGTGGCCGTGATCTATTATGTGGCATTTCATTCATCTTGCTGTTGAATGATAGATAGAGGTGTTGATGAATGGAAAATCTTCATCTGGATGACATTGCTGAATAACAAGGGTAGTTCTGGTTAGAGATGTCAGGTCAGAGTGAGGACGATATGTATTTAAAGCACATTCATAAACCATCAGATTGTCCTTTTTCAGGCTGGGAGACCATCTTAAACGAACTAAAATCAGCTTAATATGCCAGCTTAGGCTGGTTAAAGCTTAATGAAATTGTTACTTTTATTATAATTGCATAAAAAAGAGTGACCAGTAGATTCTTTGAAATTTCTCTTAATGTCATCTATGAAAGAAACAAAATCATATGAGCAAATAATGTCAAATTTTCCTGGGTGAAGTATTCCTTTAATGCACTATGTTCACCCTCCTGAAGTACTGTATGTGGAAAATGCGTTAATGTCTATAGAACTGCATTTTTCCCACAATGTCCATAATTAATGTCACACGTAGAATAAGTTCACCAAGGGTCAATTGCTGGTCACCCTGTGGTTGGCAACTTGGCAAATGTAAGTGAGTTATATTGCATTAAAAAAGAAAATATCAAACATTTCCATTAAAGAAGGATAACACAAGTACACATCTCAAGCTTAAAATTTTTTTTTTGAGCCACTGTATGCAGAAGGTTGCTGGTATTTTTCATTTTTCCTTGAAATATCACCACCATGCACCATTTCATGAGCATGTGTATGCATGCTGTATAATGTATGCAGTGCTTTTGAATTTAGAATTGCAAAAACTGCCTGTTATTCTGAATTTTATTTAACTAATTGACACAAATTCATGAAGCAACCAGTGGCATTGAATAAAAACTTCACAATGGCTGTCTATTAATAAATTATGAATCCATTCAAAGGTGGATGTGCGTCCAATATGCAGTAAAACAGTTGTACTGTACTGTACACTTGTCTACAAACAAATTTTAAGCATTTATGTAATCCTTTAGATCAGCATTTAGATTTTCATGAGAAACAAATTCAAATCAAGTGTGCCCAAACTTTTTACTGGTTCTGTATATTACTTCCCCTCGCATAAAACAGTAAATTTCGATCCGCAGTCTTTATCAGTCCATTTGAATTCACCGTTCATCTCTATGGCCCCACAGTGTTGGAACATCTGATGTTCTGATTGACTTCCTCCTTTCCAGTTGGTCCAGGGTCCCACATGAAGCCCATTGGACCAAATCCAGAATCCAAAGAGTCGACTCTGTCTAAGCCCCACCCACACTGTACCAGAAATACCTTGTCGTCTTCGCAGCTCTCGCTCCGTTTCTATCTGATCATCCTCAGACTCGATGCGCAGGAGTCCAGAAGTATTCGGATTGTTATTGCAGTAACCCAGAGCCTCCTCCCAGGACATTTTATCATGACTGACATGAATGTGGCTTTCTGCCCAAGGAACATACACGGCTAAAATTAATTAATTGCTGTGATTTAGAGCAACACATAATGTTGATCTGAAGTGATGTCAGTGTATTACGTATTGTGTTGTCTTACTGTAACATAGAGCAAAATAATGTTGGCTATTTTCTTTCATCCAGCTTCCATCAAAAAAGAGAAATGTAAAATATTTGCCGTTTTCAGGAGAAGTGTTTTGTTCGTTGTAGTTTCTGTAAGCAGATTGTCCTCCATCACTCCATTCCACATTGTCAATAAAGAGACCAATCCAGAAAGGAGTGTTACTCTGTTTTCCTGCTTCCATAACCTGATTATTCTCTGTCTCATCTCTGATACTGACTAAATCAGTGTAATTCTCTCTACAGTACCGCTGAGCATCAGACCAGGATTTGTTTTCCAGGATTAACTTATAGGTGCGTGATGCTTGACTGACACCTGTATGAATCCAATAATCAAATATAAGATTCATAAATAGAATAGATAATATATCAAATATAAGCTTTTTATAAGACAAAAACACAAAAAGGTAGAATTGGGTGATAATTACCTTGATAATAACACATAAAGTATTTTTGTGTACCACAACTGAGATAATCCCATGCTCCATCATTTTTCATAGTAAAACAGCCTGTATTACTGAAGATCCCTGTTATATTTCTGAATGTGACTTTATCACCATTTGACCACTTCACAGTTGTGTTAGTTTTATGTAGATAGGCACCAATCCAGGCGCTATTTGTATTTTTTTCTTTGAGTATTTTAGTTAGTTCCATGTTGTCTTGTTCATCATAAACTGTGACAAGGTCAGTGTAGTTTTGTTTGCATGATTCTCGAGCTTCAGTTAGAGGTAATTTTGTTTCTGTTAAATGGAATTCTCTCAGTCGGCCTGCTGCAACTGAAGGAGGAAAAGCTGAGGAGAAATATTCCAATTTTAGCAACATATTCACATCTTGACTGGAAAAGTGGTTGTCCTTTAAAAGTACACGTTCTGCTTCTAATGTGCAATCATTTATATGAACACAGTACATCTTCAGATGAATGATCACAGTGTCATCACATTCAAACAAAAACAGTTTGAAGCTAAAAGTAGTGTAGGGCTTTTGTTCTTTAACTATTTACATAAAAAAAAAGTATTATTATTTATAAAAAATATTGTATCAAATTATTTATCGAATGTAAAGCACTATTAGACTTGAATTTATCCAAAACCTTTTGACAAAACCAACTTCAGAAGCATTTTTCCTGTATGTGGAACAAATAAAAGCCTATATTCTTTCATTTGACAAAACTGCTCGGTAAAATATGACATGGGCAGGAGCAAATACTCACCCCATAGTAGAAGTAGCACAGGTAGGAATTTCATAGTAATGCTCAATGTATTTAATAAACCAGTATTTGGTGTATACGTTGTTTCTTATCGTCTGTTTGAAAGGATGTTCAGAATCTGCAGATTTTTTTTCCCAATGGAGAGTCTGAACAAACAGAGGAAAGAAAAGCAATCATGTTCATAATAAACGTTGAGATTAAAAAAATCAATGTAGGCTATAAGGAATCAATTCTACTCTTCCTTTATGAATTTGATGACATCTGATGGTCGATTTACAGTAAATGTATTTACATACACTACCAATCAAAGGTTTTGACACTCTTGCATTTATGCTTCTCATGATCTTAAAGACCTTTTGATATATAGGCTTTTGCTTAAATGCTTGGAATTAGTTTTGTTAACAGAAATACATTGTACCTATACATATATGTTTAAATGATATTATTATTATTAATGTATTGTGAATAAAGTTCAACACATTACTAAATGCGCAATACATTTGCATTCCTTTTTTGATTGTTTAAAAGCATTTAAAAGTAACACTAAGCTTTTAAAACACTTATGCCATATTAAGCAACATTTCTCTGGAGAAAAAACAAACAGGAAGTATAGCTGAATGTATAGTTGACCAATTATGGGTCAACACACCAAGAATCCTATTCACAGATCATCCACCAATATTTTACATTATTAATTTAATTGAACAATTTTAAAAAGAAAAATATTGAAGATAAATTGGTTTGTATCTTTCCTATTTGAAAGCGATATTGGTGTGACTGTTGCGTATTTTGAGAATGGACTCTTGTCATAGTCAAATCGGCAACGTTGTAAAGTCACTATTGTAAAGTCTTAATGACTCTCCTAATGTGCATAAATTGAATATTTACAGCATGTTTTGTAAAACTGGATACATTATTAATTCCTCTTGGCAAAGGCGTGGGAACAAATAGGCGGACGATATACACATCATGCACGTGCAATGAGGGCATCAGAGGACCATGTCTCCCCAGGGATCATGTCTATTACCATACACACACACACACACACACAAAACGCAATGGAACGTTTTCACTAGCAGGTAAGTCATTCAATAAGCCAGCCAAGGCATTAGTTACAGTACATTCTACCACGTTCAAAACTGTTGTTGTGTCAGTGTGAATGAGAAATAACCATAAAACACAATATAATTGCTCAGACAAAATAGCTATTAAAATGAACCCATATTCTAAAATATTAAGCTAGTAAGAAATGTCCTACCTGTTACTTGAAGACCCCAAATGTGGCCTTGCGCTCAGGGGTGTTGCTAATAAATGTCATCATGAGATTTGCAGTATCCAAGGTGCTAATAATCTCCGTGTGTATGTGCATTAATCTAACATGTGTGAGTCTTTGCTGGCTCATGCTACGACTTTGTAGTCAAGTCTTCAGCCATCTCCAGTGATTATACTGATGATGAATAAGTGAGGGATACAACAACAACAACACAAGCGAATCATTTTAAACACAAAGTTAGGGAGACAGTCTGTTGCTCAGAGGTTTTAGTGCAATCCACAGGGCAACGAAACACAAGCGCTGTCCTGTTTTTTTGTGTTTTTCTTTTTTCTTTTATTTTTTTTTAATTATTATAATTTCAAAGGATGATCTTACACATGAGTAAAGCACAATATTCTTCTGAAGCAGAAAACTTAAGATTAAGGATTGATGGGGGGCCTGGGTAGCTCAGCAAGTAAAGATGCTGACTACCACCCTTGGCTGGGGTCGCGAGTTAGAATCCCAGGGCATTGTGAGTGACTCCAGCCAGGTCTCCTAAGCAACCAAATTGGCCCAGTTGCTACGGAGGGTAGAGTCACATGGGGTAACCTCCTCATGATCGCTATAATGTGGTTCGCTCTCGGTGGGGCGCATGGTGAGTTGTGCGTGGATGCCACGGTGGATGACGTGAAGCCTCCATGCACTATGTCTGCGTGGTAACGAGATCAACAAACCACGTGATAAGATGCGCGGATTGACGGTCTCAGAGGCGGAGGCAACTGAGATTCGTCCTCTGCCACCCAGACTGAGGCAAGTCACTACACCACCACGAGGACCTAAAGCGCATTGGGAATTGGGCAATTGGGCATAATTACAGTTATTATAAACTGTAATATTACACTACGATATATATTATTAAAAACAGTAATTATACAAATACAATGCTTGTGACATGAGTTGTCAAGATGGATGGTTGTTGGCTTGCCATCGTCTCTCGTTTGTGCCACTCGTTTTATATTTACTGCTGTTGGCGGTGTGCCTCTATGCTCTGAAAACTACTGTTGCATTGACTTATGATCGTCAAACCCTTCTTAATTTACATTTCTCTGTTACGGACCTGTGCAGACGAAATCCCGGTGGAGAGCATTTTTACAACCCTCGGTCTTCCTCACCTTTACCTGTGGTTGCTCGCTGCTTGAACGGCTGTATTTTTCATCGAAAGAAGCATCGTAAAAAGCAAGCAAGCACAGTGTATTCCTTGTCAGGCTCAGGAGATCCTTGGGCTCACCTTCAGTGTTTGTTGGGGCTGGCTCTGGTGGCTCTTGCGAAAGCAACAGTCGACATATTTATCTTAATCCTCACCATCCGCAGGAGTCCTGACTATGCTTATACCCATTCTCCCTGACTAGGCTACATCTATACGTGGACCACTGAGGCAGCGCACTATCAATAGAGGTATTAACTATCGAAATCTTTGTTTTCTGGAGCATGTCAAACCAACAAAAGAATCCCCAGGTGCTGGCCTGGTACAACCAAAGATGGCGTTGATAAATGCAAGATCCCTCTCTAATAAATCGTTTCTGTTAAACGTTTTTTTTTTTTTTTTTCACATCACACAATCTGGATTTTTTATTTTTGACTGAGACTTGGCTCAACGTTGGTGAGTTGGATTTATTTGCCGATCTCTCTGCAGTGGATTGTGACCATTTTAACTCTCCCAGAAAAGTGGGACGAGGCGGGGGCTTGGTAACAGTCTTTAAAAACCATTTTAAATGCAGACTATTGCCTTCAAATCAATATCAGACATTTGAGCTGCAACTACTGAAGATTGAAATATCCAGTCCTGTGCTTTGTGCTCTCATTTATAGACCTCCTATATATTATATAAGGACTAAGGAGATAAGGACTTTATTCATGAATTTGGGACTTTTCTTTCTAATATCGTCCCTACAGCAGATAAACTTCTCATTGTGGGCAACATTAATATTCATGTTTGTTGCCCTTCCCATTATTTGGTGAAGGAGTTTATGCAACTCATTGATTCATTTGACTTTACACAGCATGTTACTGGTCCTATGCATGAACACGGACATACACTTGATCTTGTTTTATCACTTGGTCTTCCAATATGTAATATTGATATCAATGAAAAGCTGTTACTTTTAATGCAATATTTCCGTATTTGTCTCTGATTGAGCACAAGCATCGGTATCATTTTCAGCCCATCTCTTCTTTCACAGCAACGGAAAACTGAATTTTCAAATGCATTTTCAGAGTCTAAAGCATCTAGCATTATGGAAGCCCCTTCGATTAGTTTGTGTACCGAGGAGCTTTCTATGTTGTTTAACGAGACCTGTACATATATTCTGGACTCTATTGGCCCTTTTAGTCTCTCAAACCTAGGACCCAACCTTGGTTTAATAACCATACACGAGCCATTAGGCAGGAATGCCGGAAAGCTGAATGCAAATGGAAAAAAGACAAGTTACAAGTATCCTATGAGATCTTAAAGAACAGTCTGTCCACTTATCAGCTCTCTGTAAAAGCTGTGAAATCTAAATATTGTTCAGATTTAATTTCTAAAACCTCACATTGCTCAAAAGTTCTGTTTAATATTTTGGACAAAGTAATTAGTCCCAGGGTTACTTCATATCCAGATGCTACCCCTGAGTCTTGTATAATCTTTTTAGATTTTTTTTATGAGCAAGGTAGCTGCTCTGCATTCCTGTATTCCTAGTAATTTCTATGATCCTTCTATTCCTACTTCTTATTCCGCTCAGTTAACTCATTTTACCCCTATATCTCTTTCTAAGCTTGCGGATATAATTTTAAAGATGGAACCCACTACCTCACCTTTGGATATTATGCCCACATGGATTTTTAGAGATGTGCTAGGCTCGATTGGTCCATCTGTTTTGGCCATTATGAATAGCTCGTTAAGCACTGCCGTTGTTCCTTCCAGCCTTAAGCACGCAGTGATTCTGCTTTTTCTTAAGAAGCCAAATCTTGATCCTACCAACTTTCGACCTATCTCTAAAATGCCTTTTTTTATCGGAAGTTCTTGAGAAGATTGTCTTTTCACAGCTTTCCTCATTTTTATCAGAATATAATATTCTTGATCAATTCCAATCTGGGTTTAGACCCTGTCATAGTACCGCATCCACTCTCTGCATCCTGATGATGGCTCCTGTGCAAATATTAATAAGTGTTTTGAAGATGTAAAATGTTGGATGGCTAGGAACTTTCTCCATCTAAATAAGAGCAAAACTGAAATTGTTGTTTTTGGTTCTCTAAGCACCACCCCTCGAATTTCTAACTATATGGGGTCTTTCTCCAGAACTGTTTGCCCTTATGCAAAAAATCTTGGTGTAGTCTTTGACTCTGAGCTAAACAAGTCAGTGTGGTGGTAAAAAGCAGCTTTTTTCATCTAAGGTTAATTGCAAAGTTAAAACTGATGCTCTCATTTAAAGAAATGATTTTGTATCATCTAAGCTTGATTATTGCAATGCTGTGTATTTGAGCCTCAGCCAGTCATCTTTATACCGTTGCAGTTGGTACAGAACGCTGATGCAAGATTACTGACTGGCACCAGAAAGAGAGACAATATTACCCCTATTCTGGGCTCTCTCTGATTGGTTACCCGTCAAATACAGGATCCATTTTAAGGTTCTATTATTTGTTTTTAAGTCTTTAACTGGCCATGCCCCTTCTTACTTATCAGATCTGCTGATTTTACATCAGCTTGCAAGGAATTTTAGATCTGCCGATAAACTCCTTCAGATACCTCGGTCACGCCTAAAACATAAAGGTGATTGTGCCTTCCCGATAGCTGGTCCCAGGCTGTGGAATAAGTTACTGTTGAGTATTAGATCAGCTCCCACTCTCGATGCTTTTAAATCAGCACCGAAGTCTCACTTTTATACACTGGCTTTTGAGTCTCATTCAGAGGGGGATTAAATAATGGTTTTATCTGAGCTTTTGTATTATTTTATTTCTGCTTCTGTTGAAATTAACTTTGTACAGCACTTTGGGATACATTTCTAATACAACTGATGTGCTTTATAAACAGTTTACCTTGACCTAGACAATAACACAATTTAATCTTGATGTATTGTCAAATTACTGTTTCATTGTTAATCACTTTTTTTTTCTTTTTTTTTTTTTTTTTTGCTTTTGTGGAAATAAAAGAAAAAAGGGGAAATAAAAAGTTCACCCTCCATCACAAGGGCTCTCTTCAGTTCAACAGGGCACTGCCCACAAGCATGACAAATTGATATCTTGTTGATTCTGTTTTCCAGTCTTGCTCACTAGGGGGTGCTTCAGCAAATTAGCAAGCTTATTGTCGTTTTAATTTCACAAATAAATGTAATCAGAAGAGGAGGGATTGCAATCAAAATGGAGCAGTTGCCTTTCTGATAGGACTGTAATATTGGTCCTGATGTTGCACCTATCGCAGGTTGCCACCGGTTCCGACCCGAAAGCGAATCGTCATGGCCCTGTTCAAGCTGGCAACCTGCACCAAGTCATGGGGGAAACTTTCAGTCTTATTATAAGGACCATCCATCGATGTGTATATGCTGTGTGCACAGCTATTAAAGAAACACTAATGCAGTTCAATATCAGGGTTTACATATATGATACATTCCTGATATTCAATAGGCTCTTTAGAACAATCATCTGATCTAAAGCATTGCCATCACAACTGCATTATGGCCCGTATATTTGTCCAGCAACTTTTAATGACCAACTGAACTTGATTGTCATCTCAAATTAATTTTAGTGTCATAAAGCAATTTGCATTTTCTGAAGAAGCTCAGCAAATGTGATCTGAGGTAAAGAGGGTTAGATTTAAAATATTTAAAGGTTTTAAAATGTTCAAAAGCTCATTTTCTGAATGTGAACTCAAATAGTTTGGACAAATAGTTCTGATAGTTTATAGTCTTGAAAAAAGCGTAGAACATTCTGAGAAACTCGTCTACAGATCAGGGTAAGGCTCATTTAAGTTTGTATAAAGAAAAGGCAATTAAATAGGCCTAACGATATTATTTTTTTAATTTGGTAATTCATTTTTTTTTCATTTAATGCTTTATTCGTTTGGTAATTTAATACAGGGAATTTTGCAAAAGTAAACTAAACAATAATTGTATAGAATTGGGCTATATGTTAGTGTTCCTAAAAAGCACACTGAAGCTTTTCTCTTAGTATTGTGTATTTATTTTGAATTTAAAACATCTTTGTGCACAGAAATATGTTTTTTGTATTGTGGGCTAATTCCATGACTGCCGTCTATTATTTTGAATGGTGTGGAAAATCAACTTTAATAAATAAACATGTCTACCACGATTAAATTAATCAAAGAGTGGCCATTCATTTGTTCCCATGCACTTGTCGATGACAGGTGCATGATACGAGATATTTGTGTTGGCACTCCTGGAAATGTCATGATGCAGATGTGTTTGCAGCATCAGATCTGTGCAGGTATGCCGTTAATACCAATCCATAACAGTGCGAGTAATGCTTCACGTACAATAAATTGGCTTTCAAGCATGCATACCTTGTCGTCATAATAAACACAGGCTAACAATTGGGGTAAATTCTATCATGCGACACTATATTTTTGCATTAATGCCAATTTTCTTGACAAAAGTGTTTCCAAACCAGTTTTTCATGACATTTGAAGTATCGATGTAGTTTATGCACTGGAGTTAAACGGAAAAATATTATGTCGACACTTGTGAAATTTTAGTGATAATTTGCGTTTCCATCAGCTATATCGGTAAACTTTTTGATTAATTACACTTTGTCACAAAAAAAATAAAAATAAAACCCTTGGATGGAAACATAGTATGAGTAGTTGACATGAAATACTTTTGTGTGTGAAAAACTCCATCTTAAAGTGTAGACTCCAGAGTGATATTATATGATACTATTTAATAAATGTATATTGAACTATTTTGTTTGTATTATTATGTGTTGCATTGCATTTGATATAGACATAGGCTATATTAAAATAACATGATATCCAAAAACTGCATCATTATATATAATCTAAACTCAACAATATAATGATGATTCCATTTCATACAGAATGGCACAAACAAACAGACACGCTATGTACTGGAAACAGATACATAAGATGATATTTTGCGTAAGCAATCAAATGTACTCTGACTGACAGGTAAAATGCTGATCAAGAGAACACAGATTAGTAAAGCCACTGAAGTCTTACCTGTTGAGCAGGTGATCATTTGATCAGCGTGCTGAAGGAAATATATGACTTATTCCAATGATGCCATCATTTTATTATGGGCGTGTGCTGACAGGCAAATAGGTTCTGATTGCGTCACAGGAAGGACATATAAGGTGTTAAATAAGTGCACCCTGTGTAAGGGTCGAAGACAAATAAAGATGTCAGATGATGAAAAGAAGAACTCTTTTGTCGTTGGATGTTTGTGTCATGACTATTGCCAATATTACAACCTCAGATCTGCTCTCATTTTGAAATCAACATGAATTTTGAATGGTTCTACATGTAAAAAAAAAAACAAAAAAAACAACAACAACCTTTAGAGTCATGTGACCACATCTGATGCTGCTACTGTTATATATTAATTAATATAAAACAATAAATTCAAATCTGCAGACCCAAAAACATTTCTTCCTCCTGATACTCAGACTCTGCCTTCATTCTCTGTTGTTAATATTTGCATAAACACAGCATCAGTCAAACATTAATATCATTTTCTGATGTGTCTCCACCTGCCTCTAAAAACTCACTTTTATTAAACTTTCTAAATGCACAATTGAGGAATTCTAACATTTTTCATTATTATGTAGGGTATGTCTGGAAAAAGCCAAACCTGTCAAGTAGAAGGTGGTGTCCACAAACTTTTGGCCCTATAGTTTATGTTTTGGGCCACTGTAAATCCCTGAGTATAGGGTAAGGAGTGGTTAGATAGTCACTCTAAGTTCTGTACATTGCAGCTTCTTTGCTCAATGTTTTGATTTATAAATAGAAAAAAGCAAAGTCTCTGAGAAGGTTTGGTGTGATGGATCACAGAAGCTGTCTGAGTTTGTTCTCTGTATGAATGATGCTTCTGTATTTGCTCACACAGTAGTCTTCAGCTGGGTGTAAACTGTGCTGCTTCTGTTATTTAATGACAGTGATCAAATCGCACCTTTTCTACAGCCTCAGCTCCTTAAAGGATTGTCAATAAATCCAGTGCTGAGTCTGCAGTGTGTGATTTAAGTCTCCCAAACTCTAACCCTACATTGTTCAAAAAAGTGAGCTTACATCTATTTAGTACTGAAAACACTGATGTAGAAGGACTTCACAGTTTCTGCTGTAATGTACTGTAGTGCCATGAGTTTTATTTTAATTAATCATCACAGTGCACCTCTATGTACATCTTCATTTTCTGTTTATGAATACATTTTTGATAAACTCTCCAAACAACACTTAGAAAAACATTTTATGACATATTTAGTCAATGTAAATAATTGTTGTACAACTCACAGTAAGTGCAAAGTTCATATAGACTAATTAAACTGTTGCTTATCAAGAACTGATTAAGATAATTCAAGCATCTTTAGAAAATGTATGATTACAGATCCTGCAGAAGATATAGAAAATGAACTTTAAAGGTAAATTATTGTATTTTTCATTGTTTAAATACTTTCACCTTTTCTAGTTTAATACGCGGCGACAACTATAAGTAAGCCATTTGTCGGTTAACTTGTTTAACTAGTACAGTAAGAGTTGTGACTCACAACAACATCAAAACATTGTCCTTTTGTAATGTCAGAGGGTATGAATGATTCCTCCAGACTGGCCTGCAAGACTTTTCTATGGCCGTGCACAACAGTATGATAAGCAAAAAGTCCTTCACTTGCGTGCACCTTGTCAGATACGGAACTTTGCTTCACAAAAAAAATCGCTAACACTTGGTGTGGCACACTTACTTTTAGCAGCATCCACATGCTTTTTTGCGCGATGTCGTTGCGGCCTCCATGGGCGGTGGAAAAGCGAGCTCCACAAATCTCACACCTCACTTTACTAGGCTCTGTCTGTGACTCCAGGCGAAATCGTCAAGATTCGTACGACTTTTCTAAATTTGGCTAATTCGTATGATATCCTGCGACCGCACTCGTTTGAATTCCTACGACTTCCACTATAGCCAATGACGTCGCTGGACATTGTTTCCATCTAATACACGACAAGTACTTGCTCCTGTCACACACAACAGCTTCCTATCATGTTTACTCACTCTACTGATTGGTTAAGTTTAGATAAGAGGTTTGGGTAAGGGCGTAATATTAATAAGTATGTCCATAACGCCTCTTACGCGGAACTCGCGCTTACTTCTGCATTACACATCCGGGCATTTGCATGTGATGAAGTCATACGAGTTTATACGGACAACATCGTGCGAGACCATACGTAATAGCCAACTCGTAAATTATGTACGATTGATTTATGAGATCGGGTTGCAACACCTCTTTTATTTTTAAATGTAAACTCTTTTTGAAGATCTTCATTAAATGTACACGCACGCTTCCTTGACATTTTTCCAGCCGCAATTTCATCTGTGTGACTCTTCAATCAGTTGACTAACTGGACGTCTGTTGATAGGGGATTTTGATTGGATAGTTTAATCCAGTCATGTACTTCAAATAACACGTTGTGTTTTTATTGGTTTTACAAGCCGTATCCTTGGCTATCTTTGATTAGAATGCTCACGTGACTGAGAAAACCGCATAGGCGATAGAGAAATTTTAGGAGAGGGGAAATACGGGACAAAACACGATTTTTTCAGAATAACTCAGGACACTAGAAAAAGTGCTTAAATACGGGACTGTCCTGGGAAAAACGGGACGTCTGGCCATCCTAAGAATGGCTAAAATAAAATGTTTTCAATGAGGTTTTCTCAACACTCCCCTCATCTGCCATTTATTGGACAGAAACAGATAGTCCCACCCCAAATTCTCTTTTGTGTTCTGAAGCTCAGTTAATAAAAAACACACTGGTATAGTTACACACAAATATAGTTATAAATAAGTATCACAGGGTTGTTTAAAAGATTTGGATGGCATCTGATTTGTTTGAGAAGATTATGAACTCTGAGATTGTTCTATGTTAATGCAGAATTGACACTGTGATATACTATGATAAAGATTTATTTTATTATATACATATTTATTTATAAACAATTAGTTATATTAAGTCTCCATGAACTAGCCACTTTTTCAGATATTATGCAAGGAAAAAATCTTTTTTTAATGGCTATTCCAGAATGAATGCAACGTTGAAACTGTAATGACCGTCAGCTTGGTCTGCAATTCCTCTGTAATTTAAGTTTATGTGAACAGATCTCAAGTCAGTAAAATATCTTAAACGGTACTCATTACAAAACTGTAGGTATTTACATTTTTCCAGTACTGTCATCAAAACATACCATACATGTTTTTGTTCTTTCCCCTGGCTTCCAGAATAAAGTAATTTAATGTATTAAAATAATTCTAATAATGTGGGCAAATTTGATTTATTTTAAATTCGTAATGGTCCTGTCTGATATGGAGGCATTACACTATACTATGTACAGTATACACTCTATAGTATATACTATATGGTAGATATATTTTTCATTATAGACTGTAATGAAAATGTTTACACAACATATCCAAACAGTACAGCTTTAAATAAAACCTATATAACATATAAATACAAATTATATCAAGATTGCTGTTCAAACAGAATGGCATGATCAAAAAAAACAAGCAATGTAAACATATGTTATCTCAGTAATTATTTACTCAGTTTGGAAGTAAAAAAGCAGTTGATCCATAAAACTTAGATCTTAAAGACCCTTTTAACCTGAGGATGAGCAGACTATCTGATAGTGTTCTGAAGGAAATGGCAAATGTATTTACTTATATAACTATCACATAATTATATTGTGAACAGGTGCAGACAGGCAAATTGAGTCTGATAACACATTAACACATTAACGATAAACTTCCACTGCAAAAACAGTCTAATGGCAAACGTCTCTATACTGCAGCTATACTATTCTGCTTTATCATTGCATATAACACTGGTCTATATAGATACTGTACTGCAGAAATACCTTCAGGGCTGATATCACTTAAGAAAAAATTAAATAAAAATCGTATTAAACATTACACTTTTTCATTTTTATCTGGTGCATTTACTTTTTAGAAATTCTACTTAAGTAAAGGAAAGCAAGGTAAACCAAATAAAGCAAGGTGGTGTACCCCACTCCTAACCTAACCAATAATAAACAATATGAAACATGCAACTGGCAGGTAAAAAATTCACAATAGTTTTAGTTACACTGCACTGCCATATAGATAATGGTGAACACCTAACCCCCTATGCATAAACCTAACCAATTCTCAACAATATAAAAGACATAACAGGCAGATACAAGTAAAGACCCATTCATTTATTGCAAAGAATGAAAAAAGGGCACTATAAAATTATTCCAAACGAGTCCTCTGAAGTCACACGATAACTCAACAAATTGAAACTGAAGGTTTTAAAGTAATAGCTGAAAATCGTACTCTTAGTGAAGGCAGAAAAATATACATATAAACATTCACGTCACAACTGGTCACAAGACACGCGAGAGCCAGTGGCACTTGACATCACTGACATCAAAGTTAGCTTCATTGTATAAAGATGGCAGAAACTGACTTTCTTACATATTTGAAATAGCACAGCTTTATATATATATATATATATATATATATATATATATATATATATATATATATATATATATATATATATAAGTGTCATTTTATGCAAGGTAGTGCATTGAGATGACACAAAAAAAATTGAAATGTGCAGTCGGAATTGAGATAGGAGATCCTCAGAGTCTTTCATTCTTTGTTGGGAATGTTTGCATAAACAAACAGCCTTTGTGAAATATTAATATCTTCCATAATGTGCCCTTTTTTAAAACCCTCTAAGGCTTGCAATATCCAGTTTTGATGCATCACCCCAGCCTCTACAAAACCACTACACTTATACCCTTAGCCTTTTCCACACAAATGATGGGAAACAGTAGCCTTGATTTGTGAAATGTATTATCAAGTTTTCATTGCATATTAATTCTAAATGAAAGAAAATATATAATAATAATAATAATAATAATAATAATAATAATAATAATAATAAGCAAGAAGTATTTTTGTTTACCTAAAGTTTTTACCACTACTGGAATTTTTCAAATACATTTTCACCGTGAGAGCTTATAAAAACTTTTGTGGAAATGAACAGAATCATTTATGCATACATCAAATATTTAAAATACAGACCGCTCTTAAAGATTTAGAATTAGTAAAATACACTCTAGTTATTGCCTTTGGCTGATTGGTGACGTAATCAAGAATGTAATTAAGTAATCAATCAAATGTAACTATATAATCTGATTACGCACATTATAAAATGTAATGTAATTCAATTACAAGTGCTACATTTTTGTAATCTGATTACATATTCCAGTTTACATGTAATCTGTTATTACCCAGCACATATAGTGTTTCATAGTGTTAAAAGCTCTCTTATGTACCTCATCAGCCTTTTAAGATTTTGCCAGGTTATGTTTCATTTTAATGCAACAAGTTTTAAATAGACTCTATTTGGCCAATCCTCCCTGAAGAATAAATCCCATACCAAAGTCATGAATCCATGAGCACATTAAATAATGATTCAGTCAGTTATGTGTAAAAGCACATGTTCTGAAGTTGTGCATTGCTTTGCAAGTACTATTCAGCATTTTCTTCAAGATAGGATTATCTTTGAAGGATGATTCACAAAAGTGAAACATAAAACTTTTATATTCATTTAAACTGGTTCTTCCTTTTTTGTGTAAATGCATTAAGACTTAATGCTTCATGTATCATGATCTCACAATTCATGATTTCAAAAGTGAAACAACCACTGATTTGATGTGCTTTTTTTGTTTTGTTTATTTAGTTGTAAAAGAGATGACCGCTGCTTTTATGTGACCTTTCATTGCTGTATCTGCTGTTTAAATTACTCTGTGAACTGTTTGTTTCCTGGATGCAACATGTGTTTATAGTTAGACTCATCACTTGCTGCTATCAAAGAGGGCCTGTTTTCTGTGGACATCATAAAAGTCATTTGTGACAAGTGTCACACAATGTTTGCATATACAGCTAATCAAACCAATCTATTATGAAATGCAAAGGTGTGTGCTATCAAACAGAGCCTTCATTGTGGCATAAGACTTGTTTGTCCCACATGTTCATGGACAGAAGTACACAGTTTGAGTTTAAACATTTAAAAAAATACAATATCCTACTGTAGATAAGTTTTACTATTGCTTTACACTAGAACAAAATATTTGCTTCCATGCTATACAACACACTGTATGTGTGTTTGTTGCTTGTATCCAGTGGACAATTGCCTCGTATATAGAGCCAGACGGATGGAGGTGCCAGACGGTCCTGCTCTCCCTGTAGTGTGCAGCCACTTTACAAACCCTGAGGAGAACAGTTTGCTCTCGTATGGCAAATGATGCAAGACTAAAGCGAGCTTAAATACACAATATAAGCAAAGATAATTGTCGAGCAAACATACAATTACCATAGTCTGCAAGATACTTAGACTAATGTTACATATGCTTGTTAGATGGCCCTTGCTAAAAGGATATGGCAACTTCAGATCAGAAAAATACTTGTAGTTTGTGACAAAAGTTTGACATTAAAGGAATATTTAATTTACATGAGCATTTACATGTACATGAAATCGCACTAACCAGGTTGTTAATTGTTTGTGTTTTTTTGTCTTTGTGCTAAAACACATTGTGAAATCATTGTATTACCTGAGAAACCACAAAAAGATTGCATCGGTGCTTCGATATGCAAAGACTCATGCACAGGCTTCTCTGTAACTGAAACCCCAGAGTTACAGAGAAGTATATCACAATATCAGGAATATAAAGCAAGCAACAACTCAAGAGCAGCAAAGGACATCAACGGTGACAGTGTGGGTCTTTGAATCAAGAGCATCTTTTGAAAAATACCCTTTAACAACCCCATGGTACCCACAAAAGTTCTGATAGTCAAACAATAGTTAAAATTGGAGTTAACAGTAAAAAAAAAAAAAAAAAATAACATTAAAGGGACAAAGGAGATCTGATCCTCTGATTGAAAATTATATACAGGAGGACTATGCAAACGAAGGCTTTATTCAAAGAGTTTCCAGTGTCTACTTAGTAATCAATAATAATAATAATAATAATAATAATAATTTAGACTGGCTACTCCATTTTTAATAATTTCTGTATTCAGATTATCTCTGTCTTCAATATCTACATTTAGAAAAAAATATTTTAAAATGTATTTAAATTTCAGTACAAAATCCCATCAAATTGAATTGACTGATATTTAATAAAATAAAAATACAAATTGTAAAATTCACCAATTAAATTTTGTTAAACATCAAACAATCCAGTTTTATGGAATTTGTTATAAAATGTAAATGCGTAAATCTTAAAAATAGGCTAAAGAAAAATGGTGTCATAAATGTCCAGTAGGCCTACCCCTTATTGTAACAGACTTATTTATTTATATAGCTATTTATATCAAGACATACATATTTACGTAATTTGCAAACTTATATTTTGTTAATTAAAATGATTTAAATTTAAGAATTTGTTTTCTAACGCTGACTATCACCCCTGGAGTTGCAAGTTCGAATCCGGGGCGTGCTGAGTGACTCCAGCCAAATCTCCTAAGCAAACAAATTGGCCCGGTTGCTAGGGAGGGTAGAGTCACATGGGGTAAACTCCTCGTGGTCGTGATTAGTGGTTCTCGCTCTCAATGGGGCGTGTGGTAAGTTGTGCGTAGATCACGGAGAGTAGCATGAGCCTCCACATGCTGTGAGTCTCCGCGATGTCATGCACAACGAGTCACATGATAAGATGCGCGGATTGACGGTCTCAGAAGTGGAGGCAACTGAGACTTGTCCTCCGCCACCCGGATTGAGTGTGAGTGAGTGAGTGAGTGACCGCGCCACCACGAGGACCTAGTAAGTAGTGGGAATTGGGCATTCCAAAACTGGGGAGAAAAGGGGATAAAATAAAATAAAATTTTTTTCTTTTTTTTTTCTAAAATACGTTTTTTTTTTTGTTTTTTTTGTTTTTTGTTTGTTTTTTTTACTGATCAGAGTAATGAGTGATAAAACATTTTTAAATCGATGCAAAATAACTTAAATCAAGGTTTACTGGAAATAATTTGTGTAAGCAAAACTTTCCAAAAAGTGCTAATAATTTTAGACAGTAGCCTACAATCCAAGAACATGACCACACTGTCATTATTTAAATATTTTATTAAATGACGTCTCGATCAAAGGCTGTTACAAAATAGGAGTGCGATCTTGCAATTGATGATGTGGCTGATGAAGTGCGCGCCAGTATTCAGAGTTTCTCAAATGTTATTGGCAAATCGCAAGTTCACACATTTATATAAAATGCATAATTTGAAAATTACTAAAGTTTTATTTTTTTATTCTTTGTCAATTAAATTGTTAACAATCAAATATTTGTTAATACTTGTAATATTGAGGACAAAGTTGATAAAATGTGTGAATTTGTTACATATATTTGACTGCAGGGGCGGACTGGCCATAGGGAGAACCGGGACTTTCCCCAGTGGGCCGGCCGCGAAATGGGCTGCCGCGTTATGCCGAACTGGCTGCGATATGCAGAAAAGGGCAGCGACGTCCCCAGTGTGTCCCAGTGCTTTATATTAAACATGATACACTGATTTATAAAAGCAATAACCACACAAGGCAGTGTGTTACAGGGATTTTACCACCGTAAAGGGGGTTTTAGGTACTCTGCTTCATGTTGCGCCTAACATAACAACCTACTCGTGATAAAATCATTATAACACACTGCCTCTCCTGGGCCAGTTTCTATGTAAAATCCAGGGCCAATTTCTCTTCCCAGTCCGGCCGTTTGACTGTATACAGTGGTGTGAAAAAGTGTTTGCCCCCTTCCTGATTTCTTATTTTTTTGCATGTTTGTCACACTTAAATGTTTCAGATCATCAAACAAGTTTAAATATTAGTCAAAGATAACACAAGTAAACACAAAATGCAGTTTTTAAATGAAGGTTGTTATTATTAAGGGAAAACAAAATCCAAACCTACATGGCCCTGTGTGAAAAAGTGATTGCCCCCTAAACCTAATAACTGGTTGGGCCACCCTTAGCAGCAACAACTGCAGTCAAGCGTTTGCGATAACTTGCAATGAGTCTTTTACAGCGCTGTGGAGGAATTTTGGCCCACTCATCTTTGCAGAATTGTTGTACTTCAGCCTCATTGGAGGGTTTTCGAGTATGAACTGCCTTTTTAAGGTCATGCCACAGCATCTCAATAGGATTCAGGTCAGGACTTTGACTAGGCCACTCCAAAGTCTTCATTTTGTTTTTCTTCAGCCATTCAGAGGTGGACTTGCTGGTGTGTTCTGGATCATTGTCCTGCTGCAGAACCCAAGTTCGCTTCAGCTTGAGGTCACGAACAGATGGCCGGACATTCTCCTTCAGGATTTTTTGGTAGACATCAGAATTCATGGTTCCATTTATCACAGCAAGTCTTCCAGGTCCTGAAGCAGCAAAAAAGCCCCAGACCATCACACTACCACCACCATATTTTACTGTTGGTATGATGTTCTTTTTCTGAAATGCGGTGTTACTTTTACGCCAGATGTAATGGGAAACACACCTTCCAAAAAGTTCAACTTTTGTCTGTCAGTCCACAGAGTATTTTCCCAAAAGTCTTGGGGATCATCAAGATGTTTTCTGGCAAAAATGAGACGAGCCTTAATGTTCTTTTTGCTCAGCAGTGGTTTTCGTCTTGGAACTCTGCCATGCAGGCCATTTTTGCCCAGTCTCTTCCTTATGGTGGAGTCATGAACACTGACCTTAACTGAGGCAAGTGAGACCTGCAGTTCTTTGGATGTTGTTGTGTGGTCTTTTGTGACCTCTTGGATGAGTCGTCGCTGCGCTCTTGGGGTAATTTTGGTCGGCCGGCCACTCCTGGGAAGGTTCACCACTGTTCCATGTTTTCGCCATTTGTGGATAATGGCTCTCACTGTGGTTCTCTGGAGTCCCAAAGCTTTAGAAATGGCTTTATAACCTTTTATAAAGCTGATTGATAGATCTCAATTACTTTCTTTCTCATTTGTTCCTGAATTTCTTTGGATCTCGGCATGATGTCTAGCTTTTGAAGATCTTTTGGTCTACTTCACTTTGTCAGGCAGGTCCTATTTCAATGATTTCTTGATTGAGAACAGGTGTGGCAGTAATCAGTCCTGGGTGTGGCTAGAGAAATTGAACTCAGGTGTGATAAACCACAGTTAAGGTATGTTTTAACAGGTGGGGCAAACACTTTTTCACACAGGGCCATGTAGGTTTGGATTTTATTTTCCCTTAATAATAACAACCTTCATTTAAAAACTGCATTTTGTGTTTACTTGTGTTATCTTTGACTAATATTTAAACTTGTTTGATGATCTGAAACATTTAAGTGTGACAAACATGCAAAAAATAAGAAATCAGGAAGGGGGCAAACACTTTTTCACACCACTGTATGTTTGCTGTATGTTAGTTTGCGTTGAGTGATGCGTGATGTTATACTGTCATATACTGGATCGGCGGGAATGTCAAGTCAAGTGACTTTTATTTGTATAACGTTTGTTTTTTTTTTTGTTTTTTACAATACACATCTTTCCAAATCAGCTTTACAGAAAATGTACTGTAGTGTTTGTAATGTCTTAAATGTCAAAAGTTCCCATTGAGCACTTTCATTGAAAACTTCATGGAAAGTCATGCCTTAATGTTTTTGTCGTAAGGAATGTACATCTGGTTCCATTCACATTTAAACTATTTTGCTTACTGTATGCATAGAATAAATGAATGAAATTTAAGTGTTAAATGATAAAATATACATGTATTAAATAATCTTCTTTGCAGCAACTAAAAAATAAATACATGTAAAAGCAGAACTTTTCAGAGTATCTGTTATACTGCTTCAGCTGCTATCATTGTCCCTGGTGTCTGTAGCAGACTGTTCAATCTACAATAATCCAAGAGACAAATTGAAATCTGACCTGTGGCTCCAATCTCTCCTCTCTCCTGTCTGTCTGCTGACAGAATGCTCTGCGAAGAAGCCAAGGCAAAAATGTACAAACTGGAACATTCTTGATTTTTAAGTTTTCTTTTTTATATAGTTTTGATAAGCAGACCTTGTCAGAGAGTCTGCAACACTTTGTGTCAATCTTCTGGATTTAATGCAATTCATGATGTTAAAATGACCAACAGGACTTTCATTAAATTAATACTTTTTTGTGTGTGTGTTACATAGAGGAAAAACAGTAATATACTGACTCTATAATTTAATTGTGCATATATATATATATATATATATATATATATATATATACAGGTGCATCTCAATAAATTAGAATGTCGTGGAAAAGTTCATTTATTTCAGTAATTCAACTCAAATTGTGAAACTCGTGTATTAAATAAATTCAATGCACACAGACTGAAGTAGTTTAAGTCTTTGGTTCTTTTAATTGTGATGACTTTGGCTCACATTTAACAAAAACCCACCAATTCACTATCTCAAAAAATTAGAATACATCATAAGACCAATAAAAAAAACATTTTTAGTGAATTGTTGGCCTTCTGGAAAGTATGTTCATTTACTATATATGTACTCAATACTTGGTAGGGGCTCCTTTTGCTTTAATTACTGCCTCAATTTGGCGTGGCATGGAGGTGATCAGTTTGTGGCACTGCTGAGGTGGTATGAAAGCCCAGGTTTCTTTGACAGTGGCCTTCAGCTCATCTGCATTTTTTGGTCTCTTGTTTCTCATTTTCCTCTTGACAATACCCCATAGATTCTCTATGGGGTTCAGGTCTGGTGAGTTTGCTGGCCAGTCAAGCACACCAACACCATGGTCATTTAACCAACTTTTGGTGCTTTTGGCAGTGTGGGCAGGTGCCAAATCCTGCTGGAAAATGAAATCAGCATCTTTAAAAAGCTGGTCAGCAGAAGGAAGCATGAAGTGCTCCAAAATATATTGGTAAACGGGTGCAGTGACTTTGGTTTTCAAAAAACACAATGGACCAACACCAGCAGATGACATTGCACCCCAAATCATCACAGACTGTGGAAACTTAACACTGGACTTCAAGCAACTTGGGCTATGAGCTTCTCCACCCTTCCTCCAGACTCTAGGACCTTGGTTTCCAAATGAAATACAAAACTTGCTCTCATCTGAAAAGAGGACTTTGGAACACTGGGCAACAGTCCAGTTCTTCTTCTCCTTTGCCCAGGTAAGACACCTCTGACGTTGTCTGTGGTTCAGGAGTGGCTTAACAAGAGGAATACGACAACTGTAGCCAAATTCCTTGACACGTCTGTGTGTGGTGGCTCTTGATGCCTTGACCCCAGCCTCAGTCCATTCCTTGTGAAGTTCACCCAAATTCTTGAATCGATTTTGCTTGACAATCATAAGGCTGCGGTTCTCTCGGTTGGTTGTGCATCTTTTTCTTCCACACTTTTTCCTTCCACTCAACTTTCTGTTAACATGCTTGGATACAGCACTCTGTGAACAGCCAGCTTCTTTGGCAATGAATGTTTGTGGCTTACCCTCCTTGTGAAGGGTGTCAATGATTGTCTTCTGGACAACTGTCAGATCAGCAGTCTTCCCCATGGTTGTGTAGCCTAGTGAACCAAACTGAGAGACCATTTTGAAGGCTCAGGAAACCTTTGCAGGTGTTTTGAGTTGATTAGCTGATTGGCATGTCGCCATATTCTAATTTTTTGAGATAGTGAATTGGTGGGTTTTGTTAAATGTGAGCTAAAATCATCACAATTAAAAGAACCAAAGACTTAAACTACTTCAGTCTGTGTGCATTGAATTTATTTAATACACGAGTTTCACAATTTGAGTTGAATTACCGAAATAAATGAACTTTTCCACGACATTCTAATTTATTGAGATGCACCTGTATGTTTGCCATGACACGAGGGTGAGTAAATAACAGAATTTTCATTTTTGGGTGAGCTACTTGTTTTTTTTAAATATTGGGTATCAAACAATGATTTTTGTTACTGTCTCCGGATGGTTGCCCCACATTACAGAAGGAATGCACTTAAGAACATATTCAAACCAGGATTGGCACATTTGTCTCTTAGCGTCCCTCTTTGGTGTCTAAGGTAATTACAGCCACCTACTTCTTCAATGCCCAAAGGGACTTGATTTCTCAATCAGCTCTTTCAACCAAGGCTGACCTTATTTCTGCTCAGACAACTTCATCGTTTATTAGTGCTACTTGGCTGTTTCTATAATGAATAAAGCACCCTAGTGTCCTGTCAGGCACTAAACCAACAGCAGCCAAAACGATTCTAAGAGGAAAACTCGTGCTTTGTTACTTTATACACCAACAGCACACAGGCATTTTTCTCTTGTATATATGTAGTACACGTGCACAAGAACACACACAGCAGCTGCAGCATCACTCTGATGCACATCAGAGAGCATCTAGACTGCCAGAAACCACTTTCTTGATATTCTATGCATGCATTGTAAGGTTTATGTTTTTGTGAAATGCTGTAATATCAAGATTCTGAGTGATTCATCTTTAGCTCTACTTTAATTGCTCATATTTCCAAATATTTTGGCTGTTAAATTAACAGCCTTGCACCGACACAGAGGAGTAGATGACAGCATTTCTCCAGATTTGGAATGAGGAGCTTATAAAAAAAAAACGTAGCAACTCCTTCAGGCCAATTTAATAAAACAATGAGCATTGGAGATATGATTTATACACCAAATAAGTGGTTAATGTTCTATAAAATTATTATTGTATCATTAATACATTTTATTTAACATCAAGGCTATTTAACATATCCAGATATTATTTTTGTTAATATTATTATTAACTACATTGTAGCATTTGGTCATTTTAGTGTGTGAGCATGACACCGAACTGATGCGGAGCGAGAAGCGCAAAATCTGCACAACGGACGGCACGAAAGAAATAATGTTCACCGAAAATTCAAATGAAGAACGTGATTGATATATTAATTTGGAACTATATCAGAATGCAGGGGATTTTTTTTTTCTGTTGATATTTCCAACCCTGGATGAAACTAGAGATGGAGATAAGAGACATAACAGGTGTTTAAGCATCTCTCTTCACTATGCAGTTGGTACATTACACAAAGCATTTTTGCTATTTCTTGCCAATGTGCTGCATTTTGACTAGTGAGGGAGCGCCAGGATATGAAAAGTGCACGCGCTTGCAGTGTTAACAGTTTTGTTGATTATCAGAGGTGTACAAATACTTCATTGCTGTAGTCATGTACAGTTTTTTTTTCATATTTGTACTTTACTTGAGTATAAATATTTCTTTGGATTTACTTTCCCTTCACTACATTTTGAAGAGAAAATGGATACTTTTACTCCACTAAATTTCTCTAGACCATTTAGTTACTTTTGCGACATGACAACACCAAAAATGAAAAAATCATAACAGCTGTATGTGCAAAAATGCGTGCAGATCGGCGATAGTGATTCGTTGAAAGCAAGGGCGTAGATTTGGCTTGAACAGTTATTTGGGGGGGGGGGGGGGGTTACAGTGTAATTAGTTTACATGTATCCATTGATCATGGTATAAATATTGGGGGGGGGGGGGTTGTACTTGCTTGTTTGATTATTGGGGGGGTTACCACATTTTGTTTTTTGACTAATTAATTTGATAAGTATAGGCTTAAACATTATGAAAGCTGTGAAATAATGAAGTTATGTGCGATCAGTCTCCCACTTTTCCAGGAGACCTGTTCATATGAAAGTGAATCACATGCATTCACATTTTACATTTAACCATGGTGCGATGTGTCTGAATAATTACCAGCGCTCATGTAAATGTCCAACAATATTTATTTTTATATTTTATAAAGATGGATGAATGGTCTTTGCCTAAGCAAAACTCATTTTCTGGTGGCTGATAAAGTGTTATATTTGCGGAGCACATTTATGCTACAGTAAGTGGTAACTAGGGTTTTCTGGATGGTTGCTAGGGCATGCTATGCAGTTGCCAAGGTGATCTGCTGTGTGTTTAAGTGCATTGCTACAGTATATGTTTGCCATTGTGTTACTCTGCTGTTGCTAAGTTGTTTTCTGTGTTTTTAGCACATTGCTCTGCAGTTGCCAGGGTGTTCTGGGTGGTTGTCAGGTTGTTGCTATGCTGTTAAGTTGTTTTTAGCACATTGCTATGCAGTTGCCAGGGTGTTCTGGGTGGTTGCTGGGTGGTTGCTTATTGGCCCAAATGAAAAGAGCCCACCCCCACAAGTCTCTGTTCTGGTCACTAGTATGACTCAACTCTCTCCTTCAGTGTTCCAATTTTTATGAGCTTTGGTGTTCATTTACACTCATCCCATAAATATGATCATTCTGATGTGACTTGAATGTGCCATTAAAGGGATAGTTCGTTTAAAAATGAAATGCTCTCATAATTTTCTCACACTCATTCGATCCAAGATGTGTATGACTTTATTTTAAAAAAATTTTCTGCAAAACTCAAACTAATTTTTTTTTTTCAGAAGAATATTGCTGTTATGTATGTCAATTCAATGTAAGTGAATAGTGGCCAGACCTTTAAAGCTCCAAAAAGCACATAAATGCAGCATAAGAGTAATCCATAAGACTCCTGTGGTTTCACCAATGTCTTCTGAACAGATCCAATTGGTTTTTGGGTGAGAATAGGCCAAAATATATAAAACAAATTGACTATAAATCTTGACATTAGCAGTCTCCTTGGCGATCAGGATTTCAAGCGCGCATGCGTCCAGCACTAGAAAGTGAAATCAAGCTTGAAATCATGATCGTGCCTAGAGATTGCAATGGCAAGACATACAGTGAAAACGAGTTACAATTTGGTTTGTTCGCACCCGACTGAATCACTTCAGAAGACATGGATTTAACCTCTGCAGTAGTATGGATAACTTCATGCTCCCTTAATGTGCTTTTTGTAGCTTGAAATGTCTGGCCACCATTCACTTGCATTGAATTAGCCTATAGAGCTGAAATGTTCTTCTAAAATCTTTGTCTGTGTTCTGCAGATGAAAGTCATACACATCTGGGATGGCATGAGGGTGAGTAAATGATGAGCACCACCAATCAAATAAGTTGCCATGGGTTTAATGAACTTGTACTTTACTTGTACTTTTGATACTTAAGTACATTTAAAATCAGTTACTTTAATACTTTTACTTAAGTTGTTTTCTTATGAGCTACTTTAACTTTTACTTGAATACATTTCCATGAAGGTATCTTTACTTTTACTCAAGTATGACAAATGGATACTTTATACAACACTGTTAATTATAAACAAGAACTATATAGTTTTATCTCATCGCTCGCTTACGGAGATGTGGTATAACGCCATTTGCATGTTGAATTAACAGGTTTAGATACATCTGTAACATCTTAAGTTCAGAAACCAGCGACAAAGCGCTTCCTCACTGCGCGCACTTACACTTCTGACACTGCTGACAGCTGCACGAGAGAGAAAGTGAAAGACGGAGCGGATTTACTCGTGCAATTTCTGGAATTACAGTTTGATACAAAAACAAGTTTATTGATTTGATTTGTTCATCTGTATCTATTGGTTTACTAATTCGCAGCTGCACTGTAAAGTGAATAAAATGTTCGGGAATTTCCCACATTATGAACGTGGAAATTGCTGAAATTATTAAGATTGTGCGCAACACCCGCAGTTCCGTGGCGAATTTCAGGCTGTATTATCTTAAAAGTTGCCCAGGTTCTCATCCTTTATGATTTCATTATACAAAAACAACAACCACAACAACAAAACATTACTCTGCAATCTGCTAAATTAATGCAATGTAAAGCTGCATCAATTGCATTTTTTTTTTCACTCTTGCCATATACGTCAAGGTGGGCCAAATCAAAAGGTCTTCACAGGCCAACTTTGGCCCGCGGGCCCTAGTTTGAGCATCTCTGCTCTACTCCCTTTACCGTTTGACCGGTTAATGAGATCGACCAGTGGTTGGCTTGCGATCGACCAGTTGATCGCGATTGACGTAATGAGCACCCTGATGAATATTTTAGGCTTGTTAAAAGGTTAGTGCACCCAAAAATGAAAATTCTGTTGTCATTTACACATCCTCATGTCGTTCTAAACTCGTATGGCTTTCATTGTTGGATGAATTATCCCTTTAAGTTTTTGGCTTAAAAGCAAAGCATGGCTAGGTAAGAATCAGACCTGCATCCTGTTAGGTATGGTCACATCTTTTTTGGTCAACAGTTCACCTTCAGTATTTTCATTTAGATGTTGTACAAAAAAAATCCTAAATTGAACCATGTCCCGATCAAGTCAGCAATTAAAGTGCTAAACAAGTTAGCTGGCCATCGTTGTTGTCGCCCACAGGCTATTTCATCTCAGTTTTCATGCCTTTAAATGTCAGTACAAGAGAGCTCCTTTAAAAATGGAAAAATCCTTTACCAGTGACATTTCAGTGTGTGTGCAACACATTCAGAGTAGTTGAGTCTTTCTAACTACATTCAAATGCCAGGATTCAGATGTCTCCTTATTTGGGCTGTAGTATCATCATATCATGGATTTTGGACAGCCTGCCTGGTCTCACAGAATCACATTACTAAACCTATATTATTGCAAAATATGTATTTTAGTTTTTTTTACGTTGCTCATTGTATGTATCGTGGCATTTATGGAGAAAAAAAACACTAGAGGCGCTACAACAACAATGGCTTTTATTCCCTTTCACACATCACAACTAAAACGGCAGATTATAAGTTCTTATTTTTTCACTTTTTTAATATAGATAAGACAGCTTTGATTCTTATGTGTTTCCTAATAATCCACACTCATTGGATGAAAATTGTGTGGCATGTCTGTAATAAGTTGTCACAAGCGAGGGAGCATATGTGATCTGAAACCTTTGTCAGCTTCAGGGTCTTGATCAACTGCAGTAAAATGGAAACTTCAGGCATAAACGAAAGCATAAAATGCTGTGTGATTCAGAAGTGTCTGGCAGAGAATTACTGAACGAATGCAGACATGAAAGAGTAGAATCTACATGTTATAAAAGATGAGCCAAATGGAACCATTTACTGAGTACTATCTCTACTGTCAAATATTGTAAATGCTGACATGCCTTTTTATATGCTCTAGTATCCGATCCTGAAGGTTATTACAGGGATTTTAAACACTGTGCTGCTTGTGTATTGTTCGGGTTTGTTCACTGCTACGCTCAGTCAAGATTCTCTCCAGAGACTCTTGAGATGAGATACAAACACAAGTGACAACAAAAGCAGCGTTTGATAACAGGATAAAACAAGTACATCTGAAATCACTATGTCACACAGGATTCTCCAAGGAGTATCACAGACCTGTTGTATTCTACATTCCTACATCTTGATTCTTCAGGCGGGCAGCAGTGTCACAGAGGTCACTTGTAGCATTTTTATAGCAACAACTATGTGAGCTGAGATGCTCTGTCGTGCTTTGAACGAAAAGTTCAAGCATGCTTCGTGCATATTTCAAACGTCTTGTCCTCTGACAGATGCGAATAGAGCTTGAGTGCATCTACATTACGTTTCATGTTTGGATGCCTCCTTTTTTTCCCCACATTTAAACAACACAACAGCCTCCAAAAATCAAAAGCTCTATTCATGTTTAGCATGGGACCATCTGTCTTATCATATCTGAGAATGTTTACACAAACACACTGTGCTGAGGTGCTGTTTTGGGGGTCTTTTAAAATTGTATGACTCTTTGAAGTCTACCCTTGTGTGACCATACTACCACAAATTGATTTCCAGTGAATTCCACAGATGAGACTTGCTGCACTTTCATAACCACTTTTCAATCATTTATTTTTTTTATTTTTTTTATTTATTTTTCTTCTTTTTTTTTTTTGAGTCAAGCTTTCACTACTGTTCACATTTCTACATCGCTTGCATGGCAACACTGTATTAAAATTCCTCTTCTTCTTTTTCTTGTCCACAATTTTCTGTCATTAACTGAGCAAATGTCCAGACTCGGCTTTGGGTGTGCTATCTGTTTTTGGCTTTTATAAGCGTTGTATACTTTCAAAGTATATAAAATGAAACTTCTATGAAAATCTATAATTGACTTGCAGTATTCATTATTACACTCTAAAAAAATTAAGATTTACACATTTCAATTTCACCAAAAAATTTCATCAAATTGAATTGAGAAATCTTTAACAAAGAAATATTTATATATATATATAAATTTGATACAATTACACAATTGTATTTGATGGAATTTTGTTAACCATCTATATCCGCCATAGCATTTGCACTGAAAAACACTGGAGACCATGTGCATATGGTTGCTAGTAGGCGTTCTTATGCGACCACATCAAACAGCGGATCATTGTCTGTATTCCCATTAGTAGTTGCCAGATCATGTTGCTGTTCATTTGCATACAGCATATTGCACATTTGCAAGTTGAGCTCTGCTGAAGTGTGTCATTGCCAGCGGTCGCTATCACTCATGTCACCAGAATTGAAAATAAATAATTTCAGGTCTCTTTGTCAGTGTGAATGCCCCTGCAATGTTTCGCATGTAGAGATGACATCGTGTCATGATGCGCCATTTCATTTAAGCAGAACCAACGCCTGATGCCCTAAGCTTACCTAAAACTTTTCTTTTGCTGTCTTATAAGCACTGTTGTTTCCCTGAGGAAATGCAAATTTATTTTTTTATTTCCAATATTTTGGCCAATAAGCAAATCTAAGAAGTGCAGAGAATTTTATTCGCTTTTTCAATATTTTGTTGTGTCTGTTTGTCTTCACCCCCAAAGTTCTTCTTAGACAAGACGTGTTCTGTCCAGCTGCGTTTGAATGTGTCAGAGACTGAAGCTGAATTTTAAAGAAGCACATTTTAGCAGCTCTTCCTCATTAGAGTAAAGACCGCATGATGGAAAAGGGGCCTGTAGCAGAGCTAGTGGTGTTCCTCTTGTTTATTCTTTTACCCAGCACTCTGACAGAGAGCTTGGCATGCCCTGTTTGTATGTGGAGGAAAGATTAGTACCCTCCCTTGCCTTTTTCTCAATGCCTATGGTTACTTGCAGAATGTAGTGCACAAACTGCATCTTCTATTGAATATAAATGGCTGTTCTCTGAATTTTTAAAGGAGGGAGAAAGAGATAAATAAATCAAATTTTCAGTCCCAGCAGTGGCCCCTCTGCACAACTCCATTTGTGGTTTCCCCCCTGGCCCAACCATGGCACAGCGGGAATTCAGATAGAGCAACCCTTGGTCCACAGAACTCAACTAAAGCTGGTCTGAAACATTCCCATGATTTATTTTCTAAAAATTCCTTAAAATTACAGGCACAAATTATTAAAATGACATCAAAGCGACAGACAGAGCAATATGCACAGAATATACAGTATACGAGTCGGGACGGGCGATATGACTAAAATCTTATTTCATATATACGTATATATATATATATATATATATGTACACCGATCAGCCATAACATTAAAACCACCTGCCTAATATCGTTTAGGTCCCCCTCGTGCAGCCAAAACAGCTCTGACCCGTTGAGGCACGGACTCCACAAGACCTCTGAAGGTGTCCTGTGGTATCTGGCACCAAGACTTTAGCAGCAGATCCTTTAAGTCCTGTAAGTTGTGAGGTGGAGCCTCTATGGATCGGACTTGTTGGTCCAGCGCATCCCATAGATGCTCACTCGGATTGAGATCTGGGCAATTTGGAGGCCAAGTCAACACCTTGATCTCTTTGTCATGTCCCTCAAACCATTCCTGAACAATGTGTGGCAGGGCGCATTATCCTGCTGAAAGAGGCCACTGCCATCAGGGAATACCGTTGCTATGAAGGGGTGTGCATGGTCTGCAACAATCTTTAGGTAGGTGGTACGTGTCAAAGTAACATCCACATGAATCCCATTGTGCATCCTGCTGCCATTTCTTCCCCAGGTAAATGATGCACACGCACCCAGCCGTCCACATGACCTAAAAGAAAACGTGATGCATCAGACCAGGCCACCTTCTTCCAATTCTCCATGGTCCAGTTCTGACACTCACATGGCCATTGTAGGCGCTTTCGGCAGTGGACAGGGGTCAGCATGGGCACTCTGACTGGTCTGCGGCTACAGCAAGCTGCGATGCACTGTGTGTTCTGACACCTTTCTATCATGGCGAGCATTACGTTTTTCAGCAATTTGTGCTACAGTAGCTCTTCTGTGGGATCGGACCAGACAGGCTAGCCTTCGCTCCCAACGTGCATCATTGAGCCTTTGGCGCCCATGACCCTGTCGCCGGTTGACCAGTTGTCCTTCCTTGGACCACTTTTGGTAGGTACTAACCACTGTATGCCGGGAACACCCCACAAGAGCTGCCGTCTTGGAGATGCTCTGACCAAGTTGTCTAGCCATCACAATTTGGCCCTTGTCAAAGTCACTCAGATCCTTACGCTTGCCCATTTTTCCTGCTTCCAACACATGAAATTCAAGAACTGACTGTTCACTTGCTGCCTAATACATCCCACCCCTTGACAGGTGCCATTGTAACGAGATAATCAATGTTATTCACTTCACCTGTCAGTGGTTATAATGTTGTGGCTGATCAGTGTATATATGTATTTATGAATACATTTATATCATGATAACGATATACATTATATTGCCAAAAGTATTCGCTCATCTGCCTTTAGACACATATGAACTTAAGTGACATCCCATTCTTAATCCATAGGGTTTAATATGACGTTGGCCCACCCTTTGCAGCTATAACAGCTTCAACTCTTCTGGGAAGGCTTTCCACAAGGTTTAGGAGTGTGTTTATGGGAATTTTTTACCATTCTTCCAGAAGCGCATTTGTGAGGTCAGACACTGATGTTGGACGAGAAGGCCTGGCTCACAGTCTTCGCTCTAATTCATCCCAAAGGTGCTCTATCGAGTTGAGGTCAGGACTCTGTGCAGGCCAGTCAAGTTCTTCCACACCAAACTCGCTCATCCATGTCTTTATGGACATTGCTTTGTGCACTGGTGCGCAGTCATGTTGGAACAGGAAGGGGCCATCCCCAAACTGTTCCCACAAAGTTGGGAGCATGGAATTGTCCAAAGTCTCTTGGTATGCTGAAGCATTCAGAGTTCCTTTCACTGGAACTAAGGGGCCAAGTCCAGCTCCTGAAAAACAACCCCACACCATAATCCCCCCTCCACCAAACTTCACAGTTGGCACAATGCAGTCAGACAACTACCGTTCTCCTGGCAACCGCCAAACCCAGACTCGTCCATCAGATTGCCAGATGGAGAAGCGTGATTCGTCACTCCAGAGAACGCGTCTCCACTGCTCTAGAGTCCAGTGGCGGCATGCTTTACACCACTGCATCCAACGCTTTGCATTGCACTTGGTGATGTATGGCTTGGATGCAGCTGCTCGGCCATGGAAACCCATTCCATGAAGCTCTCTACGCACTGTTCTTGAGCTAATCTGAAGGCCACATGAACTTTGGAGGTCTGTAGCGATTGACTCTGCAGAAAGTTGGCGATCTCTGTGCACTATGCGCCTCAGCATCCACTGACCCCGCTCTGTCATTTTACGTGGCCTACCACTTCGTGGCTGAGTTGCTGTCATTCCCAATCGCTTCCACTTTGTTATAATACCACTGACAGTTGACTGTGGAATATTTAGTAGCGAGAAAATTTCACGACTGGACTTGTTGCACAGGTGGCATCCTATCACAGTACCACGCTGGAATTCACTGAGCTCCTGAGAGCAGCCCATTCTTTCACAAATGTTTGTAGAAACAGTCTGCATGCCTAGGTGCTTCATTTTATACACCTGTGGCCATGGAAGTGATTGGAACACCTGAATTCAATTATTTGGATGGGTGACCGAATACTTTTGGCAATATAGTGTATATCACAATATAGTATTTTTTCTGGAAAATTAATAAAAATGGGTTTATATATTAAATAACCATATTTTAAATGTCTATGTTTGGATAATCCAGTCAGTAAATAAAATTAAAATGATAATGACTTATTCTTTATTTTCTCTTTATTTGAAATTTGACAAACTTAATCAAAGTAAGCAACAACAAAAACACTGAACTTTTGTTTTAAATCAGCCTTACCAATGCAATGCAAAAGCAATTCAACAATGAAAATTAGACAAGTAAAAATATGTCCTATGAAAATAAACATTTAATGATTTAAGTCATCTCTATAGAGAATATATGAATATCTGAAGGCAAACATGTCAGATTTGTTTCTAATATCTCATATCATTCGAATTCAGTAAAGGTAATGAAACACATATGAGCGTGTCAGAAGAGAAGCTAAATTTCATTTAGCGCATATGAAGCGATTAACGCAATCATCTGATGCATTTTCCGCCCTCTTTTCATTGACAGGAAATAATCTGCCCTGATCATCGCCTGCTTTTAAACAATTGGCCATAACTGCTTTTATTGTCCGATACTGATTATTGGCTGATAATTTGGTGCATCACTAATATTGAGTAAAATATTTAAACTAATAGCATGTCAGTGCATTCACTGACTTTTAAAATCCAACTAGATTCGTACATATTTAATGGTGCTTGCCCATGCAAAACTCACAGTCATAATGCTAGGGTGTTTGTTAGGGTGTTGCTATTAGGGGAGGGAATAATTAGGAATCTCACAATTCGATTTGATTTAGGAAGTCACAATCCAATTCCAAAATAATTCTCTGCATCTCGATTTTTCAGCAATGCTGTAGCATAGAGAAGTAGATCTATTAGAAAGTACTTCCAAGTGCCAATAGAAGAAAAATTCCATTTGAGACAACGTTCCCATTTCAGAAAAATTAATACACTAGTTGGCTGATTACATAGTGTATAGTAAATATTTTAAACACAACTACAGTCTTCTTAACGCAAAGAAACGTTTAGAGGAGGAAGACAGCAAGCGAGAGAGAAAAAAGTGAGAAAGAGAGCACAAAACACCACAACTGTCACAATGTTTAAAAACTAACAGAGGTACTCTGCCAACAAGAACTTATTAATTCTGTGCCTATAATCTCCATTACTGCAGCCCAACTGCTCATGTCTCACTCAATCCAAAATAGCACAGACTTTCCCTAGAGCGGGTCCCTGGCTTTCAATACTCCATGCCTCTGAGGTCTGTTTCTCTTTTATGGAAAACACACCGTTATATAAATTCTCTGATTTGCTTATTAACCTGAGGGTAAAAGAGGCCAGTATGTGAAAATATGAGACCTGCTCTCAGAATAATTTAGAGGCTTATTATCTGACCACAGGGCAGGCTGAATGAAGAGCCAGAGAGGAGTTTAAAAGGAGCGTACTTTATCATTGAGTATTCTCGAATTATTATGACACGTGCTTGTGCACTCACTCATGCTAAACTCAAATGTAAAATGTAAAAGTAGATTTGTGAAGCATTGGTATTTGGTTTGGTCGTATCGTCCAGGAATCATTTAAATTAACCATGAGGCATCCTGAAATGCTTCATGAAAGCTAGTCTGGTTCACAGAAACAAATTGAACCCTCACACCTTTTTTTGGTGCTGAAGTTTAAAAAAAGAGACGCTATTAAAAGGTCTTTCTTAACACTCTTCTAATCAAAAGCCTTGAGACAGGGAGGGCTTGCTAAACAAATCTACTGATGTGGTCTTTAGTAAACTCAATGGCCCAATAAAAAGCACATTAAAATCATTTTGATCAAAATTGTCACATCTTCAATATATGGTGAATATTTCATATATATCTCCCAGATTTAGATACAACTAATGCAACCTGGTCTCATACAATCACGTTACTATACCTACAGTAAATTTTTGCAAAAATGATTTTTATGTGGCTCGTTGTAGTTATTGCAGTAGTTTCCAGGTGAAATAAACACTAGAGGTGCTAAAACAACAATGATTTTAAGAAAATGACATTTTGTATTCTTTTTCACACAAATCTCGAGTAAAACGGTATACAGTCAGTTCATAAACACTTCCTTTCACCCTGTTCCTCACACAATGCCATCTCATGAAATCTAAACACTGTAATGACTTACATGACTTGTAAGGTGATGCATTTTAATTCGGATGTGCTTGAGGTTTAGGGAAGCCACACAGTGGAAATTTCACCACGGAAATGCCAAGAAACATTAAGGAGCCAGGTAATATAATTTTGTATAAACGTCGCCAAAGCCATGTAATTTTCAGGAGATCAGGCTCAAATTTTGCCGTCATAAAGTATATGGTCGTATCCTATTTATTTCAAGAAAAGCTAAATTTATTTTGTGTTTTTAGCGAGCAATCCTCACAATTGCTGCTCAAAGTTTAGATAAAGGTGTGGGAGTGTCTTTATTAACTGTCAGGAGTGTGTGTTGTTTGAGCAGATGTATAATTCAGCAATTGCATTGGCATGCATTATACAGTATCTTTCAATTGTGCCTAGCATGCTCCTATTGTGCCATTTGATTGGCTTTTTTTTCTCTGAGAATGTTGATGTCTGGCTGTGATAAAAGTCCAGTCTGGTTTTTTCTCCTCAGAAGGTTGTGGCTAGGTCACTCCCGATTTGTAGTCCTCTAGCGCAGCTCCTCGAGAACTGTTAGCAGTGTTTATGCCGTCGCAAGCAGTATTTTTCTCCACCATAACGGTCAAGGCTGGACTTTTAACTTATCCAGTGATTTTCCCACCTCCTAGACGGTCAAACACTCTGAAGACAGGATTTCTATCTCAGTGAAAAAAAACCTCTCATAAGCCATAGCTTTCAGTATGTCTACCCCTGGCTCTTCTCTTATTCTCCTATTTCCAAGCCTTTTCTTAGGTCAAGTAAAGAGATAAATTCAACATCCATCAGCTTCCTGAGCACCTGCTAATCAAAATATGAAGACTTGACCAACACTGTTGACCAATGGTACCCGTAAAGCTTAACAAAATTAACCCATCTTTAGTTCTGACAAGGGAGTAGGGACCATTCCTCAACAGGGAAGCTCACTGAAGGATAAATAGCTTTAATCATCCTCTCCATGCTTCATTAAAAGGCAGATGGACGACTGAGAGGGTTCCAGAATGGTTCACCTTTGAGTAGGCTTACGATTTGTATAATATTATATTGCATATTGCATAATATATTGGCAACTCTTACTGAATGCAGGGTAGTATAAATAAGCCAGTGGTGGCCAGCAGGGGCCGGAGTGGGGAGGGTCAGACTAGTGTTTATGGTGTCTCCAATGTTGCTCACAAAAGCTGCTCAAATTACTACTCACACAGTGAAATACCTTAACGAAAATAATTTGCTAATATGAAATCTGTTTTTGCAGTAATTAAAAGTGACAATAGGCAAAACATCCAGCTGAAGGCTGATATAAATATGTTACTTCAGACTGCAAATAAACTGCGTGTGTAACTCCGAGCCACAGAACACTCTGTGCACGACAGTGGTGATTTTACATTTCAAATGCTGTCGATCATGTTCATGTTTCAATTGTTGGCCTTTGTTGAGAAGTCCTGCCCATTTCTAAGCTCGACCAATCATCATATAAAGAAGCTGGGCTTCCAAGTAGGACTAAAATACATTGATTGAAAGCCCAATGCCAATATGCAATCAGATGCTTTATCCAAAGCTAATAGTGCTCATGAAGCTCCCTTAGGCTCCCAGAGAAGCAAAGATTCCGAGCAGGACACAAAATGACATGTTTAGAGCCTCTCTTCCAAAAACATTGATCTTTACACCGCTGAAATGTTATGGTGCATGTATCTGAAACCGTGCTTTCTGTGTAGTCTCAAAGTGATTGCCACTGATATACTGTTTGTACTGAGTTGCAAGACATATTGCAAGTCTTAATTTATTGCGTAACAACTTGTCCCGCACCATTTGTAATATGGACAGAAATGGTACTTTAAATCATGTCGTTTTTGTTTAGGAGAGGTTTGCTATTACTTTTAAAGGGATCATAGCCAGAAGGCAGAAAAAAAAAAAAAAAACGGTTAAAAGAATCCAGTAGGCTTGAATTTAAAGCTGCACTACGGAAGATTTTTTGGTTAAAAATGAACAAAATTCCATTAATTACTGAGTGCATATCAAAACAATGTCCTTATCTTACCCTAATTTAATACGGTAAGCCCACAAGAAATATTTGTATTTTGAGCTGTCAGGTCAGATTTTACACTATATAGCAGGCTTATGTCATTCATCACGTCATGTCTGTAAACACAGAAAAGAAGTACCAGCTGTCACGTTGCATGTACACACAATGTTTTTAGATTTTTCTGAGGGTTTCTTACTTTTTAGACTAATCGACTAGTTGACTCCAAAATGTTCATTTAAACATAAATGAAATTAATCGTTCCGCACATGCTTACTATAGCATCCACTCAGAACACCATAGCAACCATGTAGTAATGTCCTGGCAACCACCCAAAACATCCTAGTGCTGCTGTGGCAAACTATACATGGCCAAGCACCACTCTTTTTCTTCACAAAATGTAAAATCTACAATACACTTTTGGTAGTATATGGGCTATATGTTAAGTGTATGTTATGCAGGGAACATTACTGAACACATTTTTATACAAACACAAAAGAAAGAAGCAAGAAGTGGATGGGTTAAGGGAATTAGGCTCTGGACAGGGCAGATTTGTCTAGTTCTTTGGCTGCTCTCTGCAGACCCTCCAGACCGCCTCAAGGACCCCGAGCGGTTACTTTGTCTTCTTGTCATGACATAGAACAAATGGCCACCCACCACGTGACACTTTCCCTCAGGGCATTCAACTGTGTACTTCAGTTTCGCGGGAAACACGGAATACCCAAAGTCTCCTGGAAGCCGTCGTAATGCGTAACATTCACAAATAACCAGACGCCTTTGCAAAACACTGTTGTGTGAACAGTATCCATAATGGAGCTTCATAAATATTCTCCACAATCTAAATGCTGTGCCTCACTGTTGTTGATGAATAATGGATCCTATAGGCACTATTCTGTCAGTCAGATCTCCCCTTTTATGACACAGGGTTGGGGATGGACAGTTGTGTGTGTGTGTCTAATGAGAAGTATACATTTGGACTGAAGACCACACAACATATCTGAAATCAGCAGAAAAGCACTATATGCACATATTTATGCTGAAAAAAAAAGAAAGGCCCTCCAAGTTTTGTCTCTGTAATAGCGTCTATTATAATTCAGTGATGATATTTTCAATTACTGCACAAAAATTGGTCAGGCTGAGTTATCCTTTCTTATTGTTGTTGTTGTTGTAAGCTGTAATGGCTCTTGTTGCGCTTCTCCTTATAGGCTCATGAAGTGAGCTAACATATTTGCTTCAGTGCTGTACAACTTGTATAAATCATCATTATTATCCTTGGCTGAAAGCCCTCAGAAGCCACACTGTATGTCAGTGGAGTGGTGAATCCATCTACATAAAGTCCCATCTGCCTCAAATCTACAAGTGAAGCTCAAGAGTCTGACTTTTGGAAGCCCAAACTTCAAGATGCCGTTCATTCACAAACCAGCCTGATCTCATGAAATTTATGTGAACATGACAACATTTTTGCAATTAAAAATGTACGTGCTGTATAACACGTTTAGCTGCAGGTTTCCTGTGAAATGTCCAGCTGGGGGTGCCAAAAGAGAGTAAAATTGTGTCGTATTCAGACGAGGTTTTAAGTTGAATTTTAGATGGATGCTTTTAAAACATACCTCCCTAATGTAAAACTTTTGCCTGAACCTAATCAACTGTGTTTTAGAATATAAATGAGACGTTTAAAAATGACATCCTTACCAAATCAATGTCTAAACCTAACCATTAGTGTTTTAAAATGCAGAAGTAAAATTAAAAATCACATTTTCTGAACCAGCCACATAATTTCTATGATTCTATCATGTCACCTGTCAGCTTGAGTACCTGACTGGACTTGAAAAGCAGTCCTCCGACTCATAGTCCAACACCCTATTAGATGAGCTACCACACAAGCTAATCATATTTGAATAAGTGTATACAGTTGAAGTCAGAAGTTTACATACACTTAGGTCGAAGTCATAAAAACTAATTTTCTAAACACTCCACAGATTTAATATTAGCAAACATATAGTTATAGTCGTTTAGAACATCTACTTTGTGCATGACACAAGTCATTTTTTCCAACAACTGTTTACAGACAGATTGTTTCACTTTTAATTGACTATATCACTATTCCAGTGGGTCAGAAGTTTACATACACTAAGTTAACTGTGCCTTTAAGCAGCTTGGAAAATTCCAGAAAATGATGTCAAGCCTTTAGACAATTAGCCAATTAGCTTCTGATAGGAGTTGTACTGAATTGGAGGTGTACCTGTGGATGTATTTTAAGGCCTACCTTCAAACTTAGTGCCTCTTTGCTTGACATCATGGGAAAATCAAATGAAATCAGCCAAGACTTCAGAAAAAAAAATTGTGGACCTCCACGAGTCTGGTTCATCCTTGGGAGCAATTTCCAAATGCCTGAAGGTACCACGTTCAACTGTACAAACAATAGTACGCAAGTATAAACACCGTGGGACCACGCAGCCATCATACCGCTCAGGAAGAAGATGCATTCTGTCTCCTAGTGATGAACGTAGTTTGGTGCGAAAAGTGCAAATCAATCCCAGAACAACAGCAAAGGACCTTGTGAAGATGTTGGAGGAAACAGGTAGACAAGTATCTATATCCACAGTAAAACGAGTCCTATATAGACATAATCTGAAAGACTGCTCAGCAAGGAAAAAGCCACTGCTCCAAAACCACCATAAAAAAAGTCAGACTGCACATGGGGACAAAGATCTTACTTTTTGGAGAAATGTCCTCTGGTCTAATAAAGAAAAAAATGTAACTGTTTGGCTATAATGACCATCGTAATGTTTGGAATAAAAAGGGTGAGGCTTGCAAGCCGAAGAACACCATCCCAACCGTGAAGCATGGGGGTGGCAGCATCATGTTGTGGGGGTGCTTTGCTGCAGGAGGGACTGGTGCACTTCACAAAATAAATGGCATCATGAGGAAGGAAAATTATGTTGAGATATTCAAGTAAAATCTCAAGACATCAGCCAGGAAGTTAACACTCGGTCGCAAATGGGTCTTCCAAATGGACAATGACCCCAAGAATACTTCCAAAGGTGTGGTAAAATGGCTTAAGGACAACAAAGTCAAGGTATTGGAGTGGCCATCACAAAGCCCTGACCTCAATCTGACAGAAAATTTGTGGGCAGAACTGAAAAAGTGTGTGCGAGCAAGGAGGCCTACAAACCTGACTCAGTTACACCAGTTCTCTCTGGAGGAATGGGCCAAAATTCCAGGATCTTATTGTGAGAAGTGTGTGGAAGGCTACCCAAAATATTTGACCCAACACTTTAAAGGCAATGCTACCAAATACTAACAAGTGTATGTAAACTTCTGACCCACTGGGAATGTGATGAAAGAAATAAAAGCTGAAATAAATCGTTCTCTCTACTATTATTCTGACATTTCACATTCTTAAAATAAAGTAGTGATCCTAACTGACCTAACACAGGGAATGTTTTCTAAGATCAAATGTCAGGAATTGTGAAAAACTGAGTTTAAATGTATTTGGCTATGGTCTATGTAAACTTCTGACTTCAACTGTATGTAGGTGGGCCTGTAATACAAGCATTAAAGAACCCATATTATGCTCATTTACAGGTTCACAGTTTTATTTTGGGGGGTCCACTAGGATAGGTTTACATGCTTTAATGTTCAAAAAACACATTATTTTTTCTCATACTGTACATTGCTGCAGCAACTCTTTTCACCCTCTGTCTGAAATGCTCTGTTTTAGCTCCTGTCTCTTTAAAGCCCCCCTTTCTGAAAAGCGCAGTCTGTTGTGATTGGTAAACCGCTTAGAGCGTGTGTCGGAAATGTAACGCCCTTACCATAACCGAGTTTCAGCTCCCGAGGCTTCCTGAGCAGCTGTAAACACTACTGTAACTTCGGTAACAATGGTGTTGGTTTTGCCGTACCAGTTTGAGCCAGAGTCTGATAATGAAAGTTTGGAAGAACAAGCTGATTGACCCGAACCACCTTCACAAGCACGACTTGAGCAGGATGTTTCACAGTGGTTTTTATTTTGTAGCTCTCTTACATTTCAGATGTGATGTTATAACTGTGTAATTTCTCTACATCACGGTAACAACGGTAGTGTAACTAGGGACCAAGTACACTGTTAATTATTGTGAACCTAACAAAGCTTCAAGTAAAAGACACGTAGTGCATCTTTTGTTGGAATGGGTGTAGCCAAACTTTGATAGAGCTATGAACGGAAAACAGAGGCTTACTCCAGGTTGGACATTACCGGGTGTATTAGAAAGTTAGTGAGCAAGTTAGCCATGGACTACCATGGATAGTGGCCATAACATTACATCTTGTAATTATAAGTAATCCTCCTCACTTTACCACTGATAAAGACTCTTGAGATCAACAATTTTGTTATTGCCGTGGTTGCAGTGGCGAATTCTCAGGGCCAGCAAAGCCTTCTCTGCTGCCCTAACATGCCAAATGAATACATAAATATTTTTCATCCTTTCATTCTCAATCACCTTTTTGCCTATGTATTTTTAATCGCTTTCCACTCTTAATTAATCTACAAACAAATAGAGAAAAACGAGAAGTTTATCCAGTCAGAATTTATTCCTTGATGCTTACAAGCAAAGTGTGACAACTGTTTCACAAATTTCATGCCCGAAGCAGCACGTGAGTTTGAGCTCCACCCCCTCAGGCCTTCAGAATTTCTACAGAATCCCTCAACAGTGCAAATGAATAAGCAACTAAAGTCAGATTGTCCGATTCATCAGCCAATCAGATTGATTTATTTGTTCTTGGTGGGTGTGATCTTTAGGATATGTCCTGGTCGAGGCCTTCTAGCTGGCCTTGAGTGACGCAATCACGCTTTAAGTGATGTACGTAATTCAAGAGCGAAAAGCGTGAGATCTTGCTGATGAGTCGACTGTCATTACTGCCACTATCGCCATTGAGAAAGAGATCCTTATGGATTTAAAAACCTGAGATGTTCTGCATGACCGTGTGATTGCTTAATTTATTAAACATGAAAGGAGGACTGATTTTCACTTCAAGCAAATTGGTAAGTGCTTTTTGCATTGTTATAGCAACATCAGGAGTTTTCTAAGTGTAAATAAGGCTGCTGGAGCATTCAGTGTCGGATCAAGCTTTGAAAAGTAGTGCTGCATTCCATACAACTCGGAAAGTCGGATTTTACAACTTCCTACTTGGAAAAGTGTAATTGAACGCATCTTGAAGTGAGAATTACAACTTGTAGGCTCATGCAGAAATTCTCCACTCTGATTTCGCCGAGATGCAAGGGCATGATGTCAAACAAACATATCGACACTCAGGGAGATATACAAAGTAAGTGATAAACATTCACTTTATTAAGTAATATCGATAAATGAGTTTGTTTCCACATTACATGATATTAAAGCTTGTTTAACAAACACCTGCAGAAACAAGTGTATAAAACATGATAATCTCATTTGATAATTGTACACCTGAAGCACAAATGCTAGCGCTGCAGCACTGTTTATCAGTTGGGTTGCTAGGAGACATCTAATGAGTGTCAAACCCCTGCTAAGCTAACAGGAGCGTTGCAGTTCCGAATATCGGGGAATGGAATGCATTAATGGTCGGCAATATCAAGTAGGAATATCCCACATCCAACTTGAATGGAACGCAGCATAACCGTGTAATGAAATTTATTGCAAGCAACATTTAAATCGCAAATATTATTAGATAGATTTTTCCAGGTATTATAGACCTCCTTGTTAGATTCATATGAAAAATTATGATTTTCGAATGTCCAGGAGACGTTCATTTCACAAAACATGCTGTCATGCTGCAGTTACAATTAGGCTTGCTTGAGAATTAAGTGTCATTTCAAGTTCTGGTTTCGTGCGTGGACGTGTTTTTAAAATGTCAATTGGTATTATTAGTTAGCTGCGACATAATGTATGATGCCCAAAGGCACAGCTATTTAAAACTGTGTTTTCTTAATGGCATGAATCACACTGAAGGCCTAGACTTTAAATGCATGGCCCACCACTGTGTGGTTGTGGTTGTACTGCTGAGGAATAGTGGTAAAAATTAATTTTAAACACTGATTCTTCAATTCGTCTGCATTTGGAAGTCCATACAAAGGGGTTTTGCTTTCGCAGTGAAGAAAACAGCTTCTTCTCAACATGGCGACAACACTAACCCAACTCATCCTAGCCTCGACTATAACTACCTTTGTTTGAGGGTGGACCAAAGTAGCCCTTAGGCAGGCATTATGCAATGTGTTACATAGTGACATAGCTATGTCACGGAAGTAATGGCTGGACTGCAAACCAGGTGCTTCAGGAAGTTCTTGAGCAGTGTTTTCCGTGGGAGAGAGTAACTCCCTTTGGTGTGGACTTTGTGCATTGTAACTTTGCAGACCTTTTACATGCACATGTCATGGGATTGTAGTTCATTCCCTCACTAAAGACGTTAAGTGCACAGTCTTGTATATTTGCCTTTTTGTCTGATTTTACTTTTTTGCTTCAAATCGAAGTTTTTAATTTCAGTTAGGACCACTTTTGGCAAATGAATACTAACTTGAATACTTGAATGAATAATTTATTGATCTGTACGCAATTAAAGCATCTGTTGGTAAATCAAGATGTTGTGATTCACCTCAGGGCTGGTTGGTTTAATTCATGGCTTAGAACTCTGATGGGCACTGTTGTGCTTAATAGAAAGTTGAGTTGATGATTTATTCATGATTGATGGTATCATTACATACAATTCTCCAGCTGGCAACACAGCTAAAATATGTGCCACCCCTGAAAAGCGGGCAGGAAACATTGCAAGAACGTGTTGTTTAATGTGGCTACTCAAAACTCGACCAGCAAACTACAGTATACATCAAATGATTAGACCACTCCCAACTCTCCGGCAGACCTTTATACATGAGATCTTTTGGAGCCTTGTGAGAGCACTTAAGGTTTTTCCTTTTGCTTACATATTGACGGCAAACTTTCTGGGTCATATGCTTTTTTGATAGTGTGAACTGGTGGGGGTGACAATCAATAAAGCAATATTCAGTAGGAAGAGCAGGATTTCTGTGGCATAGCCTCTCTGTAGCAGAACGTATACAGAGCTATACATGTAAAGGGCAGTCTGTCACACTTACACATACCTGTCCAGACTCTAATTATTCTAATGGCTCACAGCTTTTATCATTTAACCTAATAACATCTCACCGTTTCAAGCCTATGAAATAGAGAGTCACACTTAAACATTCTGAACACATGTGAAATGTTTATAAAAAAGTAAAATGGTTGGATGAGTACCTTAAGACTTTTGTAACTTTGAAAAAAAGTGAAAGGTATTGAATGAAAATGAGGAAATAATAAGGTGGTGAAAACCGCAGTTCCTGCCTTCTCCCCGCAGTATGCATGCACACATACTCATAAAGGGCTCCTGTTGCCATGGCAATGTGGCCTGCATGGAACCAGTAAAGATTCTGTTGCTCTAGAGCTCTTCTCCGGAGACGTGTTCATTGCGTTCTGCCGTTTATCCCCTCACTTTCTTCTAGGGGCACAGAACTAGATTTTCATCATATCTGAAGCACCGAAATGAATTGCAGACATCTCTAAACTCAAGGACACAAATGCAACCCGGTTCAGGGAATTATAATGAACATTTTTGATAATACATGATGGCTCATGTGCCACAAAAGTAACAAACTAGCAATAAATAGAGGGACGAAGTTGATTCTGCACAGGCCTGCAACTACCATAGACACTGAAGAGGACGGATCTCCCTCAATATTCTGAGTAGTAGTCAACTGATATGTTTTTTTATTTTATTTAGTCCCCACTCCCAGAGTGGGAATTTTTCAGTGACCTTCATGCAGGGTCTGATTTTTAAAGGGATTTCTGTCAGTTATTTTCTCATGAGGTTCATCCCAACCCAATTTTTGGTATTTTGACAACCTTAGCAAGATCACTTTAGCTAACCATATTTTTTACCAAAAATGTTTTAATGTGATATGTGAATTTACAATAAAGTGATAAATAATGGCTTTTTTTTTTAATGCAATTTCCTAAACTGATTCTAACGAACAGTGCTGAAGCAGCGTACTATTGCAATGGATAGCTCCTTAGGTAAACCTGACTTTTGTTTGCAAACAGCTATTTAGCCCACTCTTGCAAATTGTGTGGTAACTGAAACATTGTTTGATTTTTTTTTTTTTTTATACATTTATATGAGTGGAGACAGGGGCTTGTTGTCACACTTTTACTTCAGTGAATATTGCATAGCCACATACCTTGAGGTCTTGGCTAGAAAAAAACAGCAATTGGCTTTTTGTGACAACATGCCCCATTAGTGGGGCATATTGCCACGCTATATTGGGTAAGCTGTCGCAATGCAACTTGCCTTTAAACCAGTGATTAATAAGTTGTATAAATTGATGACATTTAAAACATTTAAAACACATGACAACACACCCCACCCTGACTTTCATGAAAATACTTTTGTCCTAAGAGCACATTGAAAACTTCTGGTAAAAATCGGCTTCAAAATGTAGTTGACCCTTTGCTGAAAGTACGCCAGTGTGGTTTTATTATGTTTGCCAGTTGACCCAAAAGAATAACAAAAAATACCATAATAGTAAAAATGTACTCTTTGGAGGGTTGAATTTCACAGAATTCAATGTAATTTCAGAGGGTTTTATACTGGTTGTTTGAAACCAATATATTACACCTCTGTTAAAGAAAACACACATTGTACATTGGACTTTTGACCCAAAACCTTATAGTTGAGATACAGTCCTTGTTACAACTAGCCCCGGTCTCCCATATACTTATTTGTCTTTCTTTCTTTTTTTTATCCCCTTTTCTCCCAATTTGGAATGCCCAATTCCCACTACTTACTAGGTCCTCGTGGTGGCGCAGTTACTCACCTCAATCTGGGTGGCGGAGGACAAGTCTCAGTTGCCTCTGCTTCTGAGACAGCCAATCCATGCATCTTATCACGTGGCTCGCTGTGCATGACACCACGGAGACTCACAGCATGTGGAGGCTCATGCTACTCTCCACGATCCACGCACAACATACCACACACCCCATTGAGAGCGAGAACCACCAATCGTGACCACGAGGAGTTTACCCCATGTGACTCTACCCTCCCTAGCAACCGGGCCAATTTGGTTGCTTAGGAGACCTGGCTGGAGTCACTCAGCATGCCCTGGATTTGAACTCACGACTCCAGGGGTGGTAGTCAGTGTCAATATTCGCTGAGCTACCCAGGCCCCGTCAAGAATACATACTTTTAAGAACCTTTTAAGAATCTCTTTAGGGGTATGTCATTAGAGAATTGCTTCTTGAATGATTGCTTCATAAAAGAACTTGCAAGAATTTTGAATTGGTGGCTAATATTAAAATCAATGACAACCTGATTATCATGAAGCCCCTGCAAAGTTTTTGTGGATAATAACTTTGTGTGTAGTTCACTGAGTGTCCTAAATCTACTGTAAACTCTTTTTGAACTACTTTGACAGACTGGCTTGACACTGTCATGTTCTATTCTAACACTCACACCAGTGAAAAGGTTACGCTTATTGTAATTTTTATTTTGATTGACTCGAACCTGTTAAATTTCTTTTAAGAACTCTCCTAACTGTGTCTCTCTGTCTTTGCTCCCTGGTGTCTGAGTCTGGGCCTGTGGTTCTTTGTCTAGCATGTTGACATTTAATAGATGTCTCTCATCAGAATGTTAAAGGAGCCCTGCAGCCTCACCATGCCTGACAGATCCGGTGTGTGTGTGTGTGAGAGAGAGAGAGAGAGAGAGCGAGAGAGCGAGAAAGCAGGCAGTGCAGGGAAACTGTCAGTAAACAGAAGACACACTCTTCATACCTTCATTTAGCCTGGCACATTTTCTTGTTTTTCCAAAAAGATTATAATGTATTGACAAATCAGCATCCAGGACTGGAAATATCTGTTTGATAATTTAACATCACTTGCAACATAACCAAATAGCTTGCCTATCAGAATCATTTATGTTATCTAAAACACTGAATTAGAGCTTGTACGGTTAGAAAAACTTCCTTCAGAAGTTTTCCCAAAAGGAGAGGGTGAAATTCTATTAACCCAGCCCTGCTGCTGAGTCAGTCTTCCACTCTGTACTGGGAGCCAAAGCCTCACAAAGAAAAAAACCTGATGATTCAGCCCTCACGTTCCCCTTACAGACTTGCTCATTCCATAAAGCATTTATTTATCCTGTGATAAACCCATTGTGTGCTGTGTTTATGGCCATTTGTCAGCTTTGACTCACCATGCATATGAATATTGATTGTGTTGGGTCTTTTTTTGGACTAGTCGTGATTGACAAAGCCTTTCCCTTAAAGACTGAGCTAACAGTTGGCATGTTGCTCCATGGCCAAGTCTTTTGAGAGTAACCCACTGTTAGAACTGAAAATTCTTGCACCTTGCATTTGACAAGTGGATTATTAAGAGAGGTTTTGAACCAACTAACAAGAGACTGTGGGTTGTGTTTGCGTCAGTACTAGGAATGCACAGATACAAAATTTGTGTCAATTACAATTATTTAGAACAACATCTGCCGATATGGATAGTTTGGTGGTCCTGCTTTTTTTATACTACCTTGTTTTAAATCACTGATGATTAATTACACAGCTTCAAAAGTAATTTAAAGGAATATTCCAGGATCAATATAAGTTAAGCTCAGTCGACAGCATTTGTGGCATAATATTGATTACCACAAAAATTTATTTTGATTTACCCCTCATTTTCTTACAAAAAGCAGAAATCTGGGTTACAGCGAAGCACTTACATTGGAAGTGAATGGGGGCCAATTTTTGAACGTTAAAATATTCACTTTTTCAAATGTGTAGCCACAAGACATAAACCATATGCATGTAAACATACTATTAGTGTGATAAAATCACTTATTATCCTTTTCTGTGTAAAGATATAGCCAATTTTAAAACGCCGTTGCCATGACGATGTGATGTCAACAAACCCTAAAATGATTGTAAAACTTTACAGCTCAAATAATACATGAGTTTTAACAGAAGAGTTAATGTAAGTGCTTTTTAAGAAATTATTAGCTTTACATTTCTGCCTTTAAACCCTCAAAAAGTTGTCCCCATTCACGTCCATTGTAAGTGTCTCACTGTAACCTCGATTTTTGCTTTTTTAAAGAAAAGGAAGGACAAGTCCAAATTAATTTTTGCAGTTATCAAAATTATGCCAGAAATGCTGTTGACTGAGCTTAACTTGTATTGAAACCGGAATATTCCTTTAAATATCTTTATTCTCTGTTTCTACTTTTTTTTTATGTTTAGAGTAACTGGTCTCAATTATTACAAAAAAAAAAAAAAAAAAAAACACTGAAAGGTAAAGCATATTATTAACTCACAATAACTGAATTCTGACTTGCTTTTTTGTATTAAATTTGTACGATTTCATGTTTTTTTTTTTTTTACTTAACTCACATTAACTGAATTCTTAAAGATGAAGTTTGTCCCTTTTAAGCTGAAACAGCCTCCACTTTAGCTTTGACAAACTCAGAATTTTCCTTGTTGTGTTAAGTAATCAAATAAAGATTAAAAAAAAAAAAAAAAAAAAAATGCAACTCTGCTGTCATTGTCACAATTCAAAGTATTTCCACACAAGAGACAATTTCTTTGGCACAACTCTTATTTCTGGGGTTCCACACCCCGTTTTGATAGGCAGGAAATAATCTTCCCTGCTCATTGACTATTTTCAAGCAAACAGTTGATAATACAGGTATTGCTTTTATCGGCAATTACCGATTATTGGCTGAAACAGTGGTGCATCACTAGTCAGTACCAGAACATCAGTATCATAGCAGATAAACACAGTAAAAAAATGTGTTTGTAATGCGAATAATCAAAATAACCATATGTAAGAGCGTCGCAACAGAATTCAATTCCACAGCCTGATCTCATGAACATTAAGTGACCGTGGCAAGATTTTTGCAGATGGAAATTACGTGCTGTATTACATGTTTCCCTGCAGTTTCCCAGTGAAGTGTCCAGTGGGGGGCGCCAAAAGTGAGTGAATTGATGTAGTAATCAGATGAGGTATTTAAGGGGAAAATTAGATGAAGGTTTTAACAAGTAAAGCGTGCCTTCCTAACCTAACACTTTAACCTAAATATAACCAATTGTATCCTAAAAGCAAATGAGAGGTGAACAAAAAGACAGCATTACCTTTAACTAATGCCCAAACCTAACCAATAGTGTGAAAAGAGCAAACACGACATGAAAAGAACATTTTCTGAAGCAACCACATCATTTTGTGTCGCTTCTATGACACTTTTGTCTCACATGTCATCTTGTGTGCTTGGCTGGGTTCAAATCGCGGGTTCCTGAGTCCGAAGTCCAACACTCTATGAGGTCAGCTAACGTGGAAGCTAATCACATGAATTAAGTGTGTAAATGTAGTTGGATCTGTAATGCAAGCGATACAATGTGTCATTTTTCAAATGATGGATTATAGTAAAAGTGTTTTGATATCATAACATAGCAGTGTGTGAGTAATAGTGCAGAAAATAAGTGTTTATAAAGTCATAATCAGCCTTTTGTAGTAGTGATTTGTGCGAAACCCATGTAGAATATAGTAAAAGTCAGACAGTCAGCAAAAATGTAGTTATAGTAACGTTTGTTCTATGAGACCTGGTTGAGATACCAGTATATTGGACTGAGCTGTAAATACTTCATGTCTGATGCAGATGCAAGGCACTATCAGTTGATGGACATCCTGTTTCTCTACTCTAGCCCCTTTATTTCAAATGTAGATGCAGGCTTAAGCATTTTATAACACCATAATCTCTGATGTACAGTTTGTGGTCAATAAACCACTTTTGTGAATCACTGTGTTAAAATGTGTGCATTTTCTGTAAGCAGTTGAATTCCAAAAAGGCCGATTTAGACATTGATTTAATCTGTCATTGATTTGTTCTGGCAAAGAAGACCACGTTTGCAGCAAATATCAGTCTTTATTCACTTCCAAGCTTCTAGACATCCAGAATTTGTTGCTACATGAACTGTAATTTAAACTCTCAATATACAAAGTACTTTTGGAATGGATTTGTCTACTGGCCTTAATGCATCTCACTGCCTATACGGATAATTATCTTTTTGTAAACATAGAGTTGTTTTAGTGCATTGAAATCTCCAGAACTGCTTAAACAAATACTTCATAACTAAGGTGACTAACCTGCAAGATGCTAATGAGGTAGATCTGGGAGGTTAAGGTACTGCTGTGTTATGACCATCCTAATGTGCTTTAAGTCCAGCCCATTTAAACTGTTCACAATTTACATGATTATCCTGCATCCACTGATTATGTATTTCAGACTATAATTTGCATTAAATATGATAATTAACATAATTGTAGAGGAGTATTCTTAATGCTTGCCTGCCATAATGTTATCATAATAATACATTTTCTGCTTCAACACTTCTTTGAAGAAAATGTCTTCTTGGTTTGTCTCTTGAATTCAAAATAGGCATAAAGTACAGTTTTGTTGTTGTTGTTGTTGTTGTTGTTGTTGTTTTTGTTTTTTTTACAATTACTTTGGTCCATGGAATACAACTTTTTTATAGAAAGTACATCCGTTCTTACTTAGTTTAGACCTTGGAACAGATGGAAAGTCATCATTCACTGACTAATAAAGCTTGCCTTCTGCCCATGTTTCGAGCAACACACAGGTATGTAGATTATTATTATTATTATTTTTACTTTTCTGTAAAATTAGGACCTCCTTTAACTGTTAGCCTTAACAATGAAAGGCCATTTTTCCAACAGAGCCACGAAGCTCTTGAAATAATAGTTCTGAAATGTTTAGACAAGGCTGGTTTTAGAGAGCCCGGAGTCTCTTTAAGTTTGGCATAAATTGTGGGGCTTACGTTTCTGGGGCAAGGAAGCAGTTTATGTATTGTTACTCACGTAAAACTCTATGGAAGAACTTGGAGGAGCTCCATCATCAATACAGAACAGTTCGTATGTTCTCTGTAAACTGAGCTGAGAAATAAAGACACAAAGGCAAACTCAATATACAATGTTTATCAACAAATTCATATTTCTTACAACTAATTACTCACTTCAAACCCTGCATTTGCATATTTATATATTAATATGGAAATAGGCCAGTCACATCACTCATTAAGCAAATGTCATTTTTTCTTGTTTTCATCTCTGTCATTAGTGTGTTCCTTTCACTTGAATGGCTAGAGAACTCAGTGCATATATAAGTTCCTCTGAAGGCTTGAAAATTGTAATTAGAAAATGTGTGTGGAAGCTTTCAGACCCCACCAGAGTTTGAAAACTTTCCTCCATTGTGAAATTAGTCACGCTGCACGTTTCTCAATATCGGACATAATTACATTGTGAAAAAATGTAAATGAAAGTGTCTGATGTAATTTCGCTGAATCCATGAGACTTCCACCGAAAAGCAATTTCAAGAAATAAAACTGATGTGTAAACATTATTGTGCATTTTAAATGTGAGACTGTGTTACGGTGATCTGGTATTGGAATATAAGTTCTCAAAATCCCAAGCACTGCTAGCCAATGAATTTGACATCTAATCTTTAACAATAAATCCAATTCAGAAAGGGAAAGGTTGATATTTGCCGTTTGAGTCAATTTACACTAGACCATTACAGTTATTCTTAGTCTGACTAATCCAACAGTTTATTTTAAGAAAGAAATGCCTGCAAACAAATTTGGTGACTCATTCCATTTTTTATTTTCTTTTGCAATACAAATGACTGATGTGTGTCAGTAACCTGTAATATGCTTCCCTCGTCTCATTCCAAACCCTTTTTTCTTTCATACGTGTTACATAAAAGTTATTTTACTATTAAAATGGTTAGGTTGGTTAGGTTAAGGGTTTGCTTATGGGGTTGGACTTTATGATTAGGTTTGGGGTTTGGGACAGGAAATATTATAAGTACGCTCATTTAAAATCCCAGCGTTTCTCTTTCTTCCATGGTACACGCACACAATAATGATTTTCCTGTTAAAATCATGGTTTAGGTTTGGATTAGAGGTTACACTTAAGAATAAAACTTTTTTTTTCTATAGGAATAAAAGTCATACTTTTTTAGTACAATCCAACCTGAATGATTTCTTAAGATTTCACCATTTCATACTATTATGAAGGCTTGTCATGAGACTGGGTTGGGCCTGAAAAATGTGTGAACATATGTGAACAAAAATACTTCTAGCTGTGTAAGCTGGATATCACACATTTATGCATTCAAAGTGATTTCTCAGCATTGCTGAGAAGGGATGATGTAGCGAGCATTAAACTGTCTGCTATGGTTAGTTTTCTCTTGCAGGTCAGCTACTGTCATGATGGAGCCTCAGTGGCCACATTTACATGCAACTAAATAATCAATTTAGAATCCGACTGATAGTTCAATCGGATTGAAAAACCTTCATGTAAACACAGAAATGATCCGATTGAGCTGGATCCGAATGAAATTTCCATCCGATTGAAGGGGGTGGTGGTGTAGACCTAAAAGAATCAGTTTAAAAGAAAAATATTAGCCATGTAAACGTTTGAATCTGACTATTTTCTCCAAGGGCATAGATTTGGCTTGAACATTGGGGGGGGGTTACAGTGTGAAGAATTTACATGTTTTCATTGATCATTGCATAAAATCGGTGGTGGTGGTGTGTTGGGGATCTACACCCACGACTTTCTCAGTTGTATTCTAAAATACCTTGTGCTCATACGCAGAGATGTGGTGCGTATGTATGTTTATACATGATACTCTTCGTGTCAACCTAATTTATACAAAGCAATGACAAAACGCATTATTAAAGGAGACCTATTATGCCCCTTTTTATAAGATGTAATATAAGTCTCAGGGTGTCCCCAGAATGTGTCTGTGAAGTTTCAGCTCAAAATACCCCATGGATCATTTATTATACCATGTTGTAAATGCTTCTTTTTGGGTGGAATCAAAAACACGCTGTTTTCGTGTGTGTCTCTTTAAATGCAAATGAGCTGCTGCTCCCCGCCCCCTTTCCGGAAGAGGGCTGTGCCTTTATAGCTCGTGCTTTGGATACTATAGCAACAACAAATCAGAACCAATATGACTGACACCGTAAATACCGGAGTTCAGCCATATATGTATAAGCAACCGTAAACGACGCAAAACATAGGCATTCTGAGTTTGTGATAGTGCTTCTTATGTAGAAAATCACTTCCTGCCCTCCATCTGCATTTCATGCCACAGCAACGCAGTGATGTGACGTCATGTACAAACAAGCTATAACGACATAGCTCTGTTCTCCGTGAATACAATCAGAGACAATGGTAACTTCAGCTGCATTAGCCGTGGAATCAGCTAACAAGCACATTCGGAAAGGCGATTTGCAAACATTCACAAAATATAAAGTGCGATACTTACATCTTCAGGATATAAAGCTGGAACACGAACAGTTGGTACTGATCCATGCTTGAGAGTCAAATTTTTTGAAAATCCTGCTTTATATTGACCCTCATTCACAAAGCAGTCTGGTGTAAAATGATTTGCACAAACATTTTGTTATGTTTTGGGGCACATTTTCTTCAAAAACAAAACTTGTCAACTGCATCTTCAGTGGCTCTGATGCCGGGAGTACATGAATATGACGCTTACGAAGTTGAGACATTATTCTTCTCACTGTAGCTGCTCCATTGTGGAAAGAAATGGCGGACTGTGTGTCGATCACTCAGGGGAGGATAGGGTGGAACAGCCGGAGTCTATCACCAGTCGTGGCCGTGGCCTGCTCTAAAGTGATGTCACTTTAGAGCGGATACGAAAACCAGTCATTTTGAGACACTGTTTTTGATTAATAGAAATATAAGAAAGAGGAGTGGGTGGACTTCTAACATTGTAGGGTGGTTGTGTACACACACTGCCGATTCACATTTATGTTCAAACACCATGTAAAAGTGAATTTTGCATAACAGGTCCCCTTTAAGGGTACTGAATACATATGTTCTTTCATGACATCACACAAAACAAAAAAAGAACGTTGTGTCATTCTTAAAAGGTACTTTAAGCAGCAGGTGCGGTTACGGCGTTCTGTGATCCATTGCGTGTACGTGACTTCACTCACTTTCTGGCATCAAAACCATAATTTCTAAAACATTTCTTCTTTGTCATAGTGACAGTCGATCATATGTGACGGATCAGGAAAGTAAGAGATGATGCAAACTGAACACAGTAAATAGCCTAAACGTCCTCCTCAAAACATATGTTAAATTACTCACTGTTATAGGCTTTGAATAAAAAACCTCAAAAATATCGATAGCTTATTAATAATAATATCTAGGTTTTAGATGAAGGCTATTTATATCGTACAAGAGTAAAACTCTTCTTCTGACAGTTATTTAACACTGCAAGCATCACTTCTCTTGCTGTTTTAAATAGCCTACATTTTTATTTCATGAATGATAAATGCTCTGTTCTGCCGTCATTATTGCTTAGTGATTTTGCGTAGCATCCCGTCCGCAGCTGTTGCTTAAAGTCCTTACTATTTTGTGTCCATTCCACATCTGTAAACTCCTTTGAGGATAACTCTCACCCACCGGTCTTTACTTTGTACTCGCTTCCAGAGGAGGAATGGGCATGAGGCAAATTCAGTGGTAAAGTCAGACAGGGTATTAGACTTTGCTTCTAATTCTTCATATGCCAAGTAGAGTGAGTAACATAATAAGCTTTTCTGGCATTTTTTTATTTATTTTTTTAGATATCTCAACAAAGCAAAAATGACAATTACAGACTTTGGTGCCATTCTAACTTTCTCAGCCTCTCTCCGCTTCTTCAGAATGCAACGAGTGACACTCTTCGCATGCACAGAAGTTTGGTTCGGAATACATGTAATGCACATTTAAACGAATATTTGTATCGGACTGCAAAGTTTAGGGGACATATAAACAGTACATGCGGAATCTGCAGTCAGATTGAATTTATTCGGATTGATGAAAATTAGTGCATGATAACATAACCAGTGTGAAGAGAAACTTGCTGAGCAAGTTTGAAATCTCAACTTTCGAGATGTATAGCTGCCTGAATAATAACACATCCGGTTTAATGGCACACACATTTTAAAGTAACTCTGTTGCCCACCTTGAGTACTGAGTTTTTTTTTTTTTTTACTGGCACTGTATAATGGGACAGCTAGCTTGCAATGCGTTGGACAAGCATTTGCATCTGCATACTTACATAGAGTATTGTTTGACAGGAGAATGCAGAACAGCAGCTCTGATATTTCTAAACAGCAGGCAGATATTGCACATTGGGTGTGCTGTCATTACTTTTTTATTTATTTATTTTTTTTATTTTGTCCTTACACTGTAGGAAATTAAAGGCCAGGGAGTCTGGTGAGACTGTCCATGCCTCAGTTAACATGCCTCAGCAATGGGAGGGACCAGAGGCCTTGCAAGGCTTGGGATTTGGGGGCCGGTTTGACAGCACTGTGCACAATGTTTATCCACTGGTAAGTGCGGAGTGTCTCTCAGGAGCAGGCCGTAACTCAACGTATAAACACTCCCAGCACCTTAGTGTGAGCTGCCTGATTATAATGGAAGCTTGGTCTTTCTGTTGACCAGCTGTGCTGCTTATTTTTCAGAGAACTGGGATTTCGATGCAGCAGACAAGTTGTGGAAATAAGTGTTAATTGTGGTTAATTGAATGGAAAGATCTTTGTCACTGCTATATACTCAAAGGACTTTAGTATTAGTGTTGCTGGCTAGGACAAACATCACTGTAGAGCACAACAGTCTGGTTCAGGAAATAAAAATCCCTTTCATTTTTTTTCTCCATAGGAAAATGAGTCGTTCTCCCTACACTCTCAAACTACTTAAATTTTTTAACAAATCTGAATATTTTGCAATAAACTTTAAATCAGTACTTTTATACATTTTGCATTTCTATCAGTTTTTTAATTCAATAACCATTTTGTAATGCTTCATGGGATTGTAGTTCATTCCCTGATGAAAGATGTTTTAGTACACAGTCTTGAACCTTTGCCTTGTTGTCCAATTTTCTATTTTTTTAATTTTTTATTTAATTTTTGCTTAAAGTCAAAGGTTGTAATGAAGTGATTCAGCTGGTTGTTTTGGTTTATGGCTTAGAACACTTTGATGAAGAAAAACCGGGCACAAAAAGTTGCACTTTTGTGCTTTCTTACCAATGCTTTTGGATTGAAACAAAACCCTAAATCTAAGTATTAAAGGAACATTCTGGCTTCAATACAAGTTAAGCTCAATCGACAGCATTTGTGGAATAATATTGATTACCACAAAAATTAATTTTGAGTTGCCCCTTTTGGGTGGGCTCTTTTGGATCAGTAGGAAACCACCCTGCAACCACCCAAATAATCCTAGTAACCTCATAGCAACACACCTGAGCATCATGGCAGCAACTTGCACTGGTTAGTTCCAATTCAGAAAATATCAGAATCATCCTGGTTACTTTTGTAACATCCATTCCCTGATGGAGGGAACGAGACGTTGTGTCGATGTAGTGACACTAGGGGTCGCTCCTAGGAGCCCCAGACACCACTGATCTTTGAGAAAAGGCCAATGGGAATTGGTGAGTAGAATTTGCATGCCACTTCCCCGGACATACGGGTATAAAAGGAGCTGGCTCACTACCACTCATTCAGGTTTTATGCTGAGGAGCCGAGACAGGGTCCCAGCCATTTCAGTGAGTAGTTCAGTGTTGTGGCAGGAGGGACACAACGTCTTGTTCCCTCCATCAGGGAACGGAGGTTACAAAAGTAACCAGGACATTCCCTGTCTGTCACTCACTCGACATTGTGTCGATGTAGTGACACTAGGGGTCCCTATACGAAACGCCACAACTAGCTGAACTGTGTTATGTGAACTGGCGGTGCAAGACAGGCAAACCATTGCGTGCCTCGTAGCCAGCGCACCTGGCCATCACATAACCTCCCCCAACACCCCTACGAGCGTTGTACGGTCCCCCGCACCTCGGGGACAAGTCGACTGCCCAAAATGGGGACAGACCGTCCCAGCCATGGCCTCTTCTTCTTTTGTCCCCAAAGAAGAATGGAAATCGTTCAGCTGGGGGCCATAAGTGTCCACGTCCGGGGGGTGTCCATTCCCAAGACCACAGCCTGCTTGAAGGGGAGGCAATTGTGTGGAAATACATCACATGGTCTTACCAAGTCCTGTCGGCAGTGCCGCATGTGGAACATTCCCCATGGTAGGTCCTACCCAGAAGGGATGGAGCTCTACAAACATGGCGACCAATTGCAGAGGGGAACTCTGTCCAAGGAAGATGCGGGTTTACCAACGGGGAAACCGTCTCGTGGAAGATACATCACACGGGGTTACAAACCGGCAACCAGCACATGCGGAGCACCTACCCCAGTATACGGCCTAATAGCACACGTACTGGGCTAGCAACGAGTTTCTCCGCGAACTCGCCTGCCACAGGGCTAAGGAGGAAGGACATCCAGGGTCCATGACCTCATGAACACAGCTGGGGGATAAAAAGCGCATGTTTCCCCCTCCAGGAGGGGAAAGGCGCTGTATGCAAGCTGTCCCGTAAACTTACCTGTTCATGCCTGACAACACACGGGACGAAACCGGCTCAACCCGGAGGTTGTAGAACCTTGCGAAGGTATTGGGTGATGCCCAGCCCGCTGCTCTGCAGATGTCTGCTAAAGAGGCGCCATTGGTCAGGGCCCAGGAGGCCACCACACTCCTAGTAGAGTGTGCTCATAGCCCCAAGGGGGGTGGCACACCCTGGGCATGATATGCCAAAGCAATGGCATCAATGATCCAGTGGGCAATCTACCAGGTCTACCTGTGCTTGACCGAATCGACTCCAAATCAGCTGGACCACCTGGGGGTGGAGTCTCCACTCTCCCCTGAGCATGACCTGCCATGACAGCTCATCTGCCGTGCTGTTGAGGTCGCCCAGGATGTGAGTGGCCCGCAATGACTTGAGTCACTGCTGACTCCAGAGGAGGAGACGGCAGGCGAGTTGCGACATGTGACGCAAGCGTAAACCACCTTGGTGATTTATTTACGCTACCGTCGCCGTGTTGTCCATCCAGACCAACACAAGATTGCCCTGGATCAATGGCCGAAGCCTCCGCAGGGCGAGAAATGCTGCCAACAACTCGAGGCAGTTGATATGCCAACGCAGTCGCGGCCCTGTCTAGGAGCCCCGCGGCTGTGTGCCCGTTGCACACAGCACCCCAGCCACGCCATGACGCACCTGGAAACTTGCCATAAGGGGACCCCTGCCCGCAGAAATGCAGGGTCCGTCAAAGGGCTGAACAAGCGGCGGCAGATCGGCTTGATGACCACGCGATGTGTGCCGCAGTGCCATGTCCATCTTGGGACTCGAGTCTGAAGTCAGTGCTAAAGCGGTCTCATATGCATCAACCCGAGTGGCATGACCGCCGCCGAGGACGCCATATGCCCCAGGAGCCTCTGAAATTGCTTCAGTGGGACTGCCATTCTCCACATGAACAACCTTAGGCAGTTCAGCACCGACTGTGTGCGCTCGCTCGTGAGGCGCGCTATCATAGAGACTGAGTCTAACTCCAACCCAAGAAAAGAGATGCTCTGTACTGGGGAGAGCTTGCTCTTTTCCCAGTTGACCCGAAGCCCCATCCGGCTGAGGTGCCTGAGCACCAGGTCCCTGTGCACACACAACAAGTCTCTAGAGTGAGCTAGGATCAGCCAGTCGTCGAGATAGTTGAGGATGCGGATGCCCGCTTCCCTTAGTGGGGCAAGGGCTGCCTCTGTGACTTTTGTGAAGATGTGAGGCGACAGGGACAGAACGAAGGGGAGGACCTTGTACGCCCGACCCTCGAAGGCGAACCGCAGAAAGGGCCTGTGCCGAGGTAAAATCGAGATGTGGAAGTACGCATCCTTCTTGATGCCGGATGCTCGCTAAAATGTGTTTCTGCATCAGCATCTTGAACAGCAGTCTGTGCAAGGCCCGGTTCAGTACTCGCAGGTCCAAGATTGGCCGCAGTCCACCACCTTTCTTGGGTACGATGAAGTAGGGGCTGTAGAACCCCTTCTTCATCTCGGCTGGAGGGACAGGCTCTATCGTGTCCTTCCACAGAAGGGTCACGATCTCTGCGCGCAGGGTGGCGGCGTTCTTCACTGAGGTAAAACGGACGCCGCTGAACCCGGGCAGATGCCTGGAGAACTTAATCGCATAGCCGAGTCGGATGGTCCTGGTCAGCCATCGCGATGGATTGGGGAGCACAAGCCACGCCTCCAAGCTCCGGGTGAGGGGGACCAAGGGACAATCATGTCGGATGTACCGGCGGGTGGGGCCTCGTGACGGGGCGGAGCCGAAGGCGCCACGTCGAGGGGGCTCAAGCCCCGAGCTCGTGGGCATGATGAGTTGGGAGACATTGAAGCACTTACCTGGCTCCGGGTACCCACCATGGGACCAGTCAGCAACAGGGAAGGAGGGGAGCCGTCCTCATAATCCATCACAACCGCCCAGGTGTGGGTGTGTTTGTGCCACAGCTGGGCCCGCAGGGGCAGGGGGCCCACCTCCACAGCGCCGTGCATGCCGTAAATGTGTGGTGTCCGGCAATCGTGATAACGATAGCCATAAACACCGGGTGTGTGACCCAGGGAGTGAGGTACCGAAGCCCCTTGGGCATCTGTCGAAATGTAAAAAAAGGGAACAATTGATTCTCCTCCCAGCCCTCCACCGGAGGATGGAGTGGTCTTCTTACCAGCTACAAGTCTGCAGCAGGACTCCACGTCCCTGGGTCGCCCGTCTCAGGGGCACTTAGAAGCCTTCCTCAGGTTCTTGGCGGCGGACTGTGAGACAGGGGGCATCTGCTTCCTGCGGGTAGCTCTACGCCGGGACCGGGCCACTGGCCCAGGCTGCGGCGGAGCCGGTGTCGTCTACGCAGGGGGACGCCCCTGGCGATGAGCAGACAGGGTGCGGGATCTTGATCCGCGCTGGGGCAGGATGTGTTGAATAGCCTCCATCTGCTTCTTAACCGCTGAGAACTGCTGGGCAAAGTCCTCGACAGTGTCGCGTAAAAGACCAACCTGGGAGATGGGGGCGTCAAGGAACTGTACCTTGTCAGCCTCCCTCATCTCATCCATGTTGAGCCATAGGTGGCACTCCTGGACCACCTGGGTGGATATCGCCTGCCCGAGAGTCTGCACCGTGACCTTCGTCGCCCAGAGGGCAAGATCGGTCGCCGAGCGCAGCTCCTGCATCAATCCCGGATCAGAACTACCCTCATGCAGTTCTCTTAGCGCCTTGGCTTGGTGCACCTGCAGTTGAGCCATGGCGTGCAGGGCGGAGGCGGCCTGTCCAGCGGCACCGTAGGCCTTAGTTGCCAGAGATGACGTAAACCTACAGGCCCTGGATGGGAGTCTCGGGTGGCTCTGCCAGGTGGCAGCGTTTTGCGGCACAGGTGCACCGCAACCGCCTTATCCACCTGGGGAATCGCCGAGTACCCCCGGCAGCCCCACCATCAAGGGTAGTGAGAGCGGAGAAGCTCAGAGACTGGACACAGGCAGTGAAAGGTGCCTGCCATGACCTCGTGAGCTCCTCATGCACTTCCGGGAAGAAAGGGACCGAAGCGGGGCACAGCCGTGAGCAGCGCTCCGAGCCCTGGAACCAATCGTCAAGCCGCGAGGTTTCAGAGGGGAGTGGAGGGTCCCACTCCAGCAGACGCTTGCAGCCACCCGGGAAAGCATGGCCGCCAGCTCCGCATCGGCCTGCAACTGGGCGAATACACCTGAAGGTGGGAGCCCAGTCAAGTCCTCGGTGTCAGACTGGACCAGTCCATACTCCGATGCTGTGATCGAGAGCTCATCCACTTCGCGAGTGCCTAATGAGATTGCAAACTCGCCCTGAGACGTGCCGGCATCCCAGAACTCGACTGGGGCAAATGAGCAAACTGGGGAATGGGAGGTCCGTGGAGGGTTACCTGGCAGAGCGGTTCCCATTGGGGTCCCCAAATCGGCCCCAGTGCTAACCGACACTGCCTCATACCCGTAGGTAGAAGGACTGAGGCGGGGAGCTGCTGGGGTGGCTTTCCCTCTGATGAAGGAAAGCCGCGACCCCAACGTTGCCATGGTCATGTTCTCGAAGTGAAGACATGACCCGTCCATGAATGCTGTCTCCGCATGGGCAGCGCCCAAGCACGTGAGACAGCGATCGTGGCCGTCGGAAGCGGAGAGGTAATGACCGCAGCCAGGAATTAAACACAGACGGAAAGGCATCTTTAAAAAGATGCTCTCCGTCAGTGCCACTCTTTTAGAGAAAATATACTCTTTTATTTGCAAGAATATGTACTCTTTTAGGCTGCTGAAGCACCCAGGAGCGTTCTCTGCACTCAACAGTGCAAGAGGGGGAGAAACCGCTGTAATGTAAATCCAACAGCATTCTCAGAGATTAATGGAATGGCAGAGGGATTCAGCTCGCTGAACACAACCACTCGCTCCGAAGAAAAAATCTGAATGAGTGGTTGTGAGCCAGCTCCTTTTATACCCGTATGTCCGGGGGAGTGGCATGCAAATTCTACTCGCCAATTCCCATTGGCCTTTTCTCAAAGATCAGTGGTGTCTGGGGCTCCCAAGAGCGACCCCTAGTGTCACTACATCGACACAACGTCGAGTGAGTGACAGATAGGGAACTGGTTTTCTCTTGCACTACAGCATAATTATTAAGATTGTTACATTTACACCCCCTTTCCCTCGATTTATTCTTCTTCCTTTCATCCATCCAACTCCATCTCTCCAGAAAATCATGTGTGTAAGAGCGTGTCACTGTCCTTCATTTTTTACCAACATGTCTTTCATACACTGTATTTCAATGGAGCAGCAGTTGCCATAGAAATGACGATGACCTTGAGACTTTTTAGTCAGTCTTTTGTTTTGCTGCCTGCTTGTGTTTGCAGGCTGTTGGCAGGACTGCGGCCACAAGATAAGACACAGTATCAATAGCAGGAGTCGTGACTACGCTGTTATACACCGTTGGGAGAGCTCAACACAGTTATTATAGGACATGACACGTGTTCTGTACCCTTCACACGCCAAGTCAAGGACTTGGTCATAACAATGCAGAACGGGGAGCTAATGACATTTATCGGATGCGAATGCCATTCCTGCAACACATTCAATGCATTGGGCTCTTATCAGGAAAAAAAGCTATTAATTTGAGTTCTGAATACAGTATGTTCTGTCTATGATTATGCAAAATTGACACAGGTCTCACAACTCATTAGGTTTTGCCACAGAGGGGGATTTATTTTAGTGCTTATTGTCCATTACTGCAATTTACATCTGACGCCATCCTGTAATTAAATTGAAATATTTGCATAAACATAAAACATATTGCTTATTGTCTGCCATTTAATGAAGACTCCACTCATGTAGATGTTATTTTCTCTTTATTTTACAAATGAATTAATTCACTTCCAGCATTACTAAACCTCTCCAAATCTATTTTGCTCAGGAAAGGCCAACTCCCCAGAGTGCTCGGATGATATTAACGGATGCTGTTGTTTTTTTTCTTTTTCTGCGACGGTAGTGGAAACTCACAAGTCTGGCACTGTACAGTTGTGGGTCTCTGCACATTTGTTTGGAGCACAAAAGAAAATAAATGCATGCTGTTTCCTTCATACCACCTGATGGTTTGGTGTTGCGCCTGCGGCAATGCGGAGCTCTAACAGGCAGCCATATTGGCAAAGTTAATGACATGCTGCTACTTCTACGTCTGATTCAACATCTAGCCCTTCAGCTCAAAGCTGCACTTGGGCAAGTCTCCAAACTGCCACATATCACTGTCTGTTTTACTAGTCCCACAGGCTGGGGCAAAATCTGGCCACTTCACTCAAGTAGTTTGAATGCTTGTACTTCTGTTCAATATACCAGGCTATTGGTCTGGGCCTATGACTCCCATTCCTCATATTACTGCTACACAGTCATATATCACAGTCAGATACTTTCTTCAGGCAATGCTTGGGTGTAAACTGGTTGCATATTCCATATACAGTGATTTTTAAATTTTGGGCCTTTTTTAACCATGGACTTCTGCTAAATAAAGTCTTGCTAAAAACATTTTTTTTCTTCTTCTTCTTCTTTTTATTTTTTTATTTATTTTTTTTTTTTCAGAAAGTCGTGGAAATTCCCACCACATTGTCATTTCCAGAACATTTTAAATTCTGTATTGTGTTTAATGGAATTCTGTGGTGGAAATGATGCTGATGGAAATTACATTTATAACGTTTTTTTAAATAAAATATCCTATCCCTCTGCCTTGCTAAGGCTAATTTCATAACTAACATTTTATGTATCTTAAATACACACAAATAAATAATGTTTTTTACAATTTTGCATAATTTGTCAAAATTACAGCTTGATTGGAAATGACACCCAATAAAATATTCTGCTCACTAGTGATATTTGCATTTAATTTCTTTGTTTTCTTCAAAAATCACTCAAGCATGCTTCATTCACATGTTTTGTCGACTTGGTCAACAAATATACAAACTTTTGAAAAAAAAAAATTTACATGATAATTTGTATTTGTATAATATTTTTTCATAGCTTAATATGGAAAGTCTGGCTAAAACAATAAAATCAATTCATAAATATATTTGAAAAGTACCAAAAATAAATGAGAAGGCCTGGTAAAAAGATTCCAATTCAGTTTTAATGTCACCTTCATATAGCAAAAAAAAAAAAAAAAAAAAAAAAAACATTGAAATCTGCTAGTTATAATAATAACAACAACAAAAAAAGTTCCAGAAGTTGAAGAAGCACCCATTTAGTGTTGAGTTCTTGGAGCATGTCTCATTTACTTTGCCAACACCTTCCACTATTATCACAAAACTTCAAAGAATGAGCTCCATCTCATTCTAACAATGGTACACAAAAAGAGATGTCCAGCAGAATGTTAGCGTCAGTTATGTCACCATTCACTTACATTGTATGGAGAAAACAAAATGCAATGAAAGAATGTCAGTACCTAATGTTTTGCACTTTGTGATCCACAGTAGAAAGTTATATGGGTTTGGAAAGACAAAAGGGTGAGTAGGTGATGACAGAATTAACATTTTTGGGGTGAACTAGTATCCCTTTAAGTTAAAAATACTTTGCAGTTACAGCTGTGAGCTTCAGACATCCACATGGGTGAAATCTCCCTTGGGCACATCAGCTGTAGTTTAGCTTCTGTCCATTGACTATATGTTCACACTGGCAGAAAAAAATCAGTTTTTTTGATGCAGTTGCTCAAATCCGTTAGGTTTTTGTAGTCTGAATAGGACAAAAACACATTAAATCCAATTAAAATCAGATTTTTCTTAATGTGTCTCAGTCTGAATGGTCAGATCGGAATTCATGTGGGGCTTTTTTCATCATTTGCTGTGCGCTATAGTTGTTATACGCCAGGTTTTGCGACGAGAAAACAGCATAATTAATGCCTTCACAGGGCACTTAGAATTTAATACAATAATGATGGCCATGCAGTAGGATCGTTACAAACTGAATTTTCAATAAAAAGTACTTCAAAAGTGAGTTCAGCCTGTTTTATTACACATTTCAGCCCTACAAAACTCTCACAATGGAAGGTAAACAGGGCATAGAGATAATCACTTCTGAATGAATCACCCATATGTCATTTATATGTTACAGGGCAAAGCACTGCAAACCTCTTATAATAATACAGACATTGGCTTAACTTACCCAAAGAGATGCACTAAGGTGCAGTAACCCATACCAGTTGCGAGAAACCACAACGCGATAAAGTATTGAATGTCATGCTAATAGGGGAAGCTTGAGTATTTTGAGCATTTCATCACAGGACACGGGTCCTTGTCTCACCGCCTGAACTTTTTATGATTTAATACGGGACACAAAGCCTTCAATATGGGATGTTTCGCTCTCTTGCTAAAATACAGGACCTCAAGATAAAAGGCGTCCCATATGAGACATCGTAATTTTGGCCAAAATACAGGACGTACCCCGCTAAAAAAGGCAGCAACAAACATTGCATATGCCACCTCTCCCATTTTTAAGCTGTTGTCTGTGAAGTATGTTCATATTTGGATACTGCCCTCATGAAAAGCATAATCAATGGTAAAGCATCCATTGCTAAAATGTCATGCTTGGTGAATATACACAAGTTTTCTGCATTACCATGACAACAAATGTGGACCTGATAGCAAAAGCAACTGTAGTCTGAACAAATAAAATCTGATCTGGCCACATTTAAATTGCAGTTTGAACAGTCACTCAAACAAAGCCATTTCACATCCTTTGACTAAATGAATACATTGATTTAATTCAGTATGGAAAGTGAGATTCATTTAACCCTTTGATTGATGCTTAACCTGTTGTGGTCTCAAAGACTATGTGGAATTGTGACTAGCCAATCTAAAATTCTGTTACTGTCAGAGATGAGATGGTCCAATGTCTATCCCCCGACTTTTCTTCCACTTGATGTGTAAGACTAGCCCAATAGATCCAGTGCAATCAAATGGCACTTTTTAGAATCAATTACCAATTTCAAAAGCTCTCTTAAATTCTCTTACTAGTGCACAGTTTCTGCTCCAAATTAAAATAGCCATTCCAGTAGTGAGAGAGGATCAGTTTACAGTATTAATTATCATTTTCCCACAACATTTTTTTTTTCCCCTGGTAGACTGAATGGCCACTTTCCATTTGCATTTGAATTTAGAGAGTGCACTCAAAAATGAAAATTCTGTCATCATTTACTCACCGTCATGTTGTTCCAAACAATTGTTAATATATATATAGCTTCTGATAGGCTAATTGGAGTCCATTGGAGGTGTAGCTGTGAATGTATTTTAAGACCTACCTTCTACCTCAGTGCCTCTTTGCTTGACATCATGGGAAAATCAAAAGAAATCAGCCAAGACCTCAGAAAACAAAATGTGGACCTCCATAAGTCTGGTTCATCATTTGGAGCAATTTCCAAATGCCTGGAGGTACCACGTTCATCTGTACAAACAAAAGTACGCAAGTATAATTACCATGGGACCACGCAGCCATCATACCGCTCAGGTAGGAGACGCATTCTGTCAACTAGAGATGAACGTAGTTTGCTGTGAAAAGTGCAAATCAATCCCAGAACAACAGCAAAGGACCTTGTGAAGATGCTGGAGGAAACCGGTAGACAGGTATCTATATCCACAGTAAAACAAGTCCTATATCAACATAACCTGAAAGGCTGCTCACCAAGGAAGAAGCCACTGCTCCAAAACTGCCATAAAAAAGCCAGACTACAGTTTGAAAGTGCACATGGGTACAAAGATCTTACTTTTTGGAGAAATGTCCTCTGGTCTGATAAAACAAAATGGCCATAATGACCATCATTATGTTTGGAGGAAAAAGGGTGAGGCTTGCAAGCCGAAGAACAAAATCCCTACTGTAATGGGGGGGCTTTGCAGGAGGGACTGGTGCACTTCACAAAATAGATGGCATCATAAGGAAGGAAAATTATGTGGGTATATTGAAGCAACATCTCAAGACATCAGCCAGGAAGTTAAGGTTTCGTCGAAAATGGGTCTTGCAAATGGACAATGTCCCCAAGCATACCTCCAAAGTTGTGGCAAAATGGCTTAAGGACAACAAAGTCAAGGTATTGAAGTAGCCATCACAAAGCCCTAACTTAATCCGATAGAAAATTTGTGGGCAGAATTGAAAAAGCGTGTGCGAGCAAGGATGCCTACAAACCTGACTCAGTTCCACCAGTTCTGTCTGGAGGAATGGGACAAAATTCCAGCAACTTATTGTGAGGAGCTTGTGGAAGGCTACCCAAAATATTTGACCCAAGTTAAACAATTTAAAGGCAATGCTACCAAATACTAACAAAGTGTATGTAAACTTCTGACCCACTGGGAATGTGATGAAAGAAATAAAAGCTGAAATAAATCATTCTCTCTACTATTATTCTGACATTTCACATTCTTAAAATAAAGTAGTGATCCTAACTGACCTAACACAGGGAATGTTTTCTACGATTAAATGTCAGGAATTGTGAAAAACTGAGTTTAAATATATTTGGCGTATGTAAACTTCTGACTTCAACTGTATATATACATATACATATATAGTACATTCTCAAAACCATCTAAAACACGGAATAGTCTCTAAAGCATAAAGTTGACAACAGAGTGACCTGAAAATTTTCAGGACAGTTTTCTCGTGTTATGTTGATAAGTCTTTAATGTGTTTCATACAAAATTAGATAATTAAATGTTTACAGTTTATATGTTTTACAGTTTAACTAGTTGTTGTTATTTTTGCCAACAAATATTTTTGCCATAAGTCTGAATAAAATTAAAAAAAAAATAATAATAATAATAATAATTAAATAACTACATAAAGAAATACTGACTACATTTAAAGGACTAAAAAACAAAAACAAATATGTCACTAAAAATTAACAGTGTTCCAAACCCGTATGACTTTCTTTCCTATGTAGAACACAACAGGAGATGTTAGGCAGAATTTTAGCCTCAGTCACCATCCACTTTCACTGCATCTTTTTGCCAGACAATGAAAGTCAATGGTGACTGCAGCTAGCATTCTGCCTTACTTTTCTTTTGGGTTTGTGACCCAGTTCCAATTTCATGACCCAAAACCAGCTTTGAGGTAGAGATAGGAAGTGAGACTCTGACACTTTCATCCCACTCTGTGCTTTCAAGCTGTAAGTTTTGCTCATCATTAAATGTAAATGAAATCCAAAGCAGACCTCAGTAAAACCTTTTAAAAGCACACTGCTCAGATTCAAAAAACTTTGGATCTGTCTGAACATTGCTACAAAGAGTGCAGTGGCTTTCTTCCTGACAGGAAATGACTCATGAAGTGCCTTTTCCTTTTTTAATTGCTGTTGACAGGAAGGAAAAGATGATGGCAGAAGAAGGGTATCATGCAAGCAACCCTCTCTAGCTGACATGCCACCCTCAGGCTGTCAATCTGACAATCCTCAGGAGGCATCTCATGTTCGGGAGTCGAGTGGCATTCCCCTGCAGAGACACACCTGCCTGTCTTTCCGCCAGAAAAGCTTACTAATGCCCACATATGTGCAACACATTTGCACACAGCTGCACACCTCTGGGAATTACTGCCTTCAACTTTGCCCTGAGTTTCAGTGATCCTGACAATCTTTCAGGTGTGCATTTTCATGGTATGGACTTGTTAGGAAGTTGGGAAGCCTGCTCCCTGAGTGCAGACCCCACTAGTAGTAAATGACTGTGAGATTTGTCAAGCAGGAAATCAATATCCTGTTCAGGGATGTCAAATCAAATTGTGATTCCTCCATTCCCCATTCCTTTTGGTTATGTAAGAAACAAGGTTTGCACTGACAACCGTAGGGAGGAAATCGCTCATTTTTGTTTTGCAATATCCATGTCAAAATTGGGCTGGTGAGGAGTGACATACTTTATTCGTTTGTACTTTATCTGATAGTGCCTGGTGTTGCAGTGGCTTAAGCTTGAAAAAAATATACTGTAACCATGAAAGATGCTTGCTTAGCGATTATCAGCATAGAGAGTCGAGCATTGCGGGTGCTGAATATTTCATTTTTATATTGTTTTTTTAGTTGAGACTTTTCACACACTTTTGTCTAAGCAGAATAAGTTTCTTGCACATTATTAAGAAGAGCTGTTTATTTGGAGCAATTGTCTCCTATAAATTCATAACTGCATTCATAAGCCATCTTTACACTGCAAAGGTGGCGCAGAAGCTGCATCTGAAGTGGCATTTAGTTGTATATACACAATGCTGCTCAAATGCATTTACACAGCAATTACAATTGCGTGAAAAATGTTATGAGATTAATGTTTTAAAAATATTTCTAGGTTATTAACCATTTCTGTGTAAATTATATTATATTGCATTTTTACCACTTTTTTGCCATGACAATGTAATACCATTAACCCTAAAACTACAATAAAAAATATGATTTTAACAAATTTACAGCTCAAATAATACACAAGTTTTAACATAATAATTAATGTGAGTGCTTACAAAATTATAAGCTTCACATTTCTGCCTTTAAATCCTCCAAAATTGGCCACATTCACTTCCATTGTAAGTGCCTCACTGAAATTAATTGTTTTTCTTTTTGTTAAAGAAATGGAGGGACGAGTCGAAATAATTTTTTTATGCCACAAATGCTGTCAATTGAGCTTGCCTTGTGTTGAACCCCAAATATTCCTTTTATCGATATTTTCATTTGAACAATCCTTATATCAGTTCTTAAAATCCCAAGAACGATCTTTTACATTTACCGTAAAGTTTACTTGGGCTTTAGTTATGTTGATTATTATATCTGTTAAACTACATTGTTGGGGACTCATTGTTAATTTTTAAAAATAATAATTTTTGTTATGTACCAAGATTCAGTGTATAATTTACAGCATTACATTTACATTTAGTCATTTAGCAGACGCTTTTATCCAAAGCGCCTTACAGATGAGGAACATAGCAAGCAATTTGTCACACAAAATTCAAAAATATCTTCAGTATCGCACTGCCAAGTTCTCAAAGTGGCTGGAGTTGTATAGATACTAGCGCAGAAAATAGACAGACAAGTCTTTTTTTTTTATTGTTAAATAATGTGCTTTTAGTGTGGATTGTTTAAGCTTGGAACAGATGTGTTTTCAGCTGGTTCTTGAATGCTGAGATTTGATTGCATTCGCTGAGACTTTTTCATATGTAAGCAAAATAGACATTATAACAGAAAAATACCCAGGTATACCCAGGCCTACTGTTTTCAGCTTTGCTCTCAGGGTTATATCCAATTTCAGATCGATCCGCTGCTAAACTTCACATAAAAGTGAACTGTCATTGATCACTTTACATGTCGGTCAGACGGACTCTTCAAGATGGCATTTTTAGGTTTCCCAGCTTGCCAGTGCCACAAACCAGACACATTCATATGAGTAATATTTTACATTAGTAAGCAAAGCTTTTCATTCTCCCCAAAGAATGTTGTACTCATGGCTCAATAGCCTTTTTATGTGGAGGCCTGGATATTGAGTGTCAGCCACTCTAGATGGATTGTCATTCAAGCTGCCCCAAATCCTAGAAACCAAAGATGGCGAGAAAACGGTCCGTCAGCCATTCGAATGGACCTCTCAAGGCTCTTAAGCATTATAGACTGTCAGATATAAAGCCAGTCTGATGTGTCTTTCATGTATGCAGTGTGGTCGACAGACAGCTTTTAGAGTCAGCTGGTTTCTGACAGCTTCCATATTGGTCTTCGCCTTATCAAATTATTTTATCAGAATAATAAGGCGGTGATTATCAGTTATGCCCCATTTATTTAAAAAAGGTAAGGACAAAAGTATTAACAGAAATTTATTATTTTTGTTTTACGCACAACAGTGTTATCAGCTGTAAATTAATTATCCTATGTTAGAACAGGTAGTATCTTGTTGAATAATTTTGCAGATGAGAATTTCATTTCTCTTCTCACGAGCCATAATTATCTGCATTTATCCAATAATTAAATGAATGGGGGGGTGGGGGGTCTTTATTAGCTGTTATCTCGTACATGCCCTGAAACAAAGGCCCTCTTTCTGTTGATCAGAGTCGTGTCTCACTGCAGAGACTCTGAACAAACCCTGACTTGGGAAATATTCACAAGCTGTGGTGTATTTCAAGAGACAATAAAAGAACAGAACACTTCAGTTTAAGCAATTAAGCCCATAAAGTCTATTGACAATGGCAGGTTTACTGAATTACACAGTGCAGATTGTCTTCCTAAAGTTGGCTTTAGTATTGAGAGGCTTTAGAAATATGACTGCTGAACTGGTTGTATTGTTGTATGATTTGCATGCATTGTATGTTTAGTTCTATTTCTTCAGTCTTGAAATTATGTTTAAACAGGCAACACATGCAACAATGCAGTTTTATCTCTTCAGTTTTATCTCCACAGAATATCACTGTATTGTTATATGGGTTGTCTGTATTATTACATGTTCTAATTTATCTCTTTACAATCTTTATTGTATGACCACAGAATGCAACTGATTGCACTGTTGCATTGGTTGAAAATATTGCATGTTCTGTTCTATTTTCTCACATTCTGTTGTATGACCATGGAATGTCACAAAAGGCATTGTTGCATTGGTTGAAAGTATTGCATGTTTGTTTTATCTCTTCACATGCTGTTTTGTATGGCCACAGAATGCAACCTACTGCATTGTTGCATCCTTTGCGCATATTGCATGTTTTGTTTTGGGTTTTTTTTCCAATTCAGTTGTATGACCACAAAATGTGACTAATGGCATTGTAGCATGTAGTGCATGTTCCATTTTATCTCTATAGGTTTTGTGTTGTATGACCGCAGAATGCAACTGATTTCATAATTACATGGGATGCATGCATACATGTTGTATTTTATCTCCTCACATTCTGTGTTGTGTAACCACAGAATGCAACTGACTGCTTTGTTGCAGAGGCTGCATGTGCAGGCGGGCGGCTGCTGTTTCACATTTTGATGTATGACCACAGAATGTGACTGATGACACTGTTGCATGTATGGCATTGTCCATCTTCAGATTTTGTGTCGTATGACTGCAGAATGCAACTGATTGTATTATTACATGGGTTGTGCATACATGTTGTTTTTACCTTCTCACATTCTTTGTTGTAAGACCCAAAGCCGTGACAGGGTCTTGAACACTGGGGGGGAACAAACCATTTTAGGGGTTGAGGGTCATGGGTGTCCTCGGTCCTTTAAAATAGTAAATGCGGTAAATGCAATAATCTTCTGAATAAAGGCTTTAAATGCGTTAAAGATTTTAAAATGTGAACAAAATGTGATAATTTTTGGTTTTAAATTATTTTTTATTTTTTTTAAGTTCACACAGTACAAGCAATTTGCCTATTTTAGTCATTTTTTCTTTCTTTTTTGTGCTGTATCAATGAAAATACAAATATAATTTGAATTTCTTTTAATCGATGATGTATCTGTAAAATGACATGACATCAGCTGGCTTTCAAAAAGAAAATACACAAAATGATTTACTGTCCTCAAGGTGTCCCTGATTGTTTTTTCCCCCTACAGAATCTTTAAACAATCTTTTCTTCAAGAACAGTTCATATTGACCACTGCTGTCAAGGTCCAAAGAGGAAAAAAAAAATCATCATTAAAATACGGTAAAAGTAGTCCATACAACACTAAGCTTTTCTATGGCCCCAGAAAGCTTGGAATAAAGTGCACAAGTCATATGGACTACTGTTATGATGTCTTTATACTGAACCTTTAATAACGCTTTATAGTATTTGTCCTTTTTGAAGCTTGACCGCTCCTGCTCACTATAAACTGTTATTTGAATAGAGCTGCTTAAAATAAAAATGTAACAGCACATGGGTTTTGAACAACATAAGGGCGAGTAAATGAGTGAGTAAAAGTACATTTTCCATTTTTAAGTGAACCACTCCTTTAAATGGTGGCTCATTTTAGCAAAGACCTGAAAAGGACATATTCAAAATGAAATGATAAAATCTCTTTTAAAAGAAGACTCTTAAGAGATGCTGTACAAAATTCAGCATTAAAGACATAAAGAAATTGTTTATAAAATCTTAGATTGATTGTTAATTATTACCTAATTCTATTTGCACTAAAAATATATGACACTGTCTTGTCACAACCTAAAAACTCAATGGAAGCCTCAAGTCACAGGTCTTACCATGTTCTAGTTTTAATGTTGAAAGCGCTTTACTTTGTGTTCAATCATTTTCTTAATTGTGAATCAATGTGAATTTTCAAAAAATTTCCCTCAAAAGCTTACCAGATAACCACATTCATTCAATTCAATTCCTTTACAATATACACACATTCGCTCTTTGTCTTAAGCCTGATTGGCTGAAACTACTCCGTTAATGTTTTCACATTAACAGTTATGAATGACATACGAATCACGTACTGTACTTGACATATTTTCAATTCTAAAAGGCGAATTTCACCAAGTGGTGAATAGTTTGCACCCTTGGAAATCACTTTAGGTTGGCACAACATTTCAACCACAAAACAGTGGTCAAATATTGCATGTATAGTTAGATACTTGCATCTTACATGACAATAACACTCTTAACCTGAACTGCTGGCTAATGTGTGGCACTGGAATAATCCACAAGGTTCCCGCTTAGCTTCTGAAACTTGAGTCACGCCTTCATCGATTTGATTGGCTATCTCATAAGACATTGATGAGCAGTGTTAGACTAATGAGCATGCTAAAATTTAAACTTGTTTTAAACCATTATGTTATTCCTGCAACAACTTAATGACAATTAGATAGCAGCACATAATCGACTGCAGCAGAACAGCAACAAGGATATCAATAGTTGGGGGGAGCAATCTGGCCATATCTGATTATTGGAGGGGACTTGTCCCCCTCAAAGTATATTGTGGTTACGGCCCTTGTAAGACCACAGAATGTGACTTATTGCATTGTTGCATGGGTTGTATCATGTATTCCATGTTCTACTTTTATCTCTGTGTAAATAAAGGGGAATGGGAAACATCTGTCAGTGTTTTCATCTTAACCAACTTGCAATAAAACAAGGAGTGAGAGGTGCCATGAATCATATCTAATTGTGCCTCACGCTGGTGGCGGATTTCCCGTACACTTCCTACACTTTGATAAAAGTTTATAACTGTGCAGCTGGGCAAGTTGAAAGGAGGCAGGGTCATGGTGGCCCAGCAGGACAGACTTCCATAGTTCTGACTGTTACACTCATAACGTACCTCCATTCTAACTCATGACTTTTAGCTGTTCAAATATTTTCCCAGATTTCTTGCCCACAGTGCAAGAGTCTCACCTCAGAGGGGGGGATTGGGTGTGATGAATGGTCAGTAGAATGAAGCTGGACGTTCAGGATTACAGCAATCTGTTCAGCTCTCACAGCGCTACCGGAACAGCATCATCTTCATCAGCAAATCATTCTGTAATTCAATATCCATCAGGTTTCAGAAACAGCTGTCTTCATGTGCCTTTGCACATTTCCCAATATTATTCAAAGGTAAGTAATAATCAAGGACAGGCTTTAATTAATTTAAAAATGACCAAGGTTGCATTTATGAGAAAACATACTTTCATGGTTCCCATGGTTATGGAAAACATGTACAAATCAGGGTTTTCCAGGCATAGTATAGCCATAGAAGTATGAATATAATCTGATCATGGAAAAATCTTTGTGAATATACTTTTTTTTTCAAACAGCTATGAGAAATGCTATACTATACTCTAATTAAAATGACTGTGAGCATGCAAAGATGTGAATTATACATCATGTCATCACCAGCTCTGTTCCTGCTTGGTGTCGGACTCCACTGCTACGTGTCTCTGAGTGATGACGACTAAATGCAGCCGGTGCTAGCCAGACATTACTTCAGTCTTTTACGATGGACTTCAGAGGATGAACTGATGCCAACTCCAACTGTAAGACATCGGATTCTTCATATTTCACCGCCTGAACCTTGGATTTAGGATGGACCCCACCGAACCTCACCAAAATGACCTGTAGGTTGAACTGCGATGCATCTCACTGATCTCGGCCTGCATCACCTTGGTCTAATGATGGACTACACTCTTTAAATGGAATACATAGACTATCAATTAATTGTCAACAAAAGCCTTCATCAGCCAACTAACAAAGGACAATGCATCTATGTGAACTTCTGCAGTTAATCCAGGATGAACTTCAAAGACATTAGTCATTAATCTTACAGTTCATAAAAAATCTTTGTTCAATCACTGGCCCTTAACACTTACTTAGTTTACTAATCTTAAACCATGACCTGCACTGTACATAAATAACTAATATTGGCATTATATTCATGTTGTTTAGCCAGAGGGGAACTGGCTCCCACAGTGAGCCTGGTTTCTCCCAAGGTTATTTTTCTTCATTAACCAACATCTTATGGAGTTTTGTGTTCCTTGCCACAGTTGCCTTCGGCTTGCTCACTGGGGTTCTAAATACAATTATTATTAAAAAAAAATGTTTTATACACAATTTACAATCATATTTAATCAAACTACACAATGGTTGACTTGTGCAAATTAGGCCGGATTGCATTCATACCAATTGTATTTCACGGGTTCGCTGGTACATACTGTATAGTCATATAGAAGTGTATAATTAATTTTATAATTTTCTTTATTTATCACACATTATACATTTTGCACATATATGGTGAAATTCTTCTTTTTCACATATCCCAGCTAGGCTGGGGTCAGAGTGCAGGGTCAGCCATGATACGGCGCCCCTGGAGCAGATAGGGTTAAGGGCCTTGCTCAAGGGCCCAACAGTGGCATCTTGGCGGTGCTGGGGCTTGAACCCCCGACCTTCTAATCAGTAACCCAGAGCCTTAACCGCTGAGCTACCACTGCCCTAAAAATTAAGGTAAACATATTTGGTGTGCTGTCCATAGTGGAGGGGCTCGAGCGTGGGGCTGGGCTTGAGCTCTGAGATCCCCCCTGGACTATCAGGCTAAAGCGAGAAATGTAAAGACAATTTGAAATAATTTGTATAGCCGTTTTGAAATATAAAAGGTGGGGATGGGGAGGTGGAGGGGTGCCGGGGGAATTGTCGCCAGAGCGAGGGAAGAAGCCGCTTATACTGTATATCCTTAGGATATGATTGTTGGCCCAAAATGAACAAGCTCCTCCAAATCTTACATTTGGAACTTCATTTAAAGCTACACTATGTAATTTTTTTTTGTTAAAAAATAACTAAATGTTATTAATGTGAGAATACAACACAAATCCATCTTCCAAACCATGTCTTTACCCAAATACACTTTGATAAACCTATAATACTGATATTATATTATAAATATTTTAGAGCTGTCAGGACGGATTTTGCGGGAAATTGCATATATATATGTCATTCGCCCGTGCGTGTTGACACCATAGCCGTACACAGAGAAAATAAGATTCGGCTACTGTAGCACGTGTGTGGGAGTAGCTGAAGCTGAAAGTTTGTTGTCACAACGAACAAGAAAAATTGACCATGGATCATTCAAAACGGCAAACCTCCAGAGAGTTACCGAACTCTGAACAGGAGCAGAGTCTATAAGCAAAAAGGGAAATCGACAGAGTCCGTAATAAAACCCGAATCAACATCGGCTTGGCTTTTCAGAGGTGGCGACAACTCCGAGATCTGAGAGGAATTAAAAGTGACCCAGAGACCCAGCTTTCTTCTTACTCAACAGGTAAGATATTTTATTGATATGGTTTATGTTTAAATATGAATAACATCTGTGTGTTTAGTGAAATACAATAATTATTCTGTAATTGGTTTAGAAATTTTCACTTGCTGGCACACGTGTGTATTTTCTTTATAACGACAATAATTTAAATAAATAAATCCTTTAGCCCTAGGCTTGCCAAGGACATGTGAGTCTTGAAATGATGTTGACCACTGGTTGGTAACAATGACAATCTATAAATTAGAATTAGTTACTACCGTGGTCTATTTGGCCAGAATATCCTGCAGTTATAAAAACTTTACAACGTTTGACCTTATCAGACTAGCAATCATTGTATCTAATGTTAACAAACATTGCCTAACTTTTGTAACGTCATTTATTTCAAAACATCAATACTTCCAATAAGTCAAAACAACAGCATAAGATATGCATTTATCTGTTCAGAAGACATGTTTTCCGATATCTGTTTTTTTTCTTTTCTTTCGTTATTTATTTGTCCATTCACTCTGATAAGATGTCCTGTATTCATGTGTACACCGATGCCTCGAACCACATTCATCCGTGCAGAGGACCAGAGCCGAAGCACAACCAAAACAATGTTCTTCCGCAAGACACATGCAGTTTTATTTTTAACCGCTAAAGTAGCTGTAATGGTAGTCCATTCATCATCCATCCATTCTGCTTCAGAAAATTTTTATTCTGTATGTAAACAGGAAACTGTCATTTATGTATAAAGGCAATCGAATATCTCCCAGCCTTAAATGAGAGAGAATGAGAAAATCATTTTAAACCTTTTGCAATATTTTTTTATGATAAATATTAAAGCTTGCATTGAACTTTTAAAAAAATTGCTTGTTTATGAATAACCGGATTAGTGATTCACTAAATTTCACATTGTATTTAACTACAAATGAGCACGGCCAATAAAGAACACCCACATACTGTATTTACAACTCACTGGCTGGGCACATTGTTTACGTTGTAAATGAAACACTTTAATTCTTTGTTTTATGGGTGCCACAAAAACAGCAATCTCTTGCACAACGGGTGCAATCAATAGCTTTTGAAAAAGTGAAAGAAAATTATATTGTAATGGCAACCAATTAACTTTCTTTTCAGGTCGAATCCTTGATTACTTCAATGAGATCTTTTGAATGGAAATTAATTTATATGGCTTTGAATGGATATTAATTTAGTTCACCACAAGAGAAATAATACGCACCTATGCCTTAGATGTCTGCGTAAAGCTTACCAAATTAAACTCTCTGAACAATATTGTTTCATGTATCTCCTCAATTGTTTTAGTGTAAGATGAAACAAGTTATTAAGGTTATTCTTTAGGCATTCAAAACATTGTCGATGAGCAATTTTATGCCTCTTTTCTCCAAACAGAGATAACTAGCTTGGCACTCTTTGCTTTGAGCACTTAAAAGTGTGCCTCTTGAAAAGTCCCAGAGCCCATGGAACACCTGGGATTTGTGGACAGTTTTCCCTTGTGTCATTTTCAGAAGCTGTAGGGTTCTGAAGAAGAGATGAGACTTTTGGAGGAGTGGAGTAAATTTGTTCTTTCATTCTGACAACCATTACAGGTTGGTCTTGTATGAGAACTCTTTTTAAGGAGCAGTTGTTGCATCATACAGTGGCAGGATAACAACTGTACATGGAAACATACCATATGCCACTTGACAAATGTATACAAGCACAAGAATATTGTGGTATGTGTAAGGGATATTGTAGAGTCAGCCGGTTGTTATCGCACAATAAACCCCGACAGGGTGACCAGGACTTGTATAAATCTGAAGGGGTTTATTTTGCGATAACAACTGGTTGACTGTACATTATCCCACTTATTACACGGCTACTAACCAAATAAATAAATACATGGACATAAAATATTGATTTGCATTGAAATTATGTAATTTGAGAAGAAATCGCTGAACAGCTGGAATCAACCTCCGGTTTGCATCAGAGTTCTGTTGGTGTTTACTTTGTAAAAATGACCATCTGACACCTCATTATTCAGCCTATTACAAGACTACTTGACAAATAAATAAATGGACATGAATGAATTATTTTATTAGCTTACTCAAAGAGATCACTCAGTGAGCCGAGAAGCAGGCGAGACTGCTCGCAGAACCCGGATAAGCGGTATGATACGTCTAAATCCCCGGATGTGCAGTTGTTACAGAGCAATATCTGACCGCTGGATGGCGCAGGGCTCGACAATAAGGACTGCCCGATGGCTCGGGGCCAGTGTGAGAGAGGTTCGGGCCAGTTGCAAAAACTGTCACTTGCCTGATCGGGCCAGTGCTGCATTTATAACGTTAGTGTTAGCAGACAACGCGCAAGAGAGCACAACAAATACACAGAGTGAACAAAGTCTTCTAACCGAGCGCTCAGAGACAAGAGAGCATGATTATATTTAGCTCTCAAAGACGCACGAGCGCTTAATATACTTGACGTCGTGAGGCACAGTCGCGTGCAGATACTGAGTGCGCTCTCCTAGAACTGACCTCACCTCTTTTCCAAATGTCTTAGCAGCAGCGATTACCAATGTGTAGAAAACAGCAGGGGAAAAAAACACTTCAGGAATTTCGCAGCGGGATTACATGTCTTGCCCTTCATATTTTGTACCCCCACACATATTCACAGTGCGTGAAATTCCCAAATTTTTTCGATTTAACATGTTGGTGAAAATTAGTAATCCACACATTGGAACACAAGAAATTAACAGTTTATTTCTGTTGGACTGTCCATCTCTCTCAGTGGATCTCTCTCATCTCTCTCCATGCAGCGTAGACACTGTTTAACGTGCATGCGCACTCGCAAAGGGACAGAGTCTAAACATTTTCTTTCATTATTTAGCCTTTAGAGATGAAGCATTAAATGAAACCTAATAAACGTTGTTAAACCCCAGTTATAAACGTGGCTGGAAATCATGCGCTGCTAGAATACCTTTAATTAAGTAATGTTTCAAAACGTAATCATTAATTTGACATGATAATGTCGTTAGATATGAAAACGAAGCAAAATCACTATGGCTATTGTTATTTTCAGAGCTTTTCAGCTGCAGGCTGAAGATGACTATTTAAAACAGTCATTCTCATAACACACCTCATTCCCGTAGTCTACAGGTATTTTTTTTTTTCTGTTCTTTGAGTATCAGTCTGTTTTGGTCGTCTTATTTTGTTTATATCCACACTCTTAATCCATAAATTAGGCCTGATATCCACCTACTGTACATTACACATCACAACCGATTTAGTAGCACGGTCTCCTCTCTCAGGAATACATATGTTTATTATATTCAGCCAATAATCAAATCTTTAACTCATTGACTAAATCTTTGATCCTGCTTGTGAAAACACTACACATGGCCCAAAAGTTGACAGTATGACTAAACAGGTGACCGAAAACACATCCTTTGCTTCACAGAACCCTTCGCTTAAAAACACCTGTGTAAATGGCAAGACAGCTGAGGTTAATATGATGAATTTATGAATTTATATCTGTAAAGCGCTTATATAGGGTTACATAAGGCATAAATCATATCTTGCAAATTATAAATGTGATACAGTTTTGGGGGAAGTTGTCTTAACCTAATATATATGTTAAAAATATTTAGCTTCGAACATATGAACATTTTGGCAGGGAAAGTAAAAATCTGAAGCACTGGCCCGACCAAATCCTTAGCATTGAGCCCTGATGGTGCCACTGACCAATCAGAATCGAGTATTCCAGAGAGGCGTGTAATAAGCTTTTAAAGCATCCTGTCCACTAGTCTCATGTCAGACTTTGACAAAGTCCAATTGCAGCTTATTGTATAGTCATATACAAAATGTGTGCACAGTAAACTTTGATCAGAATCTCTGTCCTTCCAAATGTACTAAAAAACTATTATTTCTCAGCCAATTCAGTAAACAAAGCAGGATATACATTTCTGCTTGTGAATGCCTAGATTGCTTGCTACTAAGTGCTCAAACAAAACTCTGCATTTTAAAGATTTGATGCCACTGATATAGCCAAGTTTTGAGATTCTGACATCGTGGCACCTTGTAAACACAACTTTGTTTCCAGCGGATTGATGTACCCAGATTCTCCAGCCTGATCGCATGAAAATTATGTGACTGTGGTGACATTTGTGCAAAATAATATTAAGTGACGTCTTAGTTTTGCAGCAGTTCCGAAGTGAAATGTCCACTCTGTGGTGCTAAAAATGAGTTAAATGTTCTCTCAAACAGATGAAATTTTTTATTTAATGCTCTATCGAGTTTTAAATCAACAAAACTGACCTACCTACCCTTAACCTTAAACCTAAACCTAACCGATAGTGTCATAAAAAGCAAGTGTCTCCTGAAAAACAAATTCTGAAGCAACAGGACGAAAATAAAGAGTTTATAAACTTAGAATCTGCCGCTTTACTCGTGATTTGTGTGAAAGGGAAAGTAATTCTTTTAGCACCTCTAGTGTTCATTTCACGAGGGAACTGCCTCAGTATGTACAGAGAGCCACGTAAAAATAATTTAGCAAAAATGTAGGTCTAGTAGCAGGTTTTTATGAGACCAGGTTGCGATTCTCAGACGTTGAATAAACCCAGCCAATCAGATTGTAACTTTCATCAAGCTCTTGCCAGTTTTGTGTGCAATATGAACTAGACAACCAGCGAATGGGCTGTCTGAGGCTGAGGCTACCTTTCACAATTTCAGGATCTTTTGGAGTGGTCACGTACTATGATCTGGAAATATTATAAATCTGTAAGCTAGCCGAATTCTCATGTGCTGGGCAGAAAAAGAGCAGACACTTCTTTGAGTGGGTGAGAAATACGAAAAGAGCAATTTTTTACCCAGAAAATGTTTCCTTAACAAAACAGTGGGAATTGTCTCTATTATGAGCCTAATAGAGCGCTGACTCTTCTTAAACTGCCTTTCAGACAAAGTGCAAGCATAGGAATAATTTACTGACAGCTGAGCTGCCAAAATAACAAATGATAGTGCCACAGTAGGCTAATGCACTGGATGCCTGGTGGACACTATAGAATTTCACTTCACAAACTCTTTAATAACAAAAATATGTAATCATCCCTTGATTCTGTCATAATTTACAGTACTTTCTCCTCCTGTCGTTCAAAACTTGTATGACTTTCTTATGCAGAACACAAAAGGAAAAAAAATGTAGTATCCGGTCCATCTTTTCAGTGCAACGGCAGTTGATAGTGATTAACGTTTAAGCTTAAAAAGGACCCAAAAATATAATAAAAGTAGTCCATGTGACTCGTCCAGCATTTTACAAGTCTAATAAAGGCACACGATAAGTTTTGGTAATAAACAACATGAAATCTAGAGTGACAAGTGTGCTCACGCAAGAACGTGCATTGTTTTTAGCACTAAACAACAAGTTCTCACATTAATACATGAGCCATTGTCAATGGGCTTCTCTCATAGTGTGAAATGAGGACAAAGTTATAACTGGAGTTGGCAGTTTTATTCATGGTTGACACTTCACCTTTTGCCCGTGATGCAGAATTGTCTGTTTTTCTTGGAAGCACCACGAGAACGCTGTGCAGGTGGCCTTTATCTGTGCAGTGTTTTGCATTGTGCAGTAATCAGGCTTGGCCAGTGCTAATGATAATTGAAAAAACACATATAATAATGCCTGAATAAGCTACACAATTACCCTCCACTGCTTTTGAAAGAGTATTGTATACCGCAAATTAAAATTACTGGAAAAAACAACCCCATAAAAGCTCATTAGGACTGGCTAATGAATATTGCGACTGGGAAGATGAGACAAGTAGATGCATATAAATGTTTATCTTTTTGTGAATCGCACAAAGAACTTTTGTGAGTCTCACTGTGAACTTAATGATAATGGAAGTAAACATACACTACCGGTCAAAAGTTTTGAAACACTTACTCATTCTTTATTATAATTTTTTTTTACATTTTAGAATAATAGTAAAGTCATCAAAACTATGGAATAACATAAATGGAACTATGGGAATTATGTTGTGACTAAACAAAATCCAAAATAAATCAAAACTGTGTTATATTTTAGCATCTTCAAAGTAGTCACCCTTTGTCTAGAATTTGCAGACATGTACTCTTGACATTTTCTCAACCAACTTCTTGAGGTATCACCCTGGGATGCTTTTTAAACAGTATTGAAGGAGTTCCCATCTATGTTGGGCACTTATTGACTGCTTTTCTTAATTATTCAGTCCAAGTCATCAATTTCAAAAACGTATTTTTATTATTAAATTTTAGATTTATAATTAATGAAATTAATATGGTGGCACAATTATATACGCCTTCAGATCAAAAGATTTTTAAGATCATGAGAAACATTTCAGTCAAGTGTTTCAAAACTTTTGACCGGTAGTGTACGTCAGCTGTGCATATAGTGCTTATCAGTCATTGACAAATTTCATTGACAAATGTAAAATCGTTGATGACAAAGATTGCCTGATGAGAGTTTAATGAGCCAAGGTTTATCTGCCTTCTGTATGACACCAAAAATGTAATTACAAAGATGTTTTTAAGCCATTAAGAGCCGTTCTAACATAAAGACACATTTATGTAAACATGGTGTTTGGAAAACAACAGTATGTAGCTGAATGTGATGTGCACTGTTGTGCTACTGCGGTAGTGTACCGGAGTACTCAACGGGGCAATAGTTACCTTCAAATGTCTGTGCCATTACACTGATGGGGTTATTGTTCAGGTAGCTAGCCACAGACATATCGACAGCTTAACAAACTTTAACCGACTTACTCCACAAAATTCACATTCGCCATGACAATAGCTGACCTCCAAGAGAAAACTAACCGTAGAAGAACACAGCTTCTCTTAATGTCCTGTATAGTGCCTCTTGCACCAATGCTTACGCATTATGAATTGCACATTTCTTGTATAAAATTGAGCTTGCGTAGCTGGAAGCATTTGCTCTAATGAACATTCGTAGAGTATGTTTCAGGCCTTTCCAGTCAGTGTGCCATTTGATTCTCAAGGACGACAGACCACACATTCCCTTTCTCCAAGCACACACTTTCTGCTCATCTGCATGTGTAAAGGGGGTGCAAGGGAAAGGAGGAGGCGAGAACCGGCTTAACAATATAAATAATATTTAATTAAATAAAAAGACACACAAACACATACAGGGCAGCTGCCCATAGTTCTCTCTCTTCGATCTGCATCTGTAATGTGATGACATCCATCCCACCTGCATATGACCCTCTCCCTGAATGCAACGGTGATTATTGAAATAAAAGAAACTGCACTTTTAGGAGCAGCAATTGAACAACTGCAGATTCAGCGTAGCAGTCGAATTGATTCCCTTCAGTCTCTGGATCCAGCAGAAAGAAAAGTACATTCATTGAGATCAGCATGAGACAGAAGACTGAACATGAATCTGTCACTAACTGCACCTTGATGAATGCAACTTTGACAGAAATGCCACAACAGCAAGAAGACGATCAAGACAGGAGCACTAGCAGTTTAATGTGTATGGAGAGCTTTAGTGGTGGTCCATGATTTACAGTCAGCTTTCTAAGTGAATAAGAAGCACATCTCATCAAATAGAAAATACTCTTTACTGTTACACTTCCTTTGCAGTCACAATCAGTGTAGATAAAATCTCAATTTAAAAAGGGTACCATTTTATTTTACAGTGTCAGTGATACATATCCCTTTCAGACAAAACATAAATAAATATGGGAGCATGTTAAGTTCATTAGTTTTGCTTAATCACATGTGATCACATGAAAACAGCTGTTTTGTTGCAATGGTTTTCTGAGTGGTTAGAGCTTTGCTGTTCAGTTGCTAGGTTGTTTAGCGTGGTTTCTTACTGGCCCAAGTCAAAAAAGGTTGCACCAGGCGTGCTTAAGTTACAACTTAAGGCTAATTTACACGTACTGGGCGAACAAGCTTCGCTAAGTTCACCTACAAATGATGACAAAATGCAGTGACGTTTATGTTCTGCCAATGTGTTCGTTTGGTGCTATTTCTCCTGCTCGCACACATCTCTGAAATTCTTGACCTAGGAGAACTCAGCTGGTCGAAGAGCGTTGATGACTGGTTAAAGCTAATCGTGGGTGTGGTTTGGACATGAGGATTTGTTATCTAGGTTACTGTCATTAAAATGGATAACTTTGAAGCCCGTCTCTCAGAGATTGTGCAGAAGAATAATTTTTTTCATGATTTGCAACACAAACTCTACAAAGAGAGCGCGGCCACGACAAAAGAGTAGAGAGAGATTGGAGTTTTTAAAAGTGGAAGGGGCCAGGACAGGTTTAATACAGCAAAGAAGCGACAACCTGCATTATTGGCTTTACTTGTGGCTGGAACAGTACGTTAAACACAGTGACATCACCCTAAAATAACTCATTTTAAAATGACGCAACGCATAGTATGGCCATAGCTGGCTTCGTTCGTCTAGGGTGCGTTTTGTTCGCTCAAGAGAAAAATGTTCGGCTTCTTCCGAAATATAAACCAGGCTTTAAGCTGCCCTCTCACTGTCTCCGACATTTGTGTTCAGCTGTTGTATTTCTCCCCCTAGTGGTAGTGGTGATGAACTGTCATTTTGTTGCTGGGACCAGAAGTTTCTTCTCTTTTAATAACCTCTGGGACCAAGTTGCTTATACATAATGTCGGATAGGTTATTCAAAACTTGCACACATATTTACAATCAGGGGAAAATCTCCCCATATGTGCATCATGTCAGAGCCCACTGTCTATCAAACATATTTTATTGGATTTTAATATTTCTACTCCTGTGAGAAAACTCCTGTGAGTTTTATTCTGTGACACCCTTGAAAAGGTTTTTAACAAATTTAGTCCAAATTTAGTTTTACATTTTTTAGTAAAAATGAATCTTAAACATCTTTAGTTTTACTTGTATTATTTTTACCTGGTTTTCGCCATGAAAATAGCCATCGAAGCTGGAATGGCGTTAAGAAACAAACAAACAAACTGTCAATTTGCTCACAATGGATTTTGTTCATTAAGAGCAGAAGCTGCCAAAAGTTTACCTCAGAATGACATTGCTGTGTGTGATTTTGTTGAGCAGATGGATGAATTCAATGAAATTCATGATAAATATTCACTCAGTATTTATTATTGATATTATTATTTAATATTAATACTGTTTTATAGGTATTATGATGATAATTAACAGGAGCAACAACCATAATTTAGCATATAGCAGAAATTAATAGATGTGATATTAAATATGTAGGTTTTGCATGTGCAGAAACAAAAATCATTTACACATTTAATTACACATTGACTGTAATTACAAAAGCTTTTTGTCATATATTAACAAGTTAAGCAATGATTTCTAACTTCTACATTCATAATTGTCCAAAATACAGAAGTAGCAGACGTTTAGAATAAATTGTAGGACAAAATCTGTTGATATTTCTCACTTAGCGCTGATAGTTTTGCATGAATACATCACTTCCAGTCGGATGGTCGCATACAGGTTAATTTAATTACAGAGTATTTAAACGCATCCTAAGCTCAAATTGGATCCGAAAATGTTGCATCCGGAGGTGGTTGGAACCCCACGCAGCCCCCATGTGACTCTCCATTGGAAATGAATGACTTCTGGTCTGTCATCTGTCACTTGTTGGATGCAGTGAGAAGGCAGCTTTAGCCTATTTGTGGCATAAATGGGCACTAAGTTACAACTTACAACTCAATGTTTGAGCGTTGCACCAGTAAACTTAGGTTAAACGTAGCCCCATGTACAAACTGAATATTTATGGACCAAATTGGATATTTCCAACCAGGAGTAAACGTTGCAATAAAAAGGTAGCAGACTGATTGAATTACATCATTAAGCTCATGTTTTGTGTGTTTTACACTCATTTACGGCTAGTTAGCGGCTCTTTATCACAAATCCGCTCTAATTGGTGCATATTTGTGTGTATGTGGTATGATATCACTCATGGATGCCAGCTTTCAACACACACACACACACACAAATAAATAAATAAATAAAAGAACAAATGTCACACTTACTGGTTTGTTGTAGTATTTATTTACTGCCCCTAATCAATTTTAGATACCATTCCAGAATATGTGTAATTTAAAAATTTAAATATACTAAAGTATACTTCATGATTATTTATATATCGTATTTCAGTGAAACTGGCCCTGGGCTCTAAATGTGGCTTAGGTGTCTCTTTCAATGTAAATGTTAGGGATTTTTTCACCCGTTTTATCATTTGCCAGGCAAATTCTGATAGCTGAGAAAAGCAACAGCACACCTCTCCTCAATATGCAGCATTCATGTCATTCATGACCGTAACTCAGCACTAAAAGTACTTAGAGTTAGGTGTTTGTACAAATTTTAGCAATAGTGCCTTAGCAAATACAACTAATTTCATGCAGCTTTACAAAATAATTGCACAGTAATTACTTGTAGTTCATTAGTTTAGTGTGCTGTAATAGATGTTGAGTCACGATCACAGTGACAGCTTAGCTTGTTCAGCTCTACTCTCTATATTACATAAACGCAAACACTTGATTCAACATGTAGTTTTGGCCCCTCGGAGACCTCACTTAGGTTAGTCACAAATTAAGAAACTTTGTTTAAAACTCAGTTTCACTTTTCAGTGTTTTGGATGAAATCTGCTAAGTGCTGGGCTCTCTGAAGACCTAATGCATATAAATTAACAGCAGCCCCTCATTCCGTTTCATAGGCTGTACACAGTATTCATAAACAGAATCAAACATTGATTGAATGCCTGTGTAGAGCAAGATGTGCCAATGTTTACTGTTGATCTCCAGTGATTTAAGCCCAGGTGTTTGGCTTATCTAGCTGCTAACTCTTTCATGCTAATACACCACAGTTCATATCGTAGTCAGCTAACCCTAACCTAACCCTAACCTTAAAAGTTAAGTCATTTCTGCACCACTAGTTGCACCAAAATGAAATGCACAATTAATGATATTTGTAAACTCTCCCCATTGTCCATTGTATTGAAAAACTGGTGACCCCCAAACCTTCAATATTGTTAAAACAAACATATTTTAATTCCATTTGGAGCCGCTAGTGGCATAGAAATTGGACACTTCCTCAAGTGCTGTGAGAGTTCTGTTTAATGTTGTGTTTAGGGAATTTTGTGCTTTTTATGGGCATATATGAGTTTAGACATCATATTGAATTGGATGAAAATAAGGCTGCATTAAATGAATATCATAATTTGAATTTGAAAAAGCCACCGAATTAATGATCTTGAAAAAAAAATAAAAAATGGCAGGGTCAGGTTAGGGTTTAAAAATTGGGTGTTAAATGTAAATATTAGAAAATATTTAGTTTGTATTCACCCCCTAGAAATCTGGATTGTGAAATTCAGGTTTTTATTTTACAAAAGTGGTTTCGGAAGGAAATTGGTACTTTAATTCACCAAAGTGGCATTCAGCTGATCACAAAGTATAGTCAGGACATTACTGATGTAAAAAACAGCACCATCACTATTTGAAAAAAGTCATTTTTGATCAAATCTAGACAGCAGCCATCACTCCAACACCTTATCCTTGAGTAATCATGCTAAATTGATCATTTGGTACTAGAAAATCACTTGCCATTATATCAAACACAGCTGAAAGATATTTGGTTCATTAAATGAAGCTTAACATTGTCTTTGTGTTTGTTTTTGAGTTGCCACAGTATGCAATAGACTGGCATGTCTTAAGGTCAATATTAGGTCAAAAATGGCAAAAAAGAAACAGCTTTCTCTAGACACTCATCAGTCAATCATTGTTTTGAGGAATGAAGGCTATACAATGCTTGAAATTGCCAAAAAACTGAAGATTTCATACAAAGGTGTTCACTACAGTCTTCAAAGACAAAGGACAACTGGCTCTAACAAGGACAGAAAGAGATGTGGAAGACCAGATGTACAACTAAACAAGAGGATAAGCACATCAGAGTCTCTAGTTTGAGAAATAGACGCCTCACATGTCCTCCGCTGACAGCTTCATTGAATTCTACCCGCTCAACACCAGTTTCATGTACAACAGTAAAGAGAAGACTCAGGGGTGTAGGCCTTATGGGAAGAATTGCAAAGAAAAAGCCACTTTTGAAACAGAAAAACAAAAAGAAAAGGTTCGAGTGGGCAAAGAAACACAGACATTGGACAACAGATCATTGGAGGATGTGCATGTGGAGGATTTTTTGATGAGAACTCTTTGAGGTAGTTTAAGTAATTTTTTTATTCATTATTTAATTGTGATCCGTTGAATGCCACTTTGGTGAATAAAAGTACCAATTTCTTTCCATAAGAGCAAAATCTGTACATTATTCCAAACTTTTGGCCTCCAGTGTAATTTAGGTTTCAGTATTCGGGCTGCTAAATTCAGGTTGGGAAATTCAACTTGCAAAATTAGAGGATGACATCTGGGAATGCAATGAGCTTGAACTTAGGAGCCTGAATTTCACGACCAAACTAAATATTTTAAAATATTTAAAATTAACAGGATTAAAAATAATAATAATATCATGTTACAGTCTTTTATTTATTTCTTTATTTTTTGGTGGTTTTTTAAATGCAATCTCTGATGATATAATGTTTGAAAAAACTTTCTTTGAATTCATCTCTTAGAAATTTGGGTTGTGAAATTCAGATTTGTATTTTTAAAGTGGTGAATTTTAGGTCACACAATTCAGATCTTAATATTCAAGTTGATGACATCCGGGAATGCAAGGAAGAGCACTTTTACAACTTTGATTTTCAAACCCAAATCTAGCATTTCGCAACTTGAAATCCACCACTTGAATAATACAAACCTGGATTTAACAACCTGAATTTCTACAAAATATTTAAAAATATTCAAAATACAATGTTTCTTTTCTTTTCTTCAAAATCATGAATTCTGTGGATTTTTCAAATGCAAGCAAAAAATGTTATAAAACAAAAACAAATAAAATATGTATTTTCAGTGTTTCGTTAACTCATCGATCAAAACCAAGGTACACAAAAGTACAACACATTGAATGGACTGTATTTCTTTATTTCCCTCACAGCCTTTCATTTGTCAAATTAATAATGCTCTCTGCCTCTTACACATGCTATCTGTGTCTACGACAAACGTCATTGGCATGTAATATCTATCTACAGAATGTTGAATGATTAAAATATCAGCCAGTGTAACTTTTTCCAAGATACATCTCTATGATATGCCATGCTACTAGAAGAAAGAAAATGCTCTTTTTCTAGTACAGGTATGCCCTCGCCTTTTAGAAACTCTGTAAAGTAATTCAGCCATAGGTAGTGAAAAGCATAATGAGATATCCACCACCGTAAAAGAAACCAACACACAGATTTCCATGTTCACAAGATGCTATTACCACTCCGAATTGGACAGTTAAGAGGATGGATTGAGTTGTATGAGGAAAGACTCCGCAATCTCAGTACTCAAATATCCACCAGCAGGCCAAACAAATCTTCTTCCTCTAGTGACGGTATAGCACGAACAGGGCACCATCAAAACGACCCTTACCATGTTATTATTAGCCTTCTAAAAACCAGCATATAGAAGTATGGAAAGTACATTGTGAGGCTGAACTAATTTGTACATGTCTTTACTTTCATCTCCAGAAGAAAAGAAGACTCTAACAAAAGAACTCTTATTGTAAAATCTTGGGTACATTCATACAGTATAATGTGGCGGAATTATTAAATATTTTTTTCTAAACTGATTCATTTATGTTCATTTTGTTCACTTTTTAAATCATACTGTAGTTTGATTTAGGACTGATTTGAAACATCCAGCTTGCTGCTGCTGAGCTAAATTAACAGTCACAGTCATTTAAGAAAAGTTGCCGTAATTTAATGAAGTTTAATGAGTTGTGATAAATGTAAACATGACATAATCTGTTTGGTGAAAGAGATATATCTGTTCTAATCTTCATTAAGGTATTTCTATTGTTCAAGGTTAATTTCACAAAGAGCAAAATTTAGAATTGATTTTCTACCATTGTTATCTGATCTCTTGCAACCACCTTCTTCATACAAACCACTGAGAGCATTGGAATAAACAGACTTACCTGAAGCCAGTTATTTAAAACTGCCTGCTAGTCCAAAGGTCATCTTTTATGTCTTGACCACACAAATAACTGTGTTGCAGTAGTTATTAAATACACTGACATATTTGTATTCATAAGTTTCAAACTGAGGCTGTGAAATTACACGGCGAGACCCAGTAGTCCGCCCTTCTTTGAAGCGAGCTACTGTAATTAGAGCTGAGTAATTACTTGAAATCAAACCTTCTTTTTTCCTTGCTGATTACATGACCTTCATGGTCACACCAACTAAGCCAAACAAACCCAGTCTCTGGCTCCCTGTGCAACAGGAATGCGTGAACAGCGGACTGCAAAGAGGTTTCAAAGTCAAAGCACCACCTGCATTTCGATGCACCCTGGGCCCAGTCTGAAGTCATAACAAGTGCTAGACTAGCATGATAATTGCAATCGCTAATTAGCCTCTTGTGGCAACCAGCACAATTTCCAAACATGGGAAAATATATGTAACTCTTGGTGTGTGTGACTTTCTAATTGCAGATTAATCAACACAAATGATTTGCTCCTGGATGTCAAACAGGACTTTGTTTTAATATTTCAAAATATGCATTTATGTGCACATTTCTTTTTATACTGCATGAACCTGGTTTGAGGCAGCTTTTGCAAACACTGCACTCTATTTAGAATATTCCAAAAACATCTTCATATCATAAGGTCACAAATTTGAGTTGTGCTCCAGTATTCTGAGTTTTGGGGATGTAAACATTTAATTCCTCATCTTTTTTGGATTCCTGTGCAGGATTAATTTTTGTGTGAGATGAGAGAAATGGTATATTTCAACTAGACTTTTACATTTTCTGAGGAAAGAATGGTGCTTGCCCATGCAAAGCTCACCGTTATGATGCTACAGTATGTTGTCGTGGATCGTTGCAAGTGTGTTGCAGTGTGGTTGCTAAGGTGTTCAGTGTGTTTTGTAGCACATTGTCATGCAGTTGCTAGAGTGTTCAAAGTGTTTGCTTTGTGGTTACTAACTGCTTTAAGTCAGAAGAGCCCAACATCAAGTCTCATATCATTTTTTTCACCTGTTTTATCAACCAGCAGGCGACACATTGTCTGACATTACAAAGTCCACAAAGATACAAAGTCCAATCGCATTGATTCATGCACAAACCATATGATTTGGGTATTATTTTTGTATCATTCATTGTCCATATAGCACAAACAGAGTGAAGTTTGCACCGAAGTTTAATACTTGGGATTAGAGGTTTGCTGAAATCCCTATAAGTGTAAGTATAGACCTTATTCACGCTAGCACCATCTTTGATTTTTAATGGGAATGACAACGAGGCTGTGAGGGATAGACTTAGCATCTCTTCAATGGCACGAATGGTGTAAAGCTGTATAAAGCTCCTAGATCACATCTGATTTACCACAACTCATGTTGACTGGAATTCTTTGCCTACTGAATGTTCTTAGAAAGGTTTTGTTCGCAGAACTATCTAATAACACTAAAATGCAGTACAGCCCATTGAGAGACTGTAAGTCTATCCCTCACGGCCTTGTTGTCATTACGATTAAAAATCAAAGATGGCACTAGCGTGAACAATACTAGCTCTATGAGCAATAGTATTTGTGATTCTTGCCTTTGCAAACACCACTAAATATATAGACCACATATAATTGGAATATCAAAGAGGGTTGCTGCTTAAATAAGGCCTTTTTGAAATCATCTTCAAATAAGTCCTGAAAAAGGGAATCTGTTCCATGCACTAAACCAGCCAAACGAGGGGTGACTGAATTACTTAGTAATGATACATTGTGTCCTCGGGTTTGATTTGACAAAATGTTCAGTGTGCATTGTTGGTCATAACAAAGAATTGAGATGCAGTTTTGATGGGATATTTCATGTTGTGACAGAGGTAGATCCTGAAAAAATAAACCAATCAATGAATAAACCATTAGAACGTACAGTTTTGTTTATTCAAGGAAAAGTTTGTTGTAAAAAAGACCTTGAGTGCTGAACTCCAACTCCCTTGTGAGGTTCATCACTGATATCGGTCTTGTGAATTTCTCATTTGAGATTATCATATTATTAAAGCTGACCGCCCCAGACCTCTCCGTAGAGGCAACGGTGATTGTTTCACTATCATCAGAGGTCAGGCAGGCGATGTGCAGCCAGTTTTCCGGAATGTACTTTCATGGTTTCCTATCATTTCTTCTCATCACACTGATATGTGTGTTGCTTCAAACTCAATAAGAGAGCGCGGGGAGTACGGTCTGCCTGCAATCTCTTTTCACTTTTAGCTGACAGAAGGCAACTCGAACCCCCTGACCGTGAACAGCCTTAAACCTGTCGATTGACTCACAGATCCGATCAAATTCCAATGCAGATGCAAAACAATTGCTGATACTTTGATAAGGCAGAGGATTTTATTTTTTAACTCCAACATTTGCTCTAGACTGTGATGGTCTGAAATGTTCAGTTGTACAGTGGACTTGTTTTCAAGCTGATTTCAAATTAAGGAAGTGACTAAAGATTAAATTTACCTACAAATACAATTTCTGTCATCATTTAATCACCCTGATGCTTTTTTAAACCTGACTTACTTCAGTGGAATACAAAAGCAGATGTTTTCCATACAACAAAGGTGAATGGACTGTCAAACTCCAAAAATGACCAAAATAAAAAAAAAAAAAGCATGATAAAGTGTCATAAAAGGAGTTTGTATGGCTTGTGCATGACATTTCAAATCTTCTAAAGCCCTACAATAAGGAACAAACAAACATTCATTTTGTTATTCACTGAACATTCTCCCTTCTGCTGCAGCTCTCAAATATCATAGAAGAAAGTAAGGTATATGGGATTGGAAGGACATGATGGTGAGTAAATGTTGACAGAATTTTTGTTTTGGTTGGTTGCTAGCCCACCGCCAAGTCTATTATTTGCTATTCTCTAGATCAGCGTTTCTCAACCCTGATGTGCCGTCTGCCGAGATCAGGGGAGCCATGTGAAAAATCCTTCAAACTTTAAAAAATCCAAAAAATGCATATAAAACATCTTAAAAATACATTTCTCAATAGTAACAAGTAATAATAATAATAATAAGATTATTACTGCCGCTACGTCTCTCTCGCTCTCGCACGTGCAGCATTCTGTAACTTATTGGGCTCACTGAATGCATAACAAACGTGCAGTGAGCCAAGAAAACTACAGTATTAATAATATACGTACATGCATAATATTTAAAATATCATATTAATACATATTATTATCTATTTTCAATAAACATCATAACTGATTTAGCAGCAAGGTCCCCTCTTTCAGGATTTCATCTGTAAATTTTCTGTGCATTTTGTCAACTTTATACTGGAGAGCATTGACCTATTATAGGAATAGCACCACTTAAATAATAGTTGATGAACATGAAAACTCTGTCATCATTTACCTTCATTTTTATGCAAACACATATGGCTTTCTTTCATCCATGGAACTCAAAAGGAGATGTTAGGCAAAATGTTAGTCTCAGTAACCATTCACTTTCATTGTATGGAAACAAAGATGAATGAAAGCGTATGGTGAATGGGACTAACATTTTGCCTAACATCTCCTTTAATAGAGATAATTCATCATAATTGCAGACATTTACACAACATGTTAATAGAGCCATTTCATCTCTGTGGATGCTTTTCAGAAATTATCAGATCAACAAGTTGTAACTTTACAAAATAATGTTACATGTATTATACTGTTATTATGTTACTTTGTGTATGTATGATCAGGTAGATAGTTTCAAATTGTATAGGCTGGGTGACAATAACACATGTAGTAGATAGTGTCAAAACTATCTACTGCCAGAGCATTACTATGTGGTTGCTAGGGTGTTCTGGATAGTTGCTACGACATTGCTAGACATTTGCTTGGATGCTTTGGTTGGTTGCTATGTGGTTGCTTAAGTCACAAGAGCCCACCCCCAAGTCTAGGATTTTCTAGTCTCTAGATTCGGGTGCCTCAAAAATGTCTGTTAAGGAGATTTGTTTTGCCTGTTTATTGTCCAACAGATGATAATTAGCACTGGGTAAAAATATAGTAAAAATGTTATCTGATCAATTGCGATCTTCATTTGAACGATCCCGATATCCACAATTAAAATCCTAATATCAAACTTTTACGTTTACTTAAAAAAAAATAGTAGGGTCAGGGTTAGGTTACTGTTAGGGTTACCGTGATTTTCATAGAGTTTGAAGGATCCCTGTATAATTTACAACATTATCTGAGAGAGACTTTCTTTTAAATCTGCACTGGCAGCCAAAAGTTTGGAATAATGTACAGATTTTGCTGTTTCGGAAGGAAATTGGTACTTTAATTCATCAAAATGGCATTCAGCTGATCACAAAGTATAGTCAGGACATTACTGATGTAAAAAACAGCACCATCACTATTTGAAAAAAGTCATTTTTGATCAAATCTAGACAGCAGCCATCACTCCAACACCTTATCCTTGAGTAATCATGCTAAATTGATCATTTGGTACTAGAAAATCACTTGTCATTATATCAAACACAGCTGAAATCTATTTGGTTCATTAAATGAAGCTGAACATTGTCTTTGTGTTTGTTTTTGAGTTGCCACAGTATGCAATAGACTGGCATGTCTTAAGGTCAATATAACGTCAAAAATGGCAACAACAAAAAAACTCGTCAGTCAATCATTGTTTTGAGGAATGAAGGCTATACAATTCTTGAAATTGCCAAAAAAAAAAAGTTTTTTTTAAAAATGAAGATTTCATGCAAAGGTGTACAGGAGCACATGGACTTCGAATTCGAGTGGTGTTGGTGGATTCATTGAGGATGTTCTGCCTTCTGTTGCCCATCTTGGCCTGTTGGAGTTTTGCTGTTGGCCCTTGCCAGTTTAAGCGGAGAGCTCCCTGCTTGTTTGTAAGTTCATGCAATCATCTTTCTTCCGATATGGTTTTATTCTACTCACCTCTGGATTTACAGCATTTGAATTCCTCTGCCCGCCTGTCACTATTAAGATGGCCCTCATTAATGCACGTTCAATATCGAACAAGTCTTTTATTCTGAATGACTTTTTTATATCACAATCATTGGACTTTTTATTCCTCACTGAGACCTGGCTGAATCCTGGCAAACAAATGGCCCTGGGGGATCTAACACCGCCAGGCTGTGACTTTTTAAATTCCCCACGGACTTCAGGGTGAGGAGGTGGTTTTGCCACTGTTTTTAGAAACTCTTTTGAATGCAGAACACTACCTATGGACATGTATTCTAGTTTTGAGGTCCAACTATTAAAGATTGACATCTTGGGTCCTGCTTTCTGTGCACTTGTGTACAGACCTCCCAGATTTAATAAGGGATTCATCCAACAATTTTCGGAATTTCTCTCTGGACTGGTGTCTCGTGGTGACAGACTCCTGATTCTTGGGGATTTTAATATTCATGTATGCTGTCCATCAAAACCTCTGGTAAATTAATTTATCTCCCTCACTGAGTCTTTAAATTTTGTCACTGGTCCTACTCATGGTCTTTCTGTATCCAACTTAGAGGTCTTAGACATTGACATTTCTGACCATTATTCAATAATGTTTGAGTCTGTATCTACTTGTCCTCTGCCTACTTTTTCTCAGCCCTTATGTCACTCCTGGTCCATTCACTCGTCTACTGCCAGTCTTTTTTCAGAATTTTATCTAAGGCATTTCACAGATGATGTCTTTGCTGGACTCGACACTGAATCATTGGTTGAAGCTTTTAATACATTTTGTACTTTCACACTTGATAATGTAGCTCCGCTCAAGCTAAGGAGAGTTAAGGGTGTTTCACAGCCTTGGTTAAATGACGTCAACCACGCTCTCAGACAAGAATGCAGAAAAGCGGAGCACAAGTGGAAACGAGACAAGCTTCAGGTCTCATATGACATTTTAAAGGATTGTTTAACTAACTATCAGAGAGCTGTAAAGGAAGCGAAAGCTAAATTTTTCTCTACATTAATCTCTGATAACGCAAACTGACCAAAAATATTGTTCAAAACAATTGATTCTGTTTTAAACTCAATGTTTTAAACAAAAATGCTTCTCTGGATGCCACACAAGAGACCTGTGAAACATTTTTAAACTTCTTTACTCACAAAATTGAGCAGATTAAAGGGGCGATTGTACCTGCACAATTTGATCAACCACTAATTCCTTCCCCGTCCAGCTCCCTGACTCACTTTGAACCAGTTACATCAAAACAGTTAGCAGATGTTGTCTCCAAGATGAACTGTTCCAGTTACAAGCTGGATATTCTATATACAGTTGTGCTCAAAAGTTTGCATACCCTTGGAGAATTGGTAATGTATGTACCATTTTTAAAGAAAACATGAGTGAGCAGGCAAAACACATTTCTTTTATTTCTTATGGAATTCATATTCAACTGTAGGTTATAACAGAATGGCACAATCATAAAACAAAACATGGCAACAAAGAAAAAAATGAAATGACCCCTGTTCAAAAGTCTGCATACCCTTAGTTCTTAATACTGTGTATTGCCCTCTTTAGCATCAATGACAGCGTGCAGTCTTTTGTAATAGTTGTCTATGAGGCCCCAAATTCTTGCAGGTGGTATAGCTGCCCATTCGTCTTGGCAAAATGCCTCCAGGTCATGCAAAGTCTTTGGTCGTCTTGCATGAACCGCACGTTTGAGATCTCTCCAGAGTGGCTCGATGATATTAAGCTAAGGAGACCGTGATGGCCACTCCAGAACCTTCACCTTTTTCTGCTGTAACCACTGGAGGGTCAACTTGCCTTGTGTTTAGGGTCATTGTCATGCTGAAGTCCAAGAGCATCCCATGCGCAGCTTTCGTGCAGAAGAATGCAAATTGTCTACCAGTATTTTCTGATAACATGCTGTATTCATCTTACCATCAATTTTCACAAGATTCCCCGTGCCTTTAGAGCTCACACACCCCCAAAACATCAGTAAGCCACCACCATGCTTCACAGTGGAGATGGTGTTCTTTTCACTATAGGCCTTGTTGACCCCTCTCCAAATATAGCGCTTATGGTTGTGACCATAAAGCTCTATTTTGGTCTCGTCACTCCAAATTACAGTGTGCCAGAAGCTGTGAGGCATGTCAAGGTGTTGTCGGGCATATTGTAACCAGGCTTTTTTGTGGCATTGGCATAGTAAAGGCTTCTTTCTGGCAACTCGACCATGCAGTTCATTTTTGTTCAAGTATCGTCGTATTGTGCTCCTTGAAACAACCACACCATCTTTTTCCAGAACAGCCTGTATTTCTCCTGAGGTTACCTGTGGGGTTTTTTTTGTATCCCGAACAATTCTTCTGGCAGTTGTGGCTGAAATCTTTCTTGGTCTACCTGACCTTGTCTTGGTATCAAGAGATCCCCGAATTGAACAGTACTGACTGGCATTTTCAAGGCTTTGGATATCTTTTTATATCCTTTTCCATCTTTATAAAGTTCCATTACCTTGTTATGCAGGTCTTTTGACAGTTCTTTTCTGCTCCCCATGGCTCAGTATCTAGTCTGCTCAGTGCATCCAAGTGACAGCTAACAAACTCATTGACTATTTATACACAGACACTAATTGCAATTTAAAAAGCCACAGGTGTGGGAAATTAACCTTTAATTGCCATTTAAACCTGTGTGTGTCACCTTGTGTGTCTGTAACAAGGCCAAACATTCAAGGGTATGTAAACTTTTGATCAGGGCCATTTGGGTGATTTCTGTTATCATTATGATTTAAAAAGGAGCCAAACAACTATGTGATGATAAATGGCTTCATATGATCACTATCCTTAAATAAAAGACTATTTTCCTAATCATTGCCAAAATTTCAGAATTTCTGCCAGGGTATGCAAACTTTTGAGCACAACTGTATATATGTTTTCATGACTACAATTCCAGTGTGACCGCTAAAATTAACAGCTCATTAGCAAGTGGAGTTGTTCCAAGAAGTTTTAAACATGCAATTCTACATCCTTTGTTAACATCCTAGATCCTAGATCCTTTGGATATGGCAATACACAACAATTACAGACCAATCTCCAAACTGCCTTTTATTTCCAAGAGTTTGGAGAGAGTTGTTTATTTTCAGCTCTAAAGATCTAAATACGTTTAACATTTTAGATACATTTCAATCTGGTTTCAGACCCTTGCACAGCACTGAATCTGTTTTGTTGAAGGTCACTAATGATATTTTACTCTCCATAGATTCAGGTTCACCTGTCGTCTTAGTTTTATTAGATCTCAGTGCTGCGTTTGACACTATCGACCATAATATTCTTCTCAATCGTCTAGAATGTATGGTTGGCATCCAGGGTATGGCCCTCCAGTGGATTTCATCCAATCTAAAAGAAAGGATGTTCTCTGTAAATGTAGGTAATTTTTCTTCTACGTCGGCTCAGTTACAGTGTGGTGTCCCTCAATGGTTGATTTTAGGACCCTTGTTATTTTCACTGTATATGCTTCCTCTGAGCTCTGTTTTTCAGAAGTACAGCATATCTTATCATCGTCACACTTATGGTGACGATTCCCAGTTTTATTTCCCAGTGAGTGTAGACAAATATGGTTCATCTGAGAATGCCCTAAATTACTTCAAATATATTAAACATTGGCTGGCAAACAATATCTTACAATTAAATGAAAGCAAAACTGACATTCTGATTTTAGTTTCATTCATGTCCTCCTTACCTGGCCTGGTTGCTCAGTTAGGTCCTCTGTCATCGAATGTGCAAGATCATGTGAGGAGTCCTGGAGTGATTTTAGACTCATCATTACTTTTCAATAAGCAGATCAGAGCTGTTGTCAAGGGTAGCTTTTTCCATCTGAGATCTATCGCTAAAATAAAACATTTTCTTTCCCATAAAGACCTGTAAATTGTGATCCACTTACTTATTACATCAAGCTTAGACTATTGTAACTCATTGTACATTGGTCTGCCCCAAACTGCGTTATCCCACCTACAGCTCATTCAAAACGCATCAGCTAGGCTTTTATCAGGGTCAAGAAAGAGGAATCACATTTCCCCGGTTCTAGCATCTCTGCACTGGCTTCCTGTGAAATTCAGGGTCTATTTTAAAATTCTGATTTTTGTCTACAAGGCACTATCTGGTCTCGTGACCCAATATATCAGTGATCTTCTACACCCTTACTCCCCCACCAGAGCGCTCAGGTCTTCTGATCAATTTCTATTGAGAGTTCCTCATCGCCGCTATAGATCTAAGGGTGATTGTGCCTTTTCTGTAATAGGTCCTAATCTATGGAATAGTCTCCCTTTCCATGTGAGGTCAGCTTCATCATTAGCCATTTTTAAATCTTCTTTAAAAACATATTTTTATTCTGTAGCTTTTGAATAGTTTGAAATGGATAAATACATGATGTATTTATGATGTACTCTAAAAATAAAGGTTGACTTGACTTTAACGTAACATAAAACACACAGACAGCGCGGCCGCATCTCTCTCTCTCTCTTCTCTCTCTCTCTCTCTCTCTCTCTCTCTCTCTCTCTCTCTCTCTGGCATCCCCGGCTCCTCCTTTATCCCTTGCCCGCTGATTGAGCAACTCAGAGGGCGTGCATCCTCTCAGCCCGGCCACGCCCTCCTCCTCATCACACATACCTCTCCTCAATATGATGCATTATTTGAGATATAATTTATATTTGTTGCCAAACAAGTTACATGCTGAAGTTTTAATTATACTTATGGTCAGGGGTTTGTTCAGATCTCTAACCCTAAGTATGAGCAATAGAAACTTTGATGCTTGGTTTAGCAAACACCTCTAATGGACTATGTGTGCCAGATATGAGACGGATATGTGTTACAGGACTGCCAAAAGGTCATTTGTATTGAAGGGATCCCTCCAATATGCACAGGATTCCCACCAAAAAGTCCTGCCAAATTCAAGTAAGCATCATGAAAATTCTGCTCTCAGTGTTTTTATATTTTCATCCAAATTCCCTCAAAAACATCTGTTTGTGTATACACGTGGGGCACTAGCTTAAAACTGTACTCTGGCCAGTGTCTCTGCTTGATAAATCATTCATGCAATTTTGGGATTTTCACCTGATCTGCAGCATGAAAAATTGCACTATGCTATAATTGGTCAAACGGTGTGCGTTGTCTTTAAATTCTGAGGGTTTGCAATATACTCAACAATATGTTTAAGTACACACATTTGAAAGAATGGCCTAACTTTTTCCAGGCCACCTGTACTGGATTCAGCTCAAAGAAGAGTGTTTATTACAAAACATTGTCGAAATGCTGAAAGAGTAACGCGAGATATTATTAACCTTTATTTAACCAAGAAGTCCCTTGAGATTAAATCTCTTTTTTGAGGGAGACCCAGCCAAGAAAGTACATCATACAAGGTAAAAAAGTTATAAGATCAACACAAAACAGACATAAGACAAAAATAAGACATGGATCGGAACCTGCCGTGGTCTCTTGCAGCAATACTGATAACTCTCCAGACCAGCAGAGAAAGACTGAGCAATCACGTTCTGCCAGTGAGTAATTGCACTTTCAAGCGGTCATCAAGACTATACTGGAGGGTGAATAGAAGATTGTAATTTCAAAATCAGACCCCCTTGTTCTCGCCGATCCCTCTGTGAGATATTCACATTTGGCGTATCACTGTAGTTCTGCCTCTCTGAGGAACCCAGTGTCAGAACGTGGCTAATATTGGACATCTTGTTGGCTCCAGAGCAGAGAGAAAATTTGCGCACAATGCAGCATGTCAGTACAGCTAATGTTGAGCTTTTTTAACGTACTATTATCAAGTTATTCATGTTTTCCACTAATCTAATGTATGACTTCAGGGATCAAATTTCTTCTACATGCCCCTTTGTTGACATTTATCAGACCCCTTCCAACCAACGGGCCTTCAGGTGCGTTCACACTAGGATGGACAATCGTTAACGTTAATGAATGAAAAATGATTAATCATTAACAATAATAACAGCAAGTTGTGAACAGCTTGAAACTCATAAAAATCTAAATGCAAATTGTTCTTCAGTCAAAGCTTTATATATACAAAGTTTGATTTTTGACTGACCAATCATTCTAATGCAAACTTGAAAATGTCAACATCTTAGAAAATAGATAATAGTAGAGGAAAACATGAAATGTTGCATGTAGCCTACTGTTTAAATAAAATTTAAATAAATACACTTAAATAATGCAAGTATTGGTATTTTCTTCTTAATATATTATTATATTTCAGACCATATTTTTTTATTTGAAATTTAGTCAAATAATTACATGCTGTTTGAATACAGTTAATAAAATACCTTTACACTGGTGACGGTGAGATTTCAGGTGAATGTCTTTCCCGCAACCTCATGCTCTCCTGGCGAGAACTGACATGATTGTCGGTGTGAATAATACAATGAGACTGGTGGATCAACAATGCTTGTCATGTTGTACAGTACTTTAACACACTCACGGTTTATGCAATAAACATAATGTTCATCTAAACGCTCCATGTTTACACTGACCCCCACTTTATCTTAAAAGCTGCGTTTTTTTATTCTCTGTTGCTGACTAGTGATCGGTCCTTCATGAACGATTCATTCATTTTGAACTAATCTTTTATATGACTTGAAAGAACAAGTAGTCTTAGAGAGTGATTCGTTCATTTTTGTTGTGGCTGCCCATACGCAAAATCCGTGCTCGTGTTTCATTCAGTTGACACAGGACAGTTGCACGCTCTGTTCAGGAAACAGAAATGATTAGTTCACCTCACGAGTCAGTCTTCGTATCTGAGTCTTTCATTCATTTAACAAATGACAGCTGCATAGACTATGTATTGCAAACAGAAATTAGTTCATACTCCCAACCTTCCTTAAATACAAGTGATTAGTTTGATTGTATGTTTGCTTTTACAGTGTCACAAAGCGTTTCTAGTCTCAAATTTTAGCTTCTTTATTACTTGCAATGTATTACTTTGTGAATGTTTCTGTCATGATGGTTCTTTTCCATAACAATGAATCTGGTATTAAAGTGTCAGTTGAATTAAGCTTTAAACTTTCAGAATGATGGGAAAATGACATTTATAAAGCAAGATGCCTTAAATTCAAGCCCAGTCCCAAACTTTTATCTTTTCTTCATAAAATATCATAGACCATCAACGCTATTAGAAAACCCCATATTATTGACTTGACTGCTGAATTAATTTTGAATCAACTGTAATTTTTCTCTCATGATGCATCCCCTTGTTGTATGATTTATGTCCTTCATCCTTATTGTGAACTGTAGACCCAAATCAAGTATGCCTTAAAGAATTTCCCTTTGAATTTACTGATAGTCATCTAAGACCATTTTACTTTAATTTTACATTTGGCAGAAAATATCTTGTAAACACTTCCTGCATTAAATACATGAAAATACCTCATCATGACAATTCTTCTGATTTTAAAATGTATTTTATTGTCACACTACATGTATTTATCATGATACAAACAACTGCAACACAATGAACTGTAAGCTGTTAAGAGAAAAATTAACATCGTTTGTCTTCTATGCGGAGCCTAGAAGTGGCATGTGACAAATTAACGCTAGTTACGTAGGTAACTGTGGTTCTGTGAATTCCGGATGACCGCCAGAGGTGGTGCTTAAGCACTAGTGGATTATTGCAGCACCAGCTAAATAGGTTGAGAGAATATACCAACAAAGTCACGTAGTGACCTAGGCTGAGCCTTAAGGATAATATCCACATTAGCCCAGCATTCAGCCTCGGTATTTTCGTGCATTCCGAGTGACAAATAACTCTGCCAGTCATCTGGAATTCACAGAACCACAGTTACCTGCGTAACTAGTGTTCTGTTTCATTCAGCCCAAGATGTAGACACAGCCCTAGTAGAATGACAAGAAATACCTCCTGGCAGGGGCTTTTGGGCTTTCTTGTATGTCAGAGTGATCACCTCCACAATCCAGTGTGACTATCTCTGCTTGGATACAGCGGCACCCTTCCAGACACCACCATAGCAAACAAATAGCTGATCTGTTTGTCTAAGAAAAACAGTAGCATCCACGCAACACCTCAAGGCTCGCACAGGACAAAAGAGGCGATCCCTTGACTCATCTGATTGGGACGAACACTGAAATGCAGCCAGATTAATGGACTGATTCACAAACTGAAGAAACAGAACTTTAGGAAGAAAAGAAGGATTTGGCTGAAGCACAACGCCAGAATCATCCGGCAACCAACGCATGCATAACTCACTAACAGACAATGCATGTAACTCACTGACTCGTTTAGTGGAAGCGATGGCCAGCAGAAAGGCAGTTTTCATAGATATCCACTTAAGGTCAGCCGTCTGCAAAGGTTTGAATGGCAGCAAACAGAGAAAGTCAATCACAAGTGGTAAATCCCACACAGGAAAATGGGGGTTGCGGGCTGGCCATAAACGTCTCGCACCCTATAAAAAACTCAGTAGAGCTGACGTGTGGGTGCAGCCCTAGCACTAGCAATAGTATGTGTGGAGGCGGGGGCGTGGCCAACTGCTTTGTTGTGGAAAGTGAAGCAGGAGAGATGAGTGGAAATGAATGTCACCTGTGCTTAACACCTGTCTTGTGTTTCAGTGAGGAGTGACTGGGGCTTTTAAGGAGAGGAGACAGCGGCAGTCAAGAGGGGAGAGCCCAGCTGAGAAGCTGTTTGTGTGTGTTGGTCGTATTATTACCTGAGTTATTGAAGCTGCACCATTGCACTCTTAAGCGAACAAGTTTGTGTTTTTGTTAAATACAAGTGACATTCTTGAGTGGAATCACCGTCTCCCGCTTCATCATTCCTTTGAACTCATTACACTGGAGCCAAAACCTGGTAGTGAGGGAGATATGTTGTCATGGAGTCCTCGCCGTTGGCAGAAGTCATCAAGACCCTTGCTGGCATCCACCAGACTCAACACCAGGCCCTCCTGGAGCTTTGAGCGGAACAGGAGCAACGTTTTGAGGTGCTCCTGCAAGACCAGACGGAGGACTGGCAGGTGTTCCAGAGCCTGCTGCCGCGGGGTGCTCCAGCAGCGACACCAGCCACAGGACCCCCACCGCAAATCACACTGGCCAAGATGGGTCCCCAGGATGACCTCGAAGCATTCATGGAGCTGTTAGAGCGGGCCGCTGCGTGGTCTGGCTGGCCCCAGACGCAGTATGCAGTCTGCCTGCTGCTGCTTTTGTTGGGGGAGGCACAGCTCACGACCCAACAATTGCCGGTGGCTAACCTGCTGGAGTACCCGGACCAGAAGTGGGCCATCCTACAGCGGGTCGGTCGGAACCCCGAGCAACATCGGCAGCGCTTTCGGGCGCTGACCTACGGGGAATTCGCCACCCATTCACTTTCGTTTAGCAGCTCCGGGATGCCTACCTGAGGTGGTTGCTAGCGGAGGACCACGACACTGGGGGAATCGTCAACTTGGTGGTGCTGGAACAGTTTGTCAATCGGCTGCCCAAAAGGACCGCAGAGTGGGTCCAGTGCCACCACCCAACGTCATTGGAGAATGCAGTCCACCTGGCTGAGGACCACTTGACGGCATATCCGGGAGATGGCTAAGCTTTCTCTCTCTCTCTCACAAAAGAAATACGGGAGAAGAAATATTACAGGGTTAGGAAAACCATGTGTAACTCCAGGAGGTTGATGTGGTCCGTGGACTGATCTTGAGACCAACGGCCACAAATACCCCTGTGATTCCATGTTGCACCCCACCCCATGAAGGAAGCATTGGCTGTGACCACCTCCCGACAAGAAGGAATGACCCCTAGGGGTACACCTGTCATTAAAATCTCCCAGCAATTCCATTGTGTCAATGCACGAACACAATGGTGGGAAACAGCAATCAATCGATGACGATGTCTGGTGGAGATCTACCGCACACTGTTCCACTGCTGGAGAGGCCTGAGGTGGAGCAAGCCCAGTGGAATCACAGACAGACATCATTTCCAGCCGGAAACAAGCAAGGAGCTGCAGAATATTGTCTGCCCAAGCATGTGACAGAGTGACAGACATTGCACGAGAGTCCAGAGTCATCCCAATGAAAGTAACCAATTGCACCGGAATCAGGCAATTCTTTGTCTCATTTACAGTGAGACCCATTTTCTGCACATGCTCTAAAAGCAGTCTGGTGTCATGGACAGCTTGATGCCTTGTGGGTGCACAAAGCAGCCAGTCATCAAAATAAGGAAGGATCCACATTCCTCTGGACCATAGAGGATACAGAGCTGCACTCATGCACCTCATGAAAACACGAGGGGCCAGAGACAGACCGAATGGTAGGACCTTGAATTGGTAAGCTTGGTATTCGAAACTGAATTGAAGAAATTTCCTGTGCTGAGGTGCAATCGGAACATGACAGTATGCGTCCTTCAAGTTGACGCTTGTAAACCAGTCCTCCCTCGTGACAGACCAAAGAACGTCAGCTGCACGTTGCTTTTGTCGGGGGATGCACAGCTCACGACCCAACAATTGCCGGTGGCTAACCTGCTGGAGTACCTGGACCTGAAGTGGGCCATCCTACAGACTGAATGGTAGGACCTTGAATTGGTAAGCTTGGTATTCGAAACTGAATTGAAGAAATTTCCTGTGCTGAGGTGCAATCGGAACATGACAGTATGCGTCCTTCAAGTTGACGCTTGTAAACCAGTCCTCCCTCGTGACAGACCAAAGAACGTCAGCTGCACGTTGCTTTTGTCGGGGGATGCACAGCTCACGACCCAACAATTGCCGGTGGCTAACCTGCTGGAGTACCTGGACCTGAAGTGGGCCATCCTACAGACTGAATGGTAGGACCTTGAATTGGTAAGCTTGGTATTCGAAACTGAATTGAAGGAATTTCCTGTGCTGAGGTGCAATCGGAACATGAAAGTATGTGTCCTTCAAGTTGACGCTTGTAAACCAATCCTCCCTCATGACAGACCAAAGAACGTCGACTGCACATAACATCTGAAAAGGCAGAGTTTTCAGGAACAAGTTTAGATACCTTAAATCAAGAATTGGATGAAAACCATCATCTTTTTTTGGAACTAGAAAATAAGTTGAATAAAACCCTCCCATTGAATGAGGGGATTAACTTTTTCTATGGCTCCCTTCTCCAACAGAGAATGAATTTCCTGAGAGAGAGCCACTTAACGAACTGCATCCCTGACCACTGTAGGGACAGTCATCGAGAATTTGGGGGGCCACCGTCTTAACTGTAAAGCATACCCCCTGCTCAGGTTAGTCATAACCCAGGGATCTACTGTTGACCTCCTCCAGTATTGTATGTGTTGCATTGAAAAACGATAGACTGCTGGCCCAAGCACCTCAGGCTTTATGGGTGCGACTTTTAGTGGCAGTGGGGGGGCGCTGGCATGGTCCCCCGGCAACTGCCGATGATGAGGTCGAAAACCTCGAGCATCATCAGCAGCACAGGGCCTCTGAGGGCTCTGAGGCTGTGGAGTAGGATGCTGGCAGAAGTGATGTTCTGGCATTGTATAGCAATGGCGAGCTTGAGCTGTCAGCACCTTAAAGTCAGGAAAGCGCTGCACCTGTGTCAGCTGGCGAGTGGCCTCAGACAATTTCACTCTCTTTTCCAGCAGTTCTGGAATGTTAGGCCCAAAGAGGTGCCCAAGAACGACTGGGAGGTCCTGCAGAGCCTTCTTACAATCCTCAGGCAGTTTCACCTGAGCAAGCCACACTTGGCGGCGGGTTGCCAGAAGTGTGGCGGTAAGAGTACCTAGTTCATAGGTCATATGGCCCATAGTCAGAAGAGCTGTCTGCAGGAATTGAAAAACCTCAGACGTCAATGTTTGCCGACTCCAATGTACTGGTGGTAGGGAGGAGTAATTGACAGATTGTATTCTCAGCACAGGTTATATAGGCAGCAGATTCTTACGCCTTTTACAGCAGCGAGTCTGTGCAACCACATTGGGCTCTGGGGCTGCTCTATTTCTGGAGCGTGGCCCACCCCGATGGAATATGCTTCAGCCATATGAGCGGTCTTTGAGTGCCGTGTAGGCTCACTAGACCCCGTGAAGGCATTAGAAAATTCTGACAGAAAATCTTTCCACGGTGGCATATCAAAGGAAGTCGCAGCTGAGAACTGGCTAAAAAAAACATTGGACTAGGCTGGTTGGGCAGGTGACTTGTCCAGCCCTAGACGAGCAACTGCCATCTGAAGCACAGCCAAAGTGTCATCCAAAGAGGATGGAGCCTGTCCTGATGACTGAATTGAATCCCCACTAGAAACCCTGCAGCTGAAAGACCAGAATGAACATCCTGGGGGGAAGGTTGCACAGTAACATCCACAGCATCCATATGATCATGAAAAAAAGAGTCAGAAGCACACATAGAGAGCACGTCAAAGTCAGAATGATGTGAAATAAAAGGGGAGTCAAGAGGCTCTTCCCCAGTTCCTTTATTTGAACTATCCTCATCCTCCTGTGTTATAGTTACAGGGGTGGCAGACACCACAGGCTGAAGCAATTGAAGATGACGTTTTAGCTCTGACATCTCAGAAGAAAGGACAGCAACTGACTTAGAAAGTGAATTCTCCTCCATACGATCATTCCGTGAGTTTGCCTTTTTTTAAATGGGGGGCACTGGCTGCTGCAGACGCACAACTTTTATGAGTCCGTGTGGTGGTGGGTAACTCTGACTCCCCGAGTTTCACAGTTGAACTAGGGTCTAACCCAGCTAGACGGAACCGCCTCTCCGACATAGGCAAAAGACTACAGTGCAAGCATGGGTCCGTGAAAGCCTCTCTCAAATGCTGAATTCCCAAACAAGGAAGAAGATTAGTGTGACACAGCTTACAGCAACCGGGAGCCATGATCACTTCCTTAAAAACACCCCCGGATAGAACTGAAAGGCTAAGGCGAGCAGAGCGGTAAATAGCCTGGGGGAGATCCTGCGACGATGAACAAAAAAGTAATACAATTCCTCTGGATAGAAACGGAAGGCAGTTCAGCAAGGAATGCTCACGGAAAAATGTAAAATAGAATATATCCACACTCTGATAACTGGTCACGGATTGCACCAAGGAGCATAGCGTATCACAAAAATCTGAATAGAGATTTAGATAATAGATAAAAAGTTAGTGAAGTTAGAAAAAAGTTAGAAGCACGAAGTGTTACCGAAAGATCGTGAAAGTATATCCAATGAAAAATAAAATTCACCAAACGCAGACAAAATAATCCAATCCGGATCCAAAAGGTTTAGGAGCGCACTGTCACAGCTTGCAAGGACGATACTTCACTGCTCTAGTAAGCTGCACTTGACAGCATGGGATCACACGAAGAATAACAACCTATCTCTATTTAGGCGAAAAAGAGGCTGAACGCTCAGCTAATGTGGCTGTTATCCTCGAGGCTCAGCCTACATCACTACGTGACTTTGTTGGATAATCCATTGGTGCTTAAGCACTGCCTCTGGCGGTCAGGAGGAATGAAACAGAATGAAAGACTCATGCTGCCTTCACGTGCTATCGGAATTTTCCTACTTCCCACTTCTGAAGTGGTAATTATGAGTACGTCGTGTTCACGTGCTTTGTTGTCAGAAAGAACAGGAAACATGGATGACACCAGGTTCATTCACTCATATTTCTTGAGGAACTTTTATTTTTACACCATAATACAAATCACTCAGCTTGCTGACGATAATGGAATTTTGGTCAAATACAAGCTATTTTCACAATGTAAAAATGTACAACATGCATAGAATGGTTGCTGATATACATAACTGAATATGACCAATTAGCTAACAATTAGCTGTATTTAGAAAAATGAACAAAACGTGTCATTCACTACAGAAACTGTACTCTCGTCTGCCATGTTAAAGGTTTTGGACTCCTCCCATCTTGGCAACTCAGGTATCATTTAGAATTCTGAGTTTCCCACTTGAATTTCCGACTTAACTAGGTCATTCATGTGCTTGGAACTCGTAATTATGATTTTTCAAGTCCACTTGAAGGGTACATCAGATGACCCATTCGGGAGGTGAACTAATCAGTTCTGTTTCCTGTACAAAACCTATGCAGTTATCACATGAAAAATGAACGAAAGACTCAGAGCCGAAGCCCGAGTCGGCAGGTGAACTAATCAATTCTGTTTCCTGTAGAGCCTATGTGGCTGTCACATGATTAATGAATGAAATGACTTGAATAAAGATTTGTTCATTTTGCTGAATGAGATTCAAAGATCCAAGTCAGTAAAATTATCCGATCTTCCCATGCAGCGCGCAAGCGGCAGTGCGCCCTCTAGCGGAGGATGATGGTAAAGACTGTTAGAGAAGAATAATTTTACAACTATCTTGAATTTTTCAGTCACAAACATTAAGCAGTTTTCTTAGAGTTACTCCATTTGACCTGAACAAAACTGTCTTTTCAGAAAAATGTCAAAATATCTAACATCTAAAGTATTTAAAAACTTCACAGTCATGAGGGTCTAAAGGGGTCATATCTGTGCCATGTTTTGTTGTTGTTGTTTTTGTGTAAATTGGGTTTTTAATGTATTTTATTGTAACTTAATATATCCAGACAAAAATGAGCTCCATGTCATTGACCTGCATACCTTACATTTAAATCTAAATGTAAAATATATGTATTACATATATGTATTCCACTCAAAGATGTTTTAGGTTTAATTATGTAAAATAGTTTTATGGTGTCTACACTCTTTCTGGAACTGGAATGGGTCACTGTTATATAAACAGCTCAGATGCAGTGCCAGAGATTGAATTTCACCTCCTTTTTACCATGCCCCTAAGCTTCATAGACCAGTAAGATCATCACTCTGCTCTGGTTCCAGCCTGTGACTTTCTCATTGCCTATTTTTGGGATGCTTTTGTCACTCTTAACAGAGATTATGCAGATGAGGCAGCCACACGCATCCTGGAACCCTTTAAACTGTTTGGTGTAAACAATGAGCGGAGACGGCTTACATGTTGACAGGATGTGCCTCTCCATCATTACTTTACCTCAGGGCTGCCAATGAAGGGACCACATCTCCGCAATACAGACTTTGTTTTGCAGCCAATGCAGCTTTGCGTTTAAAGCTTTTCCACACCCACACAGCCTTTTTCAGCAGGAGAAGGGAACGTTTTTTATAAGCGATTATAAATGTTCTCACCATGTAGTGCTTTTAAAAACCTCCACATGGCTACTGTAAAGCCACTCAAAGGGTTGAATTCATGGAAGGCCTCAGCTGGAATCATTTCAAGCTGTTATGTTTAAAGATCATGCACATCCTTTTTTTCGGAGATTTCAGGGGTACTGTACTGCAGAACGCAACCACATATGCTTTCACTACAACTTTGTCTGGAGTGGTGATGGCCTTGTGTATGGAAAGGACAAGGCTTACATGTGTTGTACAGAGACTCTAAAAGATGTGACAGTGGACAATGGCAATATTATATCAAAGACTGAAGTTCTGTCCTATGCTCCAATATATGGTTGCAATTCATTAATTGCATTAACCATTTTCTATCAGAAAAGACTGGTTTAGAACTGCTGTCCTAAACCGTTCTTCTGAGCTGAAGAAAATTCTCTTAAGAATGGAATCACTTTTACAATATGAAGCTCATTAATTTGTTAGCTTCAAAGAATGGGTGATTTTTGAAGAACATCAAACATGAAGGATATGGAGGAAGAAGGGGCTTGCTTCTCTAGGTCAAAGAACCTTTATGGTCCTCTGTGAGCTTGGAGTTTCGTGTTCAACATGATACACAGACTAGACAATGCTATCATGGTGCCTGCACAGAAGACATCGTGCTCTGATGATTAGACTGCAGCTAAGTGTAGCCTAAGGGATGTTTACTGCAATATTCATCATAGCTAGAGCTTGTCTTTTAATGCCTTTGTCTTGTAGTTTTGTGTAAACTGACTGGAAACGACAATTCTCTTGTGTCGTTCCACCTTTTAGTGCTCAAACAATTGCTAAACTCGTTCTGTTCATCTTTGGGAGAAAGTGGATCTAAGTAGAATCCTCTGTTGAATACAGGAACCATTTCAGCGTGCAACTGGCCTCTGGTGAGAAAATCCCTCCCTGATTGAACTGTAGGAAGAACAAAAAATGTTGTCATGATTATTCATTATATTCCTAAAGATCCAGTTATTATGCCAAAGAAAATACTATCCTACCAGTCATGCTCTTGATGTTCCATTGCATTTCAACAATATTTACGTAGGTAGTCTAAATCATTGTTTCTTATCACGATTTTTATTAGAACTGAAGTCAGATGTTTTCTTATCCTGTGCATGGTTGTTGTGGAAGAAAACCCCTTCACTGTGAGTAAAAGGAAACCAGCTTGAGTCACCAGTTAGCAATGTGGTTTAGGAGAACTACTTTATGTCACTTCTTTTGAACTTCTGGTGTCCTATAAAAAAAAAAAAAGCAGCTTGACATGCAATGCATCTAAATTACAATCAAATGATTTTGTCATCATGCTACATTGGTTAAAAGTTTATGTTGGCTTTCTCTTCTGTTTACATTGTTACAATGCAGTACACACATTAACATGCAGTGCACACAGTTTACAGCAACATTTTTTTCTAAAGAAAGGTTTTTATGCAAGACCTTGTCTTTAAAATCCAGGAGAAGAGGTTTGATTAACTTTGGAGCATTGGCAGATATTGAAGATACTGTTGTGCATTTTTCCCAGTCATCCACTGTGCTTCCATCACCACTCCCAAAGGAAATATGTCACAACACTAGAAGACAGATGTGTGCATTCATGATCACAGATGTACAGCAATGGGCATCCTTACCATGCTCAATAAAGTATTAAAGTTTGTGTTCCATCTATGCCCCAAAGCGTTTTTCTTTGCTTTAGTGTAGGCTCCCCACAGGGCTACATTTATTCAGAGCTGCAGGTGTGTACTGTACATCTTCCTCTAATAGAACTTCTGTGGTTGACATCAAGTACAGGCAAACACTGCAATTTCATATTAAAAATAATTATGAACTTCCTTCTTCTAATGAACACAAATGGGTGCACGCAGACACATGCAGTATTGCTAACTTTAGACTTAAATATATAGTCTAAAAAATCCTAATACCCTTACCATGGAAAAACATCATAATACCATGTTTTGTTTGGATTTTTTGGACACTATCATTATCAACCCAGTCTCATAGAATCACGTTACTTTACCTATATTTTTGCAAAATGATTTTCATGTGGCTTGCCTTGTTGTGTACGTATCATGGCAGTTTCCTGAAGAAATGAACACTACATGCACTTAAACAACGACTTTTATTCGCTTTCACACAAATCACAAATAAATCGGCAGATGATCAGTTCACAAGCACTTACAAGCTTCTTCAAGCACCATCAAGTTGCGCGGTAGCTCAACTGAGAGAGCATTACACTTGTTACGCAAAGGACTGGAATACGAGTCCCGAAGAACATGCATATTAACATGTGAGCTGAATGTGTTATAGAAGCAGCATAAATAGCATTGTGTTTTTCATCTCATATTTGCCTTTTATGGCACTATCGGTTAGATTTTAGGTTTAACGTTTAGGATAGAGAGGTAGGTTTTGTTGATTTAAATTTAATCTGTATTCAGTGGGGCTCTATAGGCCATGGGTCCACTGTTGGACATATGCATGTAGAAAAAAATAATTGCATTACTTGAACAAAAAGCCTGAAAGTGATGTCTGATATTTTACACATTTATTCACTGAAATATTGAAATGCACAAAAAGTGGCACGTAATTTATTGATTATTTGTAATTATATGCGCAGACAGTGTTTTACCCACTTGTCTAAAAGCCTGTGCCAACCAGCTGGCCCCCATCTTCACACAGATCTTCAACACATCACTGGAGCACTGTGAAGTTCCCAGCTGCTTCAAACGCTCCACCATCATCCCTGTCCCAAAGAAACCCAAGATTGCAGGACTCAGTGACTGATTTAGTGGACGCACATCGCTCTGATGACTGTGATCATGGAGTCATTTGAGAGAATGGTGTTGGCCTACCTGAAGGATATTACTGAACCCTTTCTGGATCCCCTTCAATTCGCTTATCGAGCAAACAGGTCTGTGGATGATGCAGTCAACATGGGATTGCATCATATCCTGCAACATCTGGACAGACCAGGGGCATATGCAAGGATCCTTTTTGTGGACTTCAGTTCAGCTTTCAACACCATTATCACAGCTATTCTTTGGACTAAATTACCCCAACACTCTGTTCCCACCTCTATCTGTCAGTGGATCACCAGCTTTCTGACGGACAGGCAGCAGCTAGTGAGACTGGGGAAATTCACTTCCAGCACCTGTACGATTAGCACTGGTGCCCCCCATGTATGTGTGCTCTCCCCACTGCTCTTCTCCCTGTACACAAATGACTGCACCACCAAGGACCCCTCTGAAGTTTGCAGACGACACTACTGTCATCGGCCTCATCCAAGATGACGATGAGTCTGCATACAGAAAGGAGGTTGAACAGCTGGCTGTCTGGTGCAGTCAAAACAACCTGGAGCTGAACACACTCAAAATAGTGGAGGTGATTGTGGACTTCAGGAGGAACACCCCAACATTGACCCTGCTCACCATTCTGAACAGCACTGTGACAGCAGTGGAGTCATTCAGGTTCCTGGGCTCAACTATCTCACATGACCTGAAGTGGGAGACCCACATTGACTCCATTGTGAAAAAGCCCCAGCAGAGGTTGTACTTCCTTCACCAGTTGAGGAAGTTCAACCTGCCACAGGCGCTGCAGATACAGTTTTACTTAGCAGTCACTGAGTCTGTCCTGTGCACTTCAATAACTGTCTGGTTTGGTTCAGCTATGAAATCGGACATCAGAAGACTACAAAGGACAGTTCGGACTGCTGAGCGGATTATTGGTTGCTCCCTGCCCTCCCTTCAAGAACTGTACAATTCCAGAATGAGGAAAAGGGCTGGAAAGATCACTCTGGACCCCACTCATCCAGCTCACTGCCTTTTTGAACTGTTGCCTTCAGAGCACTGAGCACCAGAACCGTCAGGCACAAGAACAGTTTTTTCCCTCAGGCTATCCATCACATGAACAGTTAAAACTGCCCCATTGAGCTATAATTATGTGCGATACACAGCTTAGTCTATTTATATTTATCTAACATATCCTACCTCTTCTGCAATTATATTCCCATGCACTAGCTGTATATAACAGATTTGTATTTGTATATACGTATACATTTTGTCTTATTGTATATTTCTATATATATACTTACATTCTCTATTCACTTTTTATTGATATTCTATTTTTTTATTATCTCATCTCTGTCTTGTTGTTGTATTGTTTGTGCACTGGATGCTTCTGTCACCAAGACAAATTCCTTGTATGTGTAAGCATACTTGGCAATAAAATTTCATTCTGATTCTGATTTTATTAAACTTGTCATTTTCATATTTCTGATAAAATTTTAGGGGAAGCTGTGCTTCCTCTGCAGTGTTAAAGCAATCGCTACTGGTAAATTAATATGATAATCAAACAGTACCATGGTATTTATCAAAGTGCTGTGGTATTACCATCTGATACCGCCATTGCACCATCTGGATGTTTCACCATCTCCTGTAGTTTTAAACAACTGACATTGTGTGTGGTGTTTCAGTTGTGTAGTGTGAGTATACAGACAGATTTTGCAGTTGCAGGGTTTTGAACACAGAGTCACAGTCAGTGAGTCATCTATAAGCAGTATGCTGAGTGCTGCTGAAGTGCTCCAGCCAGCCTTTGATGAGCAGATAAAAAGAAGTGGTGGAACTCTGGCTTTCACTCTCCCCACTCCAGCCGTTAAATCAGGATGGGACTTTTCAGATGATGCCTGTTTGTTGTCTTTTTTTGACAAACAAATCCAGCTCTCGGCGAGCCCTCTCTTCTTTTTGATGAGGAAATGAAAGGCCAGAGAAGGTGAGATTGTGAGAGAGAGACAAAGAGTAGAGAGGGAGGGTTATTCCACAAATACCTCTGCCACTATTGTCTTTGTATGTCTGTGTTTTATCACTGTCTGGCTCCATAAATCACACAAACCCTCGTCCTGGGTTTCAGTAGGAGAATTTGGCATCATTTCTGTTCTCATAACCTCTCCGTGTTGCCTCCAGTGTGTCATCTCTCAGCCCGAGAGAGCAGAACCTTCTCTCCCAGCTGTCAGACATGACCAAGAACTTCTGGACTTGCACTGTATGTGGCTCTCACCACAAGATGATAAGTTATCCATGCTGTGCCTTGGAGCCTCTCATAAGATTGCCTTATAGAAGTAATTTTACACTATTATTCACTAAAATATTGAAATGCACAAAAAGTGGCATGTAATTTATTGATTATTTGCACTTATATGCCCATATGGTGTTTTACCCACTCATCTAAAAGCCTGTGCCAACCAGCTGGCCCCCATCTTCACACAGATCTTCAACACACCACTGGAGCACTGTGAAGTTCCCAGCTGCTTCAAATGCTCCACCATCATCCCTGTCCCAAAGAAACCCAAGATTGCAGGTCTTAATGACTACAGACACATTGCTCTGATGTCTGTGGTCATGAAGTTATTTGAGATACTGGTGTTGGCCCCCTGAAAGACATCACTGAACCCTTTCTGGATCCCCTTCAATTTGCTTATTGAGCAAACAGGTCTGTGGATGATGCAGTCAACATGGGATTGCATCATATCCTGCAACATCTGGGCAGACCAGGGGCATATTCAAGGATCCTTTTTGTGAACTTCAGTTCGGCTTTCAACACCATCATCCCAGCTATTCTTTGGACTAAATTAACTCAACTCTCTGTTCCCACCTCTATCTGTTCATGGAAATAAATCGAACTTACAAACTCTAACGCCAGTTTTGCAACTGAAGTTCTAATCAGAAATGCTTTAAAAACAAGTCTTGACACTTGCATACTTGTGAGTCGTGATACAAGGAAGAATCTTATGACATGCTCTTTAGGAAACTTAATCGGCAAATAAAAAGCACACTAAGGGTCTGTTCCAAAACTTAGTGAGCTGCCTCGCTGTCTCCTGCCTACGTAGGCAGCTGTCTTCTATGACAGCATCCTTACTAAAATGATGCCTAATAAGAGACCAATTTGGACTGCTCTACATAGGCGGCAACTACGAGCATCATTCAAATAGCGCTCCTCACCTGCAGCGCACGGGACACTCAACTCGCAACTGATTTCAATACAGGTGACGCGAGAGAAATTACGCAATCCTCTAATGAGTATAAATATGCATAGCACACACACATTTTGGGTAAAATAGTTGGTTTTGTGTCATACTGAACTCTTATTTATCAATACTTTTCAGTAGTGAATGGATTCTAAGTATGTTAATAATCAAAATTTAATTTGCTTTGTCCATCATCTTGGATTTATTTTTCCACCAAGCTCATCATGGTGTATTCTGGGATCGCCTACCGGGGGAAGGATTCATACGATGCTACCTTAGAATTTGGCCAAAACAAGATATCTTAAGCAGCAGCATAATTAAGATACCTATGTTTTGGAACAACCTTTGCGTCGAGAGCGCGCCTATGTCTTAAAATGCTGCCTCCGGAGGACGCTCACTAGGTTTTGGAACAGACCCTAAACCAATGCGATCTTCATATTGTTGTGTAGTTTATATTGTCCAGAGCCCCAGAGGACAGGGCGGAAATGTATTTTCTGAAATAGTTTTGCGTTCCCTCACAATAGTTTTCCGTTCTCTCAAAATATGTTTGCGCTGCCTTGCAATAAGTCTTGCATTCCCTTGCAATATCTTTATCCATCCAAACTAAAATTTACTATTGTTTTACTATAATAACCATAGTTCAACTATGGTATTTGTTGTAAAACCATAACCACAGTTTTACCACTGTTTTACTAGAGTAACCATACTTCAACCATGATAATATCGCAAGCATATGAATAAATTGTGAAAATTCAATGTAATGTCCAGCCACCACACAGAACTTATTAACTATAAGATGATTGTTTTTCTGATTTAAGACACTGAATAAGCCATGAGGGGCAGAAACAGAAGAACTTTTGAGCATGGAGAATCACCACATTAAAGATCTGGAATCATGGTCTCACACCCAAGTATTCTATTGCACTTTATGATCCCAATGAAATCGCAATGATGGTCTTTTATTCTTGTGCCCACTGTGGGTGTGATTATCTGGTTTGTGAAGCTCCTTGACTACAACAACTCCCTTCAGACATTCCTCCACAGACATGCTCCATCTCCTGGGTCTTGCTGGCATTGTCAGCGGCCCTTTTTATTGGATAGACAGGTCTCTTCCGCTCGCGTCCCAGGAGTCCATCTAATGACAATGAGCATATTTGAATCCATCACCCCCTGGAGAAAGATTGTGTCCTCCATTCATTTCTGGAGAATTACCCCTGGAAAAGACTTAAATATTTCATTCAGTAATTAAGTCGGAGCGGATCGAGGAGAGGTCTTTAATCTCTCATTTGTGGGTGACTTCTTAACAGTTTCTAAATGGCTAATGGAAAGTACATTACATTGGACACCACAAGACCAGGGAACGACCTCAGATGACGCTCTGACTCTGATTTGGGATGTCATAATTCCCTGTCTTTCTCTATTTTTCTCCAGTGTTCTCAGGGACTTTTTTATTGTATCCTAATTTCTCCATTTTTAAAAGGCTAGTTCACCCACAAAGGTGGGATAATTTGGGTGAACTATCCTTTACATTCAAATCTTAATCAAGTTTATGATAATATATACTGTAAAACATAAAGGTGAAACATCCAGGTCAGCAGAGCTTATTTCTACACTGATTATAGCAGATTCATTTTTCATTTTCTCATAAGGCAAAGAGATGCATGCATTTTCTATGGAGCCATCATTATGAAACATCACTACAGTATAGAACACTCCACATAGAGCATGCACAGAACGTGCCTAATAAATGCAAATGACAACCATCATTTTACATCAAGGTAATGAGCCACCTTCAAAGGCTAATAACAACCCAATAGACCAGCCCTGGGTCTGACAGCCAGTTTACATTAGTAACGATGAAGTACAAGCTGCTGTGCGATCCAACATCACTCAGGCGTGCCATAGTGCTCTTTTACATTTTTCCATAGAAGACTGCAGCAGCAAGTTTTAATGAAGCGCATCTGATGTACACAAACACACAAATTAGTATTATCCTTTATTTGTCAAAGTCAAATTAATCATGTAGTAAAAGCCACCATATTCAGAAGACTAGATTTTTATATACGATTTTCACAATACGAGTGGTGCTTGTCAGTGCCAAATTTGCCTTCACAATGCTGGACAGGGCATTGCTGTGCGGTTGCCAAGTGTTCTAAGTGATTTTTAACACATTGCTGTGTGGCTGCTAGGGTTTTCTATGTGTGTTTTGGGTGATTGCAAGGGTGTTTGAGGGGATTGCTAGGGTGTATTGTGTGGTTGCTAGAGTGTTCTAGGTGGTCGCTAGGTTGTTCTTGGTGATTGCTAGGGTGTTCTGACTGGTTGTTTGGCTGTTTGAAGGGATTGCTAAGGTGTTCTGGGTGATTGTTAGGGTGTTTGAGGGGATTGCTAGAGTGTTCTGGGTGGTTGCTAGGGTGTTCTGTGTGGGTTGCTAGGGTGTTCTGGGTGGTTGCTCTGGTATTTAAGGTGGATACTAGGGTGTTCTTGGTGGTAGCTATGGTGTTCTGAGTGGTTGTTTGGGTGTTCTGGGTGGTTGCCCGGGTGTTCTGGGTGGTTGCTAGGGTGTTCAGTGTGGTTTCTAGGGTGATCTGGGTGTTTGCTAGGTTGTTTTTGGTGGTTGCTAGGGTGTTCTGGGTCGTTGCCTTAGGGTACACCACAGAGTAAATAAGAAGTTTTTCAGAAATTTCAAACAAGGATATAGAAGCCATTGACCCTCTTTAATCTCTAAACATCTTTTGGAGGGGCACCCTGCATTATCTTCAAATGGCACAGATGTTTATGCACATGGATAGAATGGTAATTTCAGTGTGCTCTGGAATTATTGTAATTTTTCCCTTTGGGCATCTTTGCCTGCTTGCAGCTCTTGTATATTTAATCTCTGACATTTAACTTCCTTGAATACGGCTCCATCGAAACTAAGCTCTCTAAAACACAATCACATACCTCTCGATTCGCTTGCCCTCTCAGTAAATGCTCTTTTGTACATAAGTACAAGCTGGCTTGCTTAAAGAACCCATGTTAACACTCCTTCCAGCTGTCATCAATAGGTTTTGCCCCTGCTTTGAAGCCTTCTATCAGTGAAATGCTGCTCATCTGCTAAACTGCATTCATTCCCACCTGGATGTTCCATCATACAGGCACAAAAAGCTGTTTGTATATCCATTCAGAAACAGAAGGGCTCCCTGGAAGATGTTTTAAACTAGTGTGTGCTATGTCTCATACAGGAAAACCTTGTGGAGGAGGCATCCTGTCTTGCTTGTCAAAAGGAGTGTGAATTTAATTAATGAGTTTAATTTAGAGCAACACCACACTGTGGAAGATTCAGAACCAGCTTCAAAAACATACAAGTCAACAATTGGTCTTAAAGATGAAGTGTGTAATTTCTGGTTGAAAAATAAAGACAGGCATCCCGAACACTCCCCCTGCCTTCCACTGTCTTATGACAAGTTGTAATAAAAGTATGAGATGGTGAAATCATATGAGTTGGCTCATACCAAAACGGTATTTAATCTCAGAGAAAAATTAATGACGCAACGAAGAATATTATTAAAATTTTCCTAAAACGATTTTATGATTATTATGGAGTTTAATCCCTAATGTAAACCCCCAAATGTAAACCTAACTATAAAGCAAAACACCTTACCCAAACCCTAAACCTAACCATGATTTTAATAGGAAAATAACTTGTGTACTATGGAAGATAGAAAAAGTTGTGTTTGGAATGAGTAGAAGGAAGTGTGTAACAGGTCACTGAACACATCAGTCATATACAGTGGTGTGAAAAAGTGTTTGCCCCCTTCCTGATTTCTTATTTTTTTGCATGTTTGTCACACTTAAATGTTTCAGATCATCAAACAAGTTTAAATATTAGTCAAAGATAACACAAGTAAAAACAAAATGCAGTTTTTAAATGAAGGCTGTTATTATTAAGGGAAAACAAAATCCAAACCTACATGGCCCTGTGTGAAAAAGTGTTTGCCCCACCTGTTAAAACATAACTTAACTGTGGTTTATCACACCTGAGTTCAATTTCTCTAGCCACACCCAGGCCTGATTACTGCCACACCTGTTCTCAGTCAAGAAATCACTTAAATAGGACCTGCCTGACAAAGTGAAGTAGACCAAAAGATCTTCAAAAGCTAGACATCATGCCGAGATCCAAAGAAATTCAGGAACAAATGAGAAAGAAAGTAATTGAGATCTATCAGTCTGGAAAAGGTTATAAAGCCATTTCTAAAGCTTTGGGACTCAGAGAACCACAGTGAGAGCCATTATCCACAAATGGCAAAAACATGGAACAGTGGTGAACCTTCCCAGGAGTGGCCGGCCAACCAAAATTACCCCAAGAGCGCAGCGACGACTCATCCAATAGGTCAAAAAAGACCCCACAACAACATCCAAAGAACTGCAGGCCTCACTTGCCTCAGTTAAGGTCAGTGTTCATGACTCCACCATAAGAAAGAGACTGGGCAAAAATGGCCTGCATGGCAGAGTTCCAAGATGAAAACCACTGCTGAGCAAAAAGAACATTAAGGCTCATCTCATTTTTGCCAGAAAACATCTTGATGATCCCCAAGACTTTTGGGAAAATACTCTGTGGACTGACGAAACAAAAGTTGAACTATTTGGAAGGTGTGTGTCCCATTACATCTGGCGTTAAATTAACACCACATTTCAGAAAAAGAACATCATACCAACAGTAAAATATGGTGGTGGTAGTGTGATGGTCTGGGGCTGTTTTGCTGCTTCAGGACCTGGAAGACTTGCTGTGATAAATGGAACCATGAATTCTGCTGTCTACCAAAAAATCCTGAAGGAGAATGTCCGGCCATCTGTTCGTGACCTCAAGCTGAAGCGAACTTGGGTTCTGCAGCAGGACAATGATCCAAAACACACCAGCAAGTCCACCTCTGAATGGCTGAAGAAAAACAAAATGAAGACTTTGGAGTGGCCTAGTCAAAGTCCTGACCTGAATCCTATTGAGATGCTGTGGCATGACCTTAAAAAGGCAGTTCATGCTCGAAAACCCTCCAATGTGGCTGAATTACAACAATTCTGCAAAGACGAGTGGGCCAAAATTCCTCCATAGCGCTGTAAAAGACTCATTGCAAGTTATTGCAAATGCTTGATTGCAGTTGTTGCTGCTAAGGGTGGCCCAACCAGTTATTAGGTTTAGGGGGCAATCACTTTTTCACACAGGGCCATGTAGGTTTGGATTTTGTTTTCCCTTAATAATAACAACCTTCATTTAAAAACTGCATTTTGTGTTTACTTGTGTTATCTTTGACTAATATTTAAACTTGTTTGATGATCTGAAACATTTAAGTGTGACAAACATGCAAAAAAATAAGAAATCAGGAAGGGGGCAAACACTTTTTCACACCACTGTATATCGTATTTAAGCAACATCACACAAGCAAGAGTGCAATATAGCCCTATATCAGCACTGCTGTGATTCGGCCATAGCAGTGCTGATTTAGGGCCATAAAGCATAATTGCGATTGTGATATTGCTTATATACAATAGTTCAATGAACAAGTACATTTTGAAAAATTAGGTAAAGCCTAGTACGGTCACAAAAAACACATTTGTGCATGGAACTACTTTCTTATGTGACGGATCAGAATCTGCCATTGCTGGTTCAAACGAAGTGATGCGTCCAAGTCTTTCAAAAACATAACTTCAGAACTACTAGTATCACAGCTTGGGCTGTTTCTAACATGTTATTGGAGAAACATGGATGTGTGTGTGAGAGAGAGAGAGAGCGAGAGAGAGAGAGAGAGAGATGGAGTGTGTGCGATCACCTGTTGATGATGCTGTAGTCTGTTAGTCAGCTTTCTGAAGATAATGTCATTTTGGTGAAATGCATCGTATTTTCTCAGTGGAAAAATAGCCGTCCAAGCAGGGGTATTCCTCCCTATTTTGCGGTAGTTGGTGTGCAAGAGTCTTTCACTATAGAAAACGCAATGTCCTCCACCATTTTGTCCTCTCCAATGTGGAAAGTCCGGTAAGAGGTAAGCGCCTTGAGTTTGTGTAATTAATCAGTCTGTTGTGTCTCAGCTTTGATGAGCCTTAATGCTGAAGTTGTTAGTTCAAAGCCGTTTAAAGATATTTCCTAGCTTTAATAGTGTAGTAGCAATGCGAGCGATCACGGAGAGCTGTTGAATATAAACATTAAGTGATGCTGACTCACTTCACATCACCAACTGGCTCATATTACACACAAAAATGGTCTTTTGCCTCCACCTGCTGGCTAAAATATGTAATGTCACAAAATTAAATGTAAAGAGACAGATGGCTCTTAACACATCTGCACTGCTCTTACACTTTAGTTTAGAACGACACGAACACAAGCAGAGTGATACACACAGTGAAGTGTCTGAGTGATGATGGTGTGAAACCATCAGCACTCATGGACGTTTCTCGTCCAATCAGATTTGAGGACCAGAACTAACTGTTGTATATAAATAAATATGGAATGAGGAACCTAATAATTTGACAGACGTTTCTTTCTGAAAATAAAGTTTTGGATAGGAGGCTAGATAAAATTCGATGTCTGTATTATATCGCTTTAAAATTCGAAGATGTTTGTTGATTGGTATGGGAATAAAATGTTACTTTTTTGTGCAAGACAAGTCTAATGATATCTTATGATTTTGCCATCTTGGATGAATCATTTCAAGTTGCCATGAGACTATATTAGATTATACTGATTTAAATCTCACAAACATCAAATTTAACTTTTTTGCCATTGTGCTGTAGATACTGCAGTGGCAGCACAGCATAACCACTGATAGTGGTGCAGGAAACTCTGCCCTCGCTCTCCCAGACAAGACTGCTTAATATAACTGCTTAAAATAACTGACTTAATTAGCTGCTGATTGATATTGCAGCACTGTACTAATGCAGCCCACAGAGAAAACGTGAACCTGCTTGAACCTACCCTGAGGACTAATAAGCGATATGTGGGGAAAGATGGCAATGAACAAGATTTATAAACCTGGATCCAAGTTTTACTTGCTGCAGTTTGCATTTGGAATAATATGGAGCACTTTTCAAATGAAAGGGCCATCTGCTTTGATTCAGGCCGCCTGTTGAATTTAAACATTTATTTTTGTTGGAAGTGAAACAGAGATAATGACCCTCTCTCGTTGTCTTCACTGAGGGTAGCTTCCGCAACCAGTGCAGTGTGTGTGTGTGTGTGAGCACCAACATTTCTCCCCAGGATTAATTAGTTTGATTCACATTGTGTCAGCCATGCCAGCATCATTCCCAGGGGTAACTGGCAAACAAACAGCAAAAAGCAGAGATACCTCTATGTGTGTGTTAGTTGCACATGTGTGTTTCTATGTTCATTTACAAGCTTCGGCGAGAGCTTGTCAGATGCGGTAGCCTGCGTGCATTCACCCCCCTGAATTCTTTAATTAGTGAACGGTAAATACATTGACGACAGCATAATGCTTGTGAGTTGGAGCAGGGAGAAACTCCAGTGTGCAAAAATTGTGGTGGTACAGGGTTTTTTTTAAAAGTTGCTACTGGCTTATCAAGTGCAGCTAACAGCTTGTGAGCTGCTGAAGGGTGGCCAGCGATTCTCCGTAGTGGCACGCATGGTCGCAAAAGCTCGCACTCTATCGTTTTGCAGTTTGACACTCGGGGGATTTAAGGAGTTTTAAGCCGACAGAACAAATCCGAGCCTGGCCATTATTAGCACAGCAAGTTTGTATCCTCTCCTGGAGAGATGCTCCAGGGCCATTTACATGATGTAGATGTTTCAAAATTCATAATAAGGCTCATATCAGCACTGGAATTGGCTACTTGTTGGAGGCTATAAGTAATTGATAAGAGGGAACTTGATGAAAGCGCCTCCGTCTCCAAGCCCCAGAGGCTATATGTACTCTGGAAAGACAATGTAATCGACTCCATAAAGCTAAGGCTTGTGGTTAATGGGGGGAGATTGCAAGACGCTGAAGGAGGGAGGGGCAGCACTCATTCCACCATTTAATACCCACCAGGGAGCTATCTTTAGTTCCATGTGAGGTGTCATGTCCCCCTAATATAATAATGGTTGAACCCATTCCAACAGAATCCAGGATGGGAAAGAGGAGGGAAGCCAGTTAAATATTATGTGTAATATTATAATGTGTAATCTAATGTATGATAACATTAATACAAGATCCTCCACCAAAATTCACAGTGGGTGCGAGACACTGTGGCTTGAAGGCCCCTCCAGGTCTCCGTCTAACCATTAGATGACCAGATGGAAGATCGGTGATGATCTGGGGGTGCTTCAGCAATGCTGGAATCAGGCAGATTCATCTTCGTGAAGGACGCATGAATCAACCCACGTACAAGGTTATCCTGGAAGAAAACTTGCTTCCTTCTGCTCTGACAATATTCCCCAACCCTGAGGAATGTTTTTTCCAGCAGGACAATACTCCATGCCACACAACCAGGTCAATCAAGGTGTGGATGAAGGAGCACCGGATCAAGACCCTGTCATGGCCAGCCCAATCTCCAGACCTGAACCCCATTGAAAACCTCTGGAATGTGATCAAGAGGAAGATGGATAGCCACAAGCCATCAAACAAAGCTGAATAGCTGCTTGAATTTTTGTGCCAGGAGGTGCATAAAGTCACCCATCAGTAATGTGAAAGACTGGTAGAGAGCATGCCAAGATGCATGAAAGCTGTGATTGAAAATCAGGCTTATTCCACCAAATATTGATTTCTGAACTCTTCCTAACTTAAATTTTTTTATTGTGTTTAAAAATGTATTCTTGTATTCTTTGTATTCTTTGCATTATTCGAGGTCTGAAAACACTGCATCTTTTTTGTTATTTTAACCAGTTATCATTTTCTGCAAATAAATGCTCTAAATCAGTGGTTCTCAACTGGTTTTGCTTCAGGACCCAGATTTTACATTGGAAATCAAGTGGCGACCCACCATAGTAAAAACGTAACCTGTATTTAATGTATCCTGGGTCGCATTTCCTTTTATGTTGCATAGTTTTTTTCATGGTTTTCAAGTGCAAGGACATGCATCAAGTGGCATTATTTTTGTTGTTGACATCAACAACGAAAGCGACAGGAATTTTTCTCACCCCACTTTTAAAAATTGAAGAGCATATTTACTTATATGAGCCCATTATTATACCGTTTGTTTCCTAATTTCAAACATAATTCAAAAAGAACATACATATTACACAGGAAGAAAGGCTCCTCATTACCATGGTTAGGTCAGTGTAGCTAGTCTTAAATAATAGTAATCATAACAACAAATTATTGTATTTATGAAAAAATAAATACTAGCTAAAACACATCTTGAAACTTTAACTACAACTGCCACTGTTGATATAAAATGAGGTCTAATTGATTCTACCTTTAGATTATTTCATATGAAACTAACATTTTGTCAAAATATAACAGTTACTTTTACTCATGTAAAATCATGAAACAAATTGTAAAGATGATGATGTATAATGGAAAAAAAAATGAGCGCATAGCACAGTGTTGCTCTTTTCCTCCTCAGTGCTGTTTGGCATGTCAGGGCTGCCTACTGTTTGAGAGGTTCGACTTCCTCCGTAATGCTTTAAACTAGAAAAGTCTCACTAGAATTGAAATTGGTCACATCAGTTTTGAGGTCTGCGCTCCGCAATATCGAGGGAAGCCCGGTTGTTGCACACGCGTGCCAGAGAGAAGAGTAGATCATGATCGTGAGCTGGTTCCGTTACACTCGTGTGAAAGTGCTAATGAGAAGCCTTTAGCTAATTGTGAGATTATCATTAAATCTGCCTCGGCAGTCCTAAATAGGCTATCACTTGTGCGGCCACCGAAATATCTTCAATGGGAGAACCATGGCATTGTTCTTTCCCTGCTGTCCATGACCCAGTCCGAATAGACCTGCGACCCACCTTTGGGTCGCGACCCACCAGTTGAGAAACACTGCTCTAAATGACAATGTTTTTATTTGGAATTTGGGAGAATGTTGTCAGTATTTTATAGAATAAAACAAACATTTTCATTTTACTCAAACACATACCTATAAATAGTAAATCCAGAGAAATGTCCTGGTTACTTGCATAACCTCCGTTCCTTGATGGAGGGAACGAGACGTTGTGTCATTGTAGTGACACTAGGGGTCACACTTGGGAGCCCGAGACACCTCTGGTCTTTGATAAAAGTGGTAAGCAGACCACTGTGTGCCTGGTAGCCAGCGCACCAGGCTGACACGTAACCTCCCCCAACGCTGTTATGAGTGTCGAACGGCCCTTTGGGGACAAGTCAACTGCCCAAAAGATAGGCTAGCCCAGTCGTGGCCTCTTATCCTCTTTTTTTTTTCCTCTCCCCAAAAAAAAGGAATTAACTGACTGGGGCCACAAGGTCTAGTCGGGGGGGGGGGCTGTCACTCCTTGGGGAAGACACTGCGGAGACCACACCCTCCGACTCACCCTCATCCACCACCATCCAGCAGCGGTCTCCCCACCCCTGAGCGCCCAGCTGTGGCAAAAATCCGCCCCCGATGTGACAGTCTCCACGGGTCATGAGGACAGGTCTCTTCCTCCCCCGTCCCAGGCTGTTCTGGGGGTGGTCACAAGGAGCCAGGTAAGTACTCCGATGTCCCTAAACTCAGCACGGCCACGACACGGTGTGGCACCTCAGGCTCCGCCCCACCGCAAGGTCCCACCCACCGGTACGTCTGACGAGATTGTCCTTCCGGCCGAGATGAAGAATGGGTTTTACAGCATCTACTTCATTGTACCAAAAAAAAAGCGGTGGGTTACGGCCAATCTTGGACCTGTGAGTACTGAACCGGGCTTTACACAGACTCCCGTCCTAGATGCTGACGCAAAGATGCACTCTAACGAGCGTCCGGCATCAAGATTGGTTCGCGACGGTAGACCTGAAGGACGCGTACTTCCACGTCTTGATTCTACCTCGACACACACCCTTCCTTTGGTTTGCATTTGAGGGTCAGGCGTGTCAGTACAAGGTCCTCCCTTTCGGTCTGTCCTTGTTCCCTCGCATCTTCACGAAGGTCGCAGAGGCAGCTCGTGCCCCACTAAGGGAAGTGGGCATTCGCATCCTCAACTATCCCGATGGTTGGCTAATCCAAGCTCACTCCGGGATGTGTTGTGTGCACACAGGGACCTGGTGCTCTCGCATGTCAGCCGACTAGGGCTTCGGGTCAACTGGGAAAAGAGCAAGCTCCTCCCGGTTCAGATCATCTCTTTTCTTGGTTTGGAGTTGGACTCGGTCTCATTGACGGCGTGCCTCACAAACGAGTTTGATCTGTTTGAAGGCATTCAAACAGAAAACAGCAGTTCCACTGACATTTTTTCAGAGGCTCCTGGGGCATATGGCATCCTCAGCTGTGGCCACTCCACTCGGGTTGATGCAAATGAGACCTCTTCAGCACTGGCTTCAGACTCGAGTCCCGAGATGGGCATGGTGCCGCGGGACACATCGCGTGGTCATCACGCCAGTCTGTCACCGCCTCTTCAGCCCTTGGACCGACCTCACGTTTCTACGGGCAGGCATTTCCCTAGAGCAGGTCTCCAGGCATATCGTGGTCACGACAGACGCCTCCAAGATGGGTTAGGGCACCGTTTGCAACGGGCACGCAGCCGCCGCCTTGTGGATGGGCCCGCAGCTGCGTTGGCACATCAACTGCCTGGAGTTGCTGGCAATTCTGCTCACCCTGCGGAGGTTCCGGCCGTTGATCCAGGGCAAGCACGTGTTAGTTCGGACAGGCAACACAGCAATGGTAGCATATGTCAACCATCAAGGCGGTCTGCGCTCTCGTTGTATGTCACAACTCGCCCGCCATCTCCTCCTCTGGAGTCAGCAGCACCTCAAGTCACTGCGAGCCACTCACATCCCGGGCGACCTCAACACTGCAGCGGACGCGCTGTCACGGCAGGTTACCCTCAGGGAAGAGTGGAGACTCCACCCTCAGGTGGTCCAGCTGATCTGAAGTCGATTCGGACAGGCACAGGTAGACCTGTTTGCCTCCCAAGAATCCTTCCACTGCCCGCTCTGGTACGCCCTGACCGAGGCCTCTCTCGGTATAGACGCACTGGCACACAGCTGGCCTGGCCCCCTGGACTGTGCAAAATGTGTTTCCCCCAGTGAGCCTACTTGCACAGACACTGTGCAAGGCCAGGGAGGATGAGGAGCAGGTCGCCCTGGTAGCACCCTACTGGCCCACCCAGACGTGGTTCTCGGACCTCACACTCCTCGTGACAGACCCCCCCCTCCCCCCGGTGAATGCCCCTGCCGTCTCAGGGACGGGACACCATCTGGCACCCGTGACCAGACCGCTGGAATCTCCATGTCTGGCCCTGGATGGGACACGGAAGACCGAAGACCCGCAGTGGTAGACACGATCACTCAGGCTAGGGCCCCCTCTACGAGGCGCCTGTATGCCTTTAAGTGGTGTCTGTTCGCTAAGTGGTGTTCTTCCAGACGGGAAGACACCCAGAGATGTGCAGTCGGATCAGTGCTTTCCTTCCTGCAGGAGAGGTTGGATAGGCGGCTGTCCCCTTCCACCTTGAAAGTGTATGTAGCCCCTATAGCAGCACACCACGACACAGTGGATGGTAAGTCCTTAGGGAAGCACGACCTGATCATCAGGTTCCTGAGAGGTGCCAGGAGGCTGAACCCCTCCAGACCGTGCCTCGTTCCCTCATGGGACCTCTCTGTAGTTCTTCAGGGTCTACAGAGAGCCCCCTTTGAGCCTTTGCAGTCAGCTGAGCTTAAGGCACTCTCCTTGAAGACTGCCCTCTTGACTGCGCTCACTTCCATCAAGAGGGTAGGAGACCTGCTAGCGTTCTCTGTCAGCGAAACGTGCCTGGAGTTCAGTCTGGGCTACTCTCACGTTATCCTGAGACCCCGACCAGGCTATGTGCCCAAGGTTCCCATGACCCCTTTTAAGGACCAGGTGGTGAACCTGCGAGTGCTGCCCCAGGAGGAGGAAGACCCAGCCCTGTCACTGCTGTGTCTGGTGCGCGCTTTACACATCTATTTGGATCGCACGCAGAGCTTTAGTATCTCTGAGCAGCTCTTTGTCTGCTTTGGTGCACAGCAGAAAGGAAGCACTGTCTCCAAGCAGAGGATCGCCCACTGGCTCATTGACACCATAGCTATGGCATATCACGCCCAGGATGTGCCGCCCTCGGTAGGGCTACGAGCCCATTCTACCAGGGGTGTAGTGGCCTCCTGGGCCCTGGCCAGGGGTGCCTCTCTAACAGACATTTGCAGAGCAGCGGGCCGGGCAACACCCAACACCTTTGTGAGGTTCTACAACCTCCGGGTGGAACCGGTTTCGTCCCGGGTTGTGGCACGCAATACAAATGGATAAGCCCGGGATAGCCGGCCGGGTTTATCACTTGCACATAGCGCCTTTCACCTCCTCTGAGCTGAAGACGTGCGGCATTAATTCCCAGTAGTGTTCACAAACTATGTTCTCTGGTTGACTTCCTCCGAGCCCTGTGGCAGTCGAGTCTTCGGAGAGAGTCGCTGTCGGCCCAGTATATGTGTTAACTAAGAGCCCTGTTCTGGGGTAGGTGCTCTGCATGTGGTGGTTCCCTGTAAGGTAACCCCATGCGATGTATATCTTCTGCTAATTCGTTTCCCTGTTGGCAAACTGCATCTTCCTTGGGCAGTGCCCCCTCTGCCACAGTCTCCATGTTTGTAGTAACTCCTCCCCCATTGGGTAGGACCTACCATGAGACTTCTCCACATGATCGGCAAGACCATGTGACGTATTTTCAACTTAAATATCCCCCCTCTCTCTGGGTGAGGTGTGGTCTCTGCGGTGTCCTCCCCTTGGGAGGGACACCCCCCGACTAGACCTGGTTTGCCCAGTCGATAATCCCTCTTTTTTTTAGGGAGTGAAAAAAAAGAAGGGGAAAAGAGGCTATCTTTTGGGTAGAGCCATTCGACACTCATAACTATGTTGGGGGAGGTTACGTGTCGGCCTGGTGCACTGGCTACGAGGCACACAGTTGTCTGCCCGTCACACACTGCCAGTTCACGTAACACAGTTCAGCCAGTTGTGGTGTTTTGTATAGGGACCCCTAGTGTCACTATATTGACACAACGTTGAGTGAGTTACAGATAGAGAACATCATGATTACTTGCATAACCTCCGTTCCCTAATGGGAGGGAATGAGACATTGTGTCCCTCCTGCCACAATGCTGAACTACCCGCTGAAATGGCTGGACCTTGTCTCGGCTCCTCAGCATAAAACCTGAATGAGTGGTTGCATACCAGCTCCTTTTATACCCGTATGTTCGGGGGAGTGGCATGCAAATACCACTCGCCAATTTCATTGGCCTTTTATCAAAGACCAGAGGTGTCTCGGGCTCCCAAGGGTGACCCCTAGTGTCACTACATTGACACAACGTCTCGTTCCTTCCATCAGGGAACGGAGGTTACGCAAGTATCCATGACGTTCCCCAGGGCCAATTTTCTTTTAGGGCCCCCCAGTCCAATTATCTTTCAAAGGTGAGATCCACGCAGTCAATTTTCATTGATTTAAGTCTCTCTTAAAGAGCACCTATTATGGTTTTTCAAATAGTACCTTTCAAGTAGTGTGTTATATAGCTGTTTGTGAATGTAAAAAAGTCTGCAAAGTTTCAAAAATCAAAGTTATTGACTCCCAAAAGAAAGAACCGATTCTGAACACCTGAAACGAGTCGTTAGTAATTCCAGACTTACTTCCTGTACTAACCTACATAATTTCGTAACAAAAAACCCACCTCTGGTCTTCATTGGCTGCTCGCGAACAGCTTTGACCCGCCCTCAAACACTACACTAAGCAGTAGACCAATCACAACAGACTGGGACATCTGACCAATCAGAGCAGAGTAGGCTCTCTGAAAGGAGGTGTTTAGAATGAATCTTTTAGAATGGATCACTGGACAAGTCGTTTTTGACCCTGGGATAAAAAGGCAATGCTGCAATTTAAATTATGAGAAAATTAAAGTGTTTTTTGACCTTGGATGCATGTAAATCTATTGTATGAGACCTTTAAAACAAAATTAGGCACGTTTAAAAACCATAATAGGTGCTCTTTAATATCTGTTCTGTTTTTAAGAACAACCCCTGTTCTTAAATAGACAGTACCATTTTAATGTTTGTTATACATAATGTAAACTCAATGTAAATACGTGTAAATACTACAAATGATGCATACAAAAAACAAGAATGTAACAAAATGTGTAATAAATGTGTAAACATGCATATATTTAAAGGGACTGTATATTTAAAGGGATACATTATGACATTTTAACTTCAATCAAATCATATTTTCACTTTAAAATCAAACACTTTGAATATAATGAATTTAACAAATAGACCTCTACAGCATGTACATATGGGTTTAGTGAAACTTGGCAAAGAGTTCAGGCAGTTCTGGCTCATGGTGCTATATATTTTCTAACTCATCTGTATGATGGGTTGCATTCCATTCAGAAGTGATCATCCCTATTCCCTATTTCCTTTAAAGACTGTACCCTCCATTGTGAGTGCTTCGAAGGGCTAAAAGGTGTGGGGCTCAAAAAATAGCGGTCATTTGGTCATTTTATTGTAAATTCTGTTTGCAGTGACACTATAGCATGGCTACCATTATTATTCTCCCATCGAAAAGTCCTGCAAAGGCATCATGTAAGCCCTTAGACTTACCCCTTAGAGTAGATTATATTAACAGAAGTTTTAAATGATCTAAGTTTTTGAATGTTTATGATTTCAAACTTCAGCGGTCAAAACTTACACACAAGTCTTTTAATCTGCTTTAAGATGCTTTCTCTTACTATAAGACCTGTACAAATTTCTAAATTCAAACATTTAAAAGTACTTTAAACTTTCAGACAAGGTTTTGTCAAACCAACATTATAGTTTGTCTGGACAAATTTTACATTTCTAGGTCAGTACTTTTGTACCACACAAAATAATATATCAATATCTTCTTTTTCCCAACCACCTAAGACCAGTTCTTTTTTTATTTTTTATTTTTGTTATATTTGGGAGAAATGCAGTTATAGCAATGAATAGTATAATAAATGTTTTTGTTCGACAGCACTTTTCATACAAAGCATAAGCTTAACCTTATAAAGCCTAAAGTATGAAATAATAGTCAGAAAATTCACATTTTTAAAGAGTGGCTCAATTTTTTTTTAATTAGAAACAGTAAGGCAAAAGGGTCCCATAAGCGGGCTGGGGGCCCTCATAGTCACAGGGTCTTATTGAGGGGGCCTTGTATAAGCTGACAGCTGTGGGGGCCACATATTCAAGTGTATATAAACATTTGTTTTCAAAGTTGATGGTCTGCCAGACCTTGGTTAACTGCATTTCATTGGCTCTGTACTGTACTCTGCACAATGACAAAGTTGAATCTAATATAATATACAAATGTATGTAAACATATTTTAACTAGTTTACCGAAAATACTGTATACCAAACACCCTTCAGATACATTTGTATATTGAGGACTAAAAGTTATTATATTTAGGAACAATTATTACATTTGTGCCTTCTATAATAGTCAGTCTTTAAAGGCAGGAAAAAGTGGGCAAAGCAGTTACGAAAGTTAACGAAAATCAGTGCATGTACATGAACGGGAATGATCTGTTTATTAATTTCATTCACCAGCAAAACAGCACTATTGTTAAAGCATTTGGTATCAGCATTGCTGTCTAACTAAACTGATGAATTTAAAATACGTCATTGCGAACTTACAGACCGAACAAATATGAGTCACCTACTAATGGTGTGTAGGAAACCAAGGATGCAAATTATGTACAACACTGAGCTTGACATTTTATGTTGACCATTTATCTTGCAAATGTCTATTATTAAATAATGGCTTTTATGGTGCTGACAGTTACTCAGAGAGTGTATTAGAGTTTACTTTTCTGATTTAATCATAGCGCTGCATCATTAATCTTCATTTGCCGGACACTTTGGGAAATACATAAAACGATAATAGGGTATAAGAAACTGTGCAAGGGCTGAGAGTTCGAGGGTCTAGTTTCGTTTTGTGCTGAATCGATCGTCACCCAGAAGACTCCAACTGTTCCTAGCATGACTCAAAAAGTTTCGAAATAATGAGAAGCTGTCGGAAAAGCAGTTCAGCTGCAGTTTGGCATGGCGATCCGTGCTGTATGAGCTGGAAGTGTATGCAGGTTTCAGAGTTTGCAGATTGTACATTTTTAATTATGATGTAATATATAATACAATGCCAGACATCTTATTCTTGGCCATTACATTGCACTGCACAGTTGGTCTATCATGGTTGATTCTCATGAAATCTATCTGGAAAATGTCCTTGTCATATTTAACCAAAAATCAATACAAAAAATATGAAATTAAATTTTGCATAAAGAAAATGAAGCCTGCATTTGGGACTATTAAGATTTTTGGCATTGTGACTTTATTTGCAGGACTCTAAAGCACATTTTAACCCCAAGTTCTCATTACCACAGAGCATCAAGATGCTTTACTTAACTATTCCCATCGTTTTGAATGATAATTCTCATTTCCATAGCAAAGTCATGTACTACAGTAAAAAATATGCTGTTGTACAGTGATTTAAAAAAAAAATTAAAATCAGCTAAACTTAAAGGCTTAGTACTGTCAGAGTAAAGAGTATTACTATGATGTATAAATACAATAATGTATAATTGTTCACATTGCAGTAATAAAAATATCATAATTACCTTTTTTTTTTTTTTTGCATTGCGATAACAAGAATTGGTTGGTAAAATGTACATACAGTAACTGTCATAAAAATAGTATCACAGTTCAAACAATCTTAATGGCCCAAAAATGTGTTTCATTTTCTTATTGCAAATTATAATTTCTTATATGTTTATTTAGATTTAAAATTGGACCAGAACATTTTCTTGCCAGGTTTTGTGAGAATCAGTCTTGTGCACATATTAACAGTGGGGTCCAAAAGTCTGAGACCACATTGAAAATCAGTTGTTGTTTTTTTTTATTTATTTTTTTTATTATTATTATTTTTTATTATTATTTTAACCTGGAAATAAACAATGTTTTAGCACTTTGACCATTTTTAAACAAAGAAAAGTTGTGGCATAAAATATAGAGGAAAAGTTCTGCATTTTCATAGGTTACTAACAAATGTAAGCAAATTTGTGACATTGACCATGTTAACTGCTTAGTAAATGCAAGAAAGATGCAACAGATTCAGGTACATTTTTCAGTTTAATTGTTATGCTGATTAATTAATTAATTAATTAATTAATGTAATATTAATTTTATTTATTTATCACACATTATACATTTGCACATATACAGTGAAATTCTTTTTTTTTTTTTCACATATCCCAGCTAAGCTGGGGTCAGAGTGCAGGGTCAGCCATGATACGGCGCCCCTGGAGCAGATAGGGTCAAGGGCCTTGCTCAAGGGCCCAACAGTGGCATCTTGGCAGTGCTGGGGCTTGAACCCCCAACCCAACAACCTGAAATGAAAATGTTTGTATTAAATTTGAAAAATACAAAATAGAAGCATTTTCACTAGTGGACACATATTTTTGCAACAATGTTATTTTTAGCTCTCTAAAATAATAAAAACTTTAAAAAGCAAAACTGCTGCACAGAGACTAAACCAAACTTATTTTTCTTTCTTTTTTTTTTTTTTTTTTTTTTTTTTTTTTTTTGCATCCAAATTCTGATTTTGGTGCTGGAATATGTAAAATATACAGTAGCATGTGAGCCATTGTTTCACTACCCACTGGCTTGTCTACTCTTTGTCTCCACAGCTGTTTGTGAGTGGGGAGCTAAATGGGATTTTAAAGGACTATTATCCCATGTTTGTCACACATCATGGTAAACAAATCTCTCATCAAAGCCTCCTCTGTAATTAAGCCCACAGAGTTTAGAGTTAATTTACTGTCTGTTTTAACCACCAACATGGCAGCATGTGTCCATGTTTCAGAAAAGTAGTCGTGACCATGCATTTCTTGCTATAATTTGGCATGTGATCAATGTTTTAGTTCAATGAAAAAGCAAATGATGACATCCATTAGTTGCTTTTGCCATTAAAAGAATGTGCAGGTTCAATGCAAGTTAATTACTTTCAACAGCATTTGTGGCATAATGTTGATTACCACTCTTTATTTCAACTTCATATAAACAAAAGTCACATTTACAGTATTGCACATACAGTGGAAGTCTATCCACCATATTTTGCAACGCGGAAGTAAGCAGCGGCTGCATTTCCGGCGAATGTGTAAAAGCTCTGCTGTTATTGACCGCAATGTAAATAAATAGAAGGATAATAGTACCAGAATTTAGTGATATAAGTTTATAAACTATCACACAACCACAGAATGTACAGAAGAATGATGGCCTAGTGTTGGATACTTTTCTAACTCTTTTATATTAAAAAAGAAAGTAAATCATTCACTTGTTGCTGTATGCTGTATTGAAGAGACGGTTATAAAATCTGCCTCTTACTTTACAGAGATCGTGATTATGCAGTGTTTCTTGTCTCCATGTAAACCTCCATTCATATGTACATGCATAACCTCCAATGATGCATTTAGGCGATGTTTCATAAGCCATGCTGAATGCGAGATCTGCGTGTCTGTTTACTATACACTGCTAAGAAAGAGAGAATGCTCCCTGACAAGAACGGAGAGAATAATGCATTTATTAATTTGCCAGGATGAAACAAGATGCAGTTTTGGTGCAAAAAAAGTTAAAGCAGCATTTGCCCAGCAGCTTTCTGCTTTCTGCTGGTTGTGTGAAGTTTGTGGAGGTGTGTCAGATGTACGGGACTGTCCTGTCAGCGCCTGATCTCTCATTCAGTGTGATACAACGATGGCAAAATGCAATATGGTAAAATTATACGTGTTCAAAACCAATGAGTTTATGAAAATCATAATTAATGATAATAATATGACGACATATATTGACAGCCTGTAATATAAAGCAGCATATGTAGTATTTTTGTGTAAAAATAAAATAGCTAGAAGTGGCTGATACAGGAAGTGGTCCACATTCAAGGTTGATAATGGCGGCGCCCTAGTTTCACTGAAAAATAAAGTGGATAGGCAAAGGCACATATCCATTCGCTAACTACTGTCATGACCATATAAAGCAGGTAAACCCAGTCATTTTTGCAAGATACATGCATACCATTAAGAAATGCAATGCAACTAACTGCAAAGTACTCTTTACATGAACTTCACCCTCATGTTGATAATGCATAAATACTCTATATTCTCATCTGCCTATATTAGCCTTTCCATGACAGTAGTCTTAGTGCTAAAAGGACAATTTAGTCAAATTTACAGCTCAAATCATACTTTTTAATTTAAGAATTAGTATAAGTGCTTTAGAAAAATACAAGATTCAGAAGTCTGCTTTTAATCCATCTGGAGTGCTTTGCCCCATAGGCTAATGGAAATATATGGGGCAAGGCATACTTGACTATTTAAAAGTGCTTTACTATAAACACAGTTCTTGTTTTTTCACAAACTAAGGGACAAGTTGAAATAATTTTCTGTGGTAATTGAAAATGGCATCTCACAGATGCTGTCGATAGAACTTAACTTGTATTTAACCCGGAAATTTCTGTTCATACCATCAGAGAAAGTCCTGACCTAGCTGAGGCAGTGATAATGGCTGACATCAGGCTGTCAACACTGATTAGACTGTGCTAGGAAGGCCTTAAAAGTTGTGAAGGTGTGCTGATTGCAATATCTTACAGAAGTCCTCTGAGAAGTAAATTGCTGTAACCTTGGAGTTTGGTAATTACCCCAGACTGTGATCATTCTGGTAGTAAAAGAAAGGCCTTTCTAAACTCATGCAAAGCAGCATCTTTAATAGGATATTCAGCCGGAGGCTAAGCAGAGGGTAATGACAAACTTCTGCTGTGACTTCTACACACTTAAGTGATGGACGACTGCTTCTCAGTGGGCTTTTGATGCTACGTGATAACGGCTTTTTGTGGCCAGCGTCTTGAGTTCCATCTGTTAAGAGTCATCTCCACCCTTGGGCTTGCAACTTTGACCGTTCGCTGTCCAATATCCAACTTTTGTTTGTTGCAGGAGGTTCTTCAATGATTTCATAAATGCTAATGCTAAAACACTTTTCACTTGTACTGCGTAATGGCAGTTACAAACCTTGGTACTCAAGGGGACGATTAAAATATCTGTCCTGTCAGATTTTCAATTAGTGTTCTATTGGAATGGAGTGGGGATGAAGTTGTAAGTATGTTTATAAGATGCTCTTCAAACTGTTGCTTCACCATGACAGCAGTTGACCTGAATGAGAACACTGACTGTAGTAGAGTTTTAAGATAATGTTCTCTAGTCTATAACACCCCTTGTGGCAAGGCAGAGAATAAATGCATTATGAATTGCCTTCTGATTAGGGTTGCAAATTTTGACAATCGGTAACATTGATGAATTAAAATCAATTCATTTTTAAGAATAACGATAATAAACTGCAAGTGGTGAAAAGCTTAAAACTAAAAAAATACAAGACGCCTATTATTTTCTTTAATCAAAGCTCACAAAGTTAGATTTTTGACTGACCATCCGTTCTAATACAAACTTGAAAACGGCACATTGCATTGAAGAAAATTCCTTACTGTAAAAGGAAACGTGAAAACATGAAACAGCCACCGAAGTATGTGTACCTAGCTTACTGTTTAAATATCATTTAAATAAATGCACTTTAGAAATGCAAGTATTGTTATTTTCGTCTTAACAGATTTTCAGTTAAATGTTTTTTATATATATATATATATATATATATACATTTAGGCTGTTTAGTATTTCAGACTTTACTTTTTTTTATTAAGTCAAATAATAACACACTGTGTGAACACAGTAAATAACAAACCTTAACACTGGTTACTGTGAGATTTCAGGTGAATGTGCAAGCTCTCCGGCGAGGACTAACGTGATTGTCGGTGTGGATGATACAGAGAGAATGGCAGATCAACAATGCTTGTTGTCATGTTGTACTTTAACACACTACCACGGTTTATGCAGTAAATGTAATGTTCATCTGTCCAACTTATTTTGCAATGAGGAAGCAGCGGCTGGATTTCCAGCGAATGTGACAAAGTTCCGCTGGCATTGACCGCAGTGTAAATAACTAGAAGGTTCTAATACCAGAATTTAGTGATATGGTCTTATAAACTATCACACAACCACATGATGTACAGCAGAATTATGTGCCAATGTCGGATAATATTCTAATGTCAGCATTTATAGTAAAAGAGTAAGTAAATCATTCACTTGTTACTGTGTTGTTGTATTGAAGAGACGGTAATAAAATCTGTTTCTTTCTTTACTGAGATCGTGACGATGCAGTCTTTCTTGTTTCCATGTAAACCTCCGTTCATATGTACCTGCATAACTTCCTATGATGCCTTTATTTTTTTCCAAAGGCGATGTTTCATAAGCCATGCTAAATGTGTGATCTGTGTATCTGTTTACTATACACTGTTAAGAAAGAGAGAATGCTCCCTGACAAGAACGGAGAGAATAATGCATTTATTAATATGGCAAGATGAAACAAGATGCAGTTTTGGTGCAAAGAAAGTTGAAGAAGCATTTTCCCGGCAGCTTTCTCCTCTCTGGTGGTTGTGTAAAGTTTGTGGAGGCGTGTCAGATGGCGCAGAGGACCGTCCTGTCAGCGCCTGATTTCATTCATTCTGCCTGTGCAACAGTGATAAAACAATATAAAGCAGCATAATGTAGTATTTTTGTACAGCTAAAATAGCTGGAAATGACTTAAACCGGAAGTGGTCCACATTCAAGGTTGATAATGGCGGCGCCCTAGTTTCACTGAAAAATAAGGTGGATAGAGTAACGCGTCATGATTACACTGACCCCCACTTCATCATAACAAGCTGCGTTTTTTTATTCTATGTTGCTGACAGGACATAACAGAGCTCACCAGGAAAGTGGCCAAAAACTATACTCAAGTAAAAGTACAATTACTTTAAAAAATATTTACTCAAGTAGAAGTAAAAGTACTAACATAATTACTTCAGTAAGAGTAAAAAAGTATCCAATTAAAAGAGTACTCAAGTAGTGAGTAACTCGATACTTTCAGAAATGACATAATGAACGTTAACTCCCCTATATTCCATTACATAATACACATTTAACATGTATTACAGAATTATTATTATTATTAATGAAAATTCTGTCATCATTCACCATCATGTTGTTCCAAACCTGTATGATTTTCTTTCTTCCATGTAACACAATAAGAAGATTTTAGACAGAATGTTAGCCTGAGTCACTATTTACTTTCTGTGAATGTTTTTTTCCTCTATATTTTGAAAGTGAATTGTGACAGACATTGTCAAGTCTGTAACATTCTGTCTAACATCTTTTGTGTTCCACAGAATACAGAAGGTCACACGGGTTTGGAACAATATGAGGGTTGGGAAATGATGACAGAATATTAAATTATGGCTGAGCTATCACTTTCACCCAAAAATTATTTAATCATTTACTCATCCTCATGCCATCCCCGATATCTATGACTGCAAAAGATTTCAGATTTTCAGAAGAATATTTCAGCTCTGTACAAAGCAAGTGAATGGGTGCCAAAATTTAGATGCTCTAAAAAGCATATAAAGGAAACATAAAAGTAATCCATAAGACTCCAGTATTTAAATCCACATCTTCAGAAGTGATATGATAGATGTGGGTGAGAAACAGATCAAAATTTGTCATTTTTTGCAAGACATTCTTCTCCCTGCCCAGCAGGGGGCGACATGTGAGAATCACCAAAGACACAAGAAGAAGAATGTGATATCATATCACTTCTGAAGATGTTGATTTAACCACTGGAGTCTTATGGATTATATTTATGCTGACTTATATGATTTTGTTGAGCTTTAAAATGTTGGCACCCATTCACTTGCATTGTATGGACCAGAAGAACTGAGAAATTCTTCTAAAAATCTTCATTTGTGTTCAACATATGAAAGAAAGTCATACACATCTGTGATGGCATGAGGGTGAGTAAATGATGAGAATTTTCATTTTTGGGTGAACTATCCCTTTAAGGGTGGTGAATGACCATATAGACTGTCTTTTCTCCATCTGCATGAAGAACATATTGGTACTGAAATGGATTAATTGATCATCAATAAGCTTAATCAATCAAATTATTAACAATAAATAATCAATCATTGGTTATTTATTAGCATCTCTAGTTGTGAAACATTTTGAGATTCAACCATGTGTGATATCGATTTGTTGTAGCTAGAAGTGTTTGCAGTCACATACGCAGAGGACGTTTTGTGACTCAGGGAATCACTCAAGAACATCAACTTGAGTGCTTGTCAGAATGACAAAGTACAATGTTTAGTTGCCAATGCAACAGAAATTCAGCTATATTTACCTTCAAACTGCAAAAGTACCGCCAAAGGCACAACTTATACGTATCGATTGACAGCACCACTGAATTTAAACTTTTCCTCTGCCATCCAGGACAAAACTTAATATGTAAGCTTGCAGCCATTGCCACAAATTATTAAGACTGTATTTCCACTAGATTTTGTAAAGGAGTTAAATTACTAGCTTGTCAGCATGTAAGAGCAAATCCTCACTTCATTTTGACAAAGAACAGGTAATTCCTTTTTGTAGCAGACATTTACACCAGCCATGCAAAAGCATCCGTTTGGAGAGTGCTAGCCAACATTTCTATTCCTAGCGTGCAGGCAGTTCTGTTGAGTTCTTCACTTTTTAAAACACTCAGATGCTTAACTGAAGCTCAGATAAACCAGGAAACTGATGACAGTGACTCCCATTACCTAAACCTTGAGAGACAGGGCAGCCCTTTGCCTTGAGGGAGAGTAATGTTGTGCTGCGCTGCGGCAGACGGTAATGAAAGCCAGTGGCTCGGTGACGTGAGAGTGTCTCTCCGGCAGGGGGAATGGATGGGGTTGTCTGTGGTGACACAAGCAAACATGTCAGCCCTGTTAGATAAGCCGGGTGATGTGCTGCAAGCTGCTCTCCTGTTACAACACACCATCTTCCTTCTTCCACCCCAGTAGCTACCATATACATATCATCCTAAAGTTAAAATATAGGGGAGCCTATGGGTGGGCGTTATGACTCAAGTCTTATATCACAGTATGAGTAATAATATATCATGGTGACGGTTTGTGTCATGATATTTTTGCTTAAAATTCACTGAAAATACAGTGTATAGATATAAAATAACCATGTGGTAATGTAAATTATTTTAGTATATAGTAGTATAATAGTCTTATAATAATTATAATGAGTTTCAATAACGTCCGTACATTTTCATGTATATAAAAGCATGTCTACATATCTGTTCACTTCAGTAAATTGTTGAAGTGCTGAAGAAAACAGCAGATCTATCTTTTTTCTTACAGTTTGTCAACTGCACACCAACATAGTTAAAAAACAGGAGCTGATATTAAAAATAGCTTTACATATTTAACACAGATCTAGTGACGTTATTAAATTGACAAAAACAACCGATCAAACTATTACCTCACAAACATAATATAAAAAGCATAACATAATGAAGACTCATGTGCTGATATAAACTCCACTTACAATGTGTGCTTTAAAGAAGGATTGTCCTTTGTTTTTTCTGCAGTGCATTTCATGTAATGCTGCCAATCAAGAACGATATGCCAATAAATAACTTTCATTTGTGTGTTGCTTATCTCTAGATTATTAATTTAGAGCAATATCAATGCCGATAAAAAACATGGATAAATGAGCATTGTTGAAAGCAACTTTGTAGAAATGAACGGAGCCACGTTGATTAGACTGTCTGACTGACGGCCTATTGCGTAAGGGTTGTTTCTGCTCATGAAACTCACCTGTGATTGGCTGGATGGTCGCTCAATCAGCCCAAAGTAATAAAACGCAAAGAATACTGTACACAAATCCACCATTTGGACTCGGTATGGGTTTAGCTTGGAAAAGTGCAGGGGACAAAAATCACATTTTTAAGAGTGCAGGGGACGTGTCCCTCACGGCTGCTACGCCCTTGCAGTCTCAATAAGAAGCAATATAATATAATAGCATTCCAGGCGGAGAATAAGCATTTTAAGTGTTAAGGCCCCGGCACACTCACAGCCAAGTGCTTCTTCGTTCTTCGCTCAGAGCGGAGAGTGGATAGGTCTCTATCAGCTTGGCACATCTGGACACTGCAATGTTTCCCCGTTGTTCTTTGCAAAACTGCTCAAGCTCTGTCAGGTTGCATGGGGATCGTGAGTGCACAGTCTTTTTCAAGTCAGTCCACAGATTCTCAATTGGGTTGAGGTTTGGACTCTGACTCGGCCACTCCAGGACATTAACATTGCTGTTTTGAAACCATTCTTGTCTAGCTTTGGTTGTATGCTTGGGATCGTTGTCCTGCTGGAAAACAAATCTTCTCCGAAGTCTCAGTTCTTTTGCAGACTGCATCAGGTTTTCCTCCAGGATTTCCCTGTATTTTGCAACATTCATTTTATCCTCTACCTGTACAAGCCTTCCAGGGCTTGATGCAGAGAAGCTGGATGGTGGATGGTGTATTTTGATGGCCAAAAATCTCCATTTTGGTCTCATCAGACCAAAGAATCTTCTTCCAGCTGACTTCAGAGTCTCCCACATGCCTTCTGGAAAACTCTAACCAAGATATCATGTGTTTTTTTGGGGGGGGGGGGGGGGTTCCAATAGTGGCTTTCACTTTGCCACTCTCCCTTAAAGCTGTGACTGATGAAGAACCCAGGCAACAGTTGTTGTATGCACAGTCTCTCCCATCTCAGCCACTAAAGCTTGTATGTCCTTCAGAGGAGTCATAGGTCTGTTGTTGGCCTCCCTCACTAGTCCCCTTTTTGCAGGGTCACTCAGTTTTTGAGGACAGCCTGTCCTAGGCAGATTTACTGCTGTGCTATACTTTTTCTATTTCTTAATTATTGAGTTCACAGCATTCAGTGATATTCAGGGACTTGGAATTTTTCTTGTATCCACCCCCTGATTTATGTTTATCAATAAAGGTTTCACAGATTTGCTTGGAGTGTTCTTTTGTCTTCATGGTGTTGTTTTTCCCAATATACTGACTCACCAGTAAGTGGACCTTCCAGAGACAGGTGTATTTATACTAAAATCACTTGAAACCCCTTGACTGTTCACAGGTGATCTCCATTTAATTAATTGAGCGAATTTTAAAACCAGCTGGTTGCACATTGCACACATAATTTAGGTGTGTTGCATTAAAGGGAGTGAATACTTATGCAATCAATTATTTTGTGTTTAATATTTGTTATAAATTTAGACTAATTGGTAGAAATGTGTTTTGACTTTGATATGAAAGAGTCTTTTTCTGTTGATCAGTGTCAAAAAAGCCAAACTAAGTTCCCTATGATTCAATATTTAAAATAAAATAAAATATAAAAACATCCGAGGGAGGTGAATACTTTTTATAGGCATTATAAAAATGTGTTATAAATGACTTTATGCTAAATTCTATGAGTAGAATTCACACAAGATCCATTAAAAAGCTTTATTAACTACTTGATGATGATTTAAAGTAATATAGAGGATATGCAGTAGATAATATGCAAGTTGTCTTGTTTACATTCCGAATTAATGGGGCTAATGCTCTACTTGACCAATAGTAGTAAGAAGGTGATTAGCAGGCTGGTAAGAAGTTTTCTTCAAAGTTTGTGCTAGCGAGCTGTTATGAAACCACCGAAACAAACTCGAAAACACCTTATTTTTGGCCAAATTTGATCACAAATCACAGAAAATCACAAATTCTTTAAATGTGATAAAGGCCCAAAATTTAATCATTTATCAAAAGTTTTTTTGTTTTTTTTCACACAGTAAGACAAACACTGTGTCTGCCTGATTCAGTCATCTTTTTGTTCTTTTTTGTGCTGTCTCAAAGAAAAGACAAGTATAATTTGAATTTCTTTTCATCATTGATGTATCTGTAAAATGGAATGACTGTGTCAGCTGGTTAGCAAAAAGAAAATACTCAAAATTATTTACTGCCCTCAAGTTGACCCTCATTGTGGTTTTCCCCCAGTGGAATCTTAACACAATCTTTTCTTCAAGAATCCTAACGCTGCTCTTTTCCCTACAAAAAGAGTTCACATTGACCACTCCTGTCAAGGTCCAAAGAGAGAGAAAAAAAATCATTATTAAAATACAGTAAAAGTAGTCCATACAACACTAAGCTTTTCTATGGCCCCAGAAAACTTGGAATAAAGTGCACAATCATATGGACTACTGTTATGATGTCTTTTAAAAGTGAGCTCATATAGAGAGACTGTCCTTGCGATCATAATCTGCAGTGTTTTTGGATTAGGTGTTCAAGAGGGGAAGATCTGCTATGGCCTGTGCTAATATGGCCATATACAACATTTTGTTGCACTGCAGTTAGTGTCACTGAGCCCTGAATCAACAGCTGATAATGGTCTTAGTTTTAATACAATGCTTTATTTCCTTGTACGTACCTTTTAGTGAAATTTTTTTTAACTTTGCCTATGTTTTGTATAGTTTAAGGATTGCTTGTGAATCTACCGAAATTATTTCTAATTGTTATATTACACACGTTTCATTTGCAATTGCTGAATTGGCCGCATACATTTGTGAGAAACACATCTGTGGCTGCAAAAAATTAAAAATAAAAATGCTAAGTGGACGTTTCTTTAATATGAGATGCATTAAAGCAGGGTAATATAATTGTACACACTGTTTTATTGTAAAAGACGATGGCTTCACAGAAAGCTTACTGGCAACCAGCTATTTTTCATCAATTTTTTCAAGTTTTTTTCCCCTTAAAAAAAGTGGCATACCATGGTACATATGGTTTTGGATGATTACCATAGTCATATACCATGGTATTTACATGATACTCCAAGGTAATTTGAGGAATACCATGGTATCTGATGGCGTCAAAAAAAAAAAAAAAAAAAAAAAAAAAAAAAAAAAAAGAGTAATAAAATGATACTTTATTTGTTAGTGTTACTACTAATTGAACTATTTAATGTAGGAACAAAAATAACAGAAATCTCTTTAAACTATTTCTACTATTAAAATACACACACAAAAAAATGCATTTTTAATACAATAAATGATTTTCTGTTATGATTGGGAAAAAAATACAGTAAAGACAACGTTTCTTAAAAAAAAAAAAAACATATTTGGTGAAATTGTGGTGTTTGGAGTGCCATTTTTTTGTCAAAGGAAGGAAAATATCAAAACTTGACAGCTGCTGACTAGTAGCCATAAATAGCAAGAACAACAACTTATTCAACTCAATTTTGACCATTTGTTTTTCTCATCTTAACCCTGCAGGCAACTTTTTATTTTTATGTGGGCTTAAAGGTTTCCGGTGAGGCAGAGAGAGATGGCACAATTTATCCGGCTTACCTGTAGCGATGCCGCCTCCATCCTCTCTGACAGAAAGTAATGGCAGGATATGACATTTACCTTTGAGCCCTGAGCAAAGGTAAAAAAAATAAAATAAATAAACCTCTCCAGAGACACTTGTTTCTTCCCCAACCACTTCCCCCTTATTCCTTTTCCTTACCGCCTCATTCCGTACTATCACAGGACTTATTCCACATGAGACTAAAAGCCTGTAATGTAGAGACAAATGTCTTCGTTGCATTGTAGCAGCCTGCTTTTGCTTCCAAAGCAGCCTGTGTATTCCTGCCCTCCTTGTTTCAGCAATTTATCAGGATGTTTATAACGCTGAGTAGCCGCATACGAGAAATGTGTTATTTTATGACCACACTCTTATAAAGCAGGCAGAGCATATGGAACTTTAGTGTTACTGAATCAAAACAGCATATGGCCTGAATCCTTTAACCACAGTCCAGATATTTCCCGTCCTATAAAACATCAATTCAGAGTGACTTTCAGAGTGTATCAGTGCTCCTTCTCTTTCTCTCTCATGACCACTCCATGGGTCATTGCTGCTATGAAATACCTTTTGAACTATTTAAAAAGAAAATGGTGCCTAATTAAAGGTGGAGCAAGCAATTCCTGAGAAAGACTTTGAACTTTGATATTTGAACTCAACAGCCAATCAAACACGCCCCTCCTTTCAGTGCTTCTTCGGAAGCTCCGCCCCCAAATTCATGCACATCATGGCTATAAAAACCTTTGCAAAAGTTGTATAGACAAATACCATGATGTAGAGCAAGCAACAACACAGCAAGTAATGTAAATAACGTTAGCTAGGTAGTTGGTTAGCAAACTGTTGCTACAGTTGCTGTTGCAAAGATAACATGCAGAAAGGACGAGACAGTTTCCCAGAGCCAGCACACCAGCTCCAGACAGCGACACTCACAACTCTCCTGCTACTGTAGCTAAAATCACAACAACAGCACATCTTGGTTCTGTGAAACATAGCTAAATTAATGTTACTGTAACAAAGTTCAGTGATGGGATGTGAGGAGGAAGTGGAAGATGGCGAAACCCATATCAAAATGTATTTTATTTTCTTAACATAAAGGTATGCTTTTCAACACAAGATTTTGGGCTTTTCAGCACTGCACCCTAACGAGTATCTCTGGCATGTGTCTCCCCAACACTGATGTCTGGCTCGCTCTTTTAACCCATCTCCACTCTCACTGCAATGAGAAACAGCTGTTAGAGACAGTTAATGACAGGTGATAATCTTTACCGTTCACATCTCCTGATCTTGCTAAACCACGCCCCCACCACCACAGTTACCCACCTATCAAGCAGAAACAGAGCAACCTCTGCATCCGTCTTCAGGCCTTTCAGCTCTCGCAGGTCTGTCCACCATTGGAAAGCCTCTCCGATGTTTACACGGCTCCTAGCCCTTGCCTGATCATACCCCTATTTCATTTTATATTCGTCTGACCTTTTTTTCTTGGGCTGTTTCTCGGCCATCTCTCCTGCTTGCAAGTTAGCATTAGCCAGATTTACTGTCCCTCTTCTTCTTCTAATGAATTTCCCTCTCACTCAGTGCCCCATTTCCCCCATCTCCCCTACCCTCCCATTTAGAGCTCGAGTTGAGCCTCTTCATCGAGCACCTTCTTTGCAGACAGCAAGCCACATACATTTACCCTTTATCACTCAAAGTTTATATGGGCAGGTGAACTCATGAAACATTAAAATACACACTGTTTCAAAAGAATAGCACTAGATGTAAACGTTAAAACACTGGGATTACAGGGTTTCATTGTCATGGCAATGACGTAATATTGGATATAACTTTACACAGATAAGGTTAGTAAGCGATTTTTTTCCCCCACTAAAATCAGGTTAACATGTATAATGTTTACATATTTGGCTGTACTTTTGAAACAGTATTTTAGCATTTATGGATTCACTTCCATTGTAAGTACTGTAGCTACAATATCTACTTTTTTTACACTGTGTACGATTTTTTTTATATATATAAATGAACAATATTTCATTAATGAGCAAGTACACCCACACCCTGTCTTCCAAACCATGTTTCTGCCTTACCCAGATTCACTACAATAAGCCTTTTATAATGATATATATTTTAGAGCTGTCGGGATGGATTTGGCGGAAAATTACATACTTCCATCATTCATCCGTGCGTGTTTACGTCATGTCCGTAAATAAAGAAAAAAAGGTCCTGCTATACAGAGCGGGTATAGGGTAAAACGGGGCTAAAGGCATACAATAAGGAAAATTTGCTTTTTTTCTGGTCACAAAGTGTCTCAAGATTCAAGAAATACCTTTATTTTAACATAAGTAACAATTTGTGTAAAAATATTTTTTTTATATTATAGTTTTATAGGGTACAGTTTGTCAAATTACTTTTTTTTTAAGTAACAAATTAAGATAATACTTATTCAAAATAACCACTTCAGAAAAGGGTGCATCATTTCTTGTTCATTTCAATCACATTTAACATTTCATTACATAAGTACTCTATGAACAAATTAATCTCCAGCAACGGGCGCTTTTTTACCCAAATGCTCCCTGTAGAGCCGAGGAGGGCGGGGCCGGGCTGGAATGAGACACACCCGGTCCCCAATCAGCCTGATGGGGGCGCGCGAGGGATAAAGGCGGCCGGGGACGACAGTTCGAGAGAGAGAGAATTACAGACAGCTGTACTGTGTGTTTTTAGTTGTGTGTTTTGTTTAAATTGTTTATTAAATTATTATTTAAGTTGTCAAGCCGGTTCTCGCCTCCTCCTTTCCACTGAACCCCCTTACACTGGTGCCGAAACCCGGGAAGGAGGAGGGATTCCTGTCGCAGGGTCCTCGACACTGCCGTCCACCCAGGGGAGCGCCGCTGCCGTCCAACGGGGGACAGAGTAGCCCGACCACCCGGACGCGGGGAACGGCCGCCGTCCGCGAGGCGAGTGGGGACGGGACTCCCCGACCGCCTGGAGCGAGGGAGCCGCTGCCGGGGGCGGAGGAGTGCCCTGCCGTCCCCCAGGAATGCGGAGGGGTCGAGAGAAGACCGCCGTCCGCGGGGGGAGGAGGGAAGCGACTCCCCGACCGCCTGGAGTGGTAGGGCTGCTGCCAGGGGCGGAGGAGAGTCCCCACGGGACGCCGGGAACGCGGAGGGGCGTTCTGTCCGCTGGGGGTCGGAGGTCTGACTCCGGTCCGCCCGGGGAGGAGCAGCTGCAGTCCGCCTGAGAGGGTGGAGTAGTGATCGGGGACCACGCGACGGTGCATCAGAGAACTGGTGAGTTTCTTTTTTCTCTCTCTCTCCTCTCTCTCTCTCTCTGTCGCTCCGTGTTGGCCTTTCCCTCGCCATTTTGTGTTGTTGTTGTTTTTTCCCCTCCTGTTTCCTCCCAGGTTGAGGAAGGCGGGGAGGACCCGCCGGCAGTCGGGGCATAAGGCACGCCCCCCCCCGGAGAGGAAGGGTGGGGGGGGGATGTACGTCATGCCGGGGGCTCCCCGGCCTGAGGCAACGCCGGGAGGAGTGTAGAGCCGAGGAGGGCGGGGCCGGGCTGGAATGAGACACACCCGGTCCCCAATCAGGCCGGGTGTGTCTCATTCCAGCCCGGCCCCGCCCTCCTCGGCTCTACACTCTCCTTTTACTTATTGGCCAGTTATTGAAATGTTTTTGATACAACCCCAATTCCCAAAAAATTGGGACAGTATGAAAAATGTTAATAAAAACAAAAAGTAGTGATTTGTCAATTATATTCACCCTTTGCTAAATTGAAAACACTACAGCTAAACATATTATGTTTTCCTTGTGAATTTCTTTTTTTAAATTTTTTTATGTACAGTAATTTCAAATCAGATGATTGCAACACGCTCCAAAAAAGTTGAGACGGGCAATTTAAGACTTATAAAATTTGATGAGTAAAAATAACAAGGCGATGTGAAACAGGAGATGTTAAACAGGTGAGGCAATCGTGTCACAGTATATAAATAGCCTCCAAAAACAGTCTAGTCCTTCAAGAACAAGGATCATTCGAGACTTGTCAATTTGCCAACAGATGCTTCAGCAAATAATCCAGCACTTTGAGAACAATGTTCCCCAAAGACAGATTGGAAGGATTTTGGGCATTTCACCCTCTACAGTTCACAATATAGTTAAAAGATTCAAGGAATCTGGTAAAATTTTGGTGCGTAAAGGGCAACACGAAAACCACTTCTGAATGCGCGTGATCTCTGATCCCTCAGACATCACTGTCTTAAAAAATGTCATTAATCTGTAATTGATATCATGAACATGGGTTTGGGATTACTTTAGTAAACCTTTGTTAGACAACACCATTCGCCGCTGCATCCACAGATGCAAGTTAAGACTTTACTACGTAAAGGAGAAGCCATACATCAACACTGTCCAGAAGCGCTGCCGACTTCTCTGGGCTCAGTCTCATCTTAGATGGAAAGTGGAACAGTGGAACTGTGTTTTTGGACTGATGAGTCCACATTTCAAATAGTTTTTGAAAAACACAGCTGTCGTGTTCTCCAGGCCAAAGAGGAAAATGACCATCCAAGCTGTTATTAGCATCAGGTCCAAAAGCCAGTGTCTGTATGGGCCAGGGATGTGTCAGTGCCCATGGCATGGGTAACTCGCACATCTGTGAGGGCATCATTAATGCAGACAGATTTGTACACATTTTGGAGCAGCATATACTGCCATCCAGCACAGTCTTTTCCAAGGATGTCCTGGCATTTTCAGCAGGACAACTTCAAAGCACATACTGGCCGAATAAGCAGAGAGTGTGGGTGCCAGATTGGCCTGCCTGCAGTCCTGACCTGTCTCCAATTGAGAATGTGTGGTGCATTATGAAGCGCACAATATGGCAACAAAGGCCCCATACAATTATGCAGCTGAAGACATGCATAATGGATGAATGGGTGAAAATTCCACTTTTTAAACTTAACAAACTTGTGTCTTCGGTGCCTAAATGCTTAATAAGTGTTATTAGAAGTAATGGTGATGTTTCACAGTGGTAAACACTCGACTGTCCAAACTTTTTTGGAGTGTGTTGCAATCATCTGTAATTACTGTACATTTTCAAAAAAAAACAATTCAATTCACAAGGTTAAAACATCATATAATGTTTAATTGTAGTGCTTTCAGGGGTGAATATAATTTAGAAATCACTCCTTTTTGTTTTTATTAGCATTTTTCATACTGTCCCAACTTTTTCAGAATTGGGGTTGTATAATCACCTTGAACAAAATTGAAAATAAATGTGATAATTTCCAGAATATTCATTAGCTACATAAATGTGCAATATTTTTAAAAATATTAAATATTAGATCAAATTGACTCAAAATCAACCATTAGACATGCAATGATCTCATGGAAGAGGAAAAATGTGCAGTTCATAGTGTCTGACAGGTGTTTTGGTAAGTCCTGTGGTTGTTTTTAATTCTATTTAGTGTTTTGGGAGGAAATAAGATTAAAGGAGCCTTTTGCCTCGCAGAACCTTTAGCCCCGTTGTATCCTAAGAGCGGTGATAGGTGTGATAGTAGCTTGAAGCTGAGAGCTTGTAGCCACAACACATGAGTAACACTGACCATGGATTATTCAAAAAGGCAACCCTACGGGGAATCACACATTTTCAAAATAAAAAAAACAAGAAGAGTCTGCAAGCAAAAAGGTAATAAAACACGAAAAAACATCAGATTGGCTTTTCAAAGGTGGTGACAACTCAGAGATCTTAAAGGTTATAAAACCAACCCAAAGATGGAGTTTTTCTTGCTCGACAGGTGAGATATTTTATTGGACTGATAGTTAGCCAGGTAGCTCCCTTAGCGCAGTAGTTCGTTAGCCACTCTAATGGTGCATTTTATGATGGACTGTTGTATTGTAGTGCTTTCAAAATCATTTTCGTGGAAAAAAATGGACAATGGAAAAAAAAAATACTTTATGGGCTAACCCGCTACTCCTCAAACCATCAGATTCATCCACGCAGAAGGGCAGAGCCAAAGCCCAACTCACGTAATTACCAAAACAGTGTTCCCCCGCAAGTATCTTGCAGTTTTATGCTTAACCGCTAGAGGACCGAAAGTTGCATTGTGTACAGTAGCTTTAATTGAGCTTAACTTGTATAAAACCCAGAATAACTTCATTTTTACACATTAGCCACTTTTACACATGAAACCCTTTAAATTGCAGTAATACTGTCTGATCGCCTTTTCTGGTATATGTACCACATCTGCGATTCAAACATTTCAACGGCTTTCAGTCTTTTTTCAGTTTTGCTGCCATTTACACATCAGCACCAAAATGCTGTTAAACTTTCCGGAAATGAGCTGTAAGCTGTGAAGATGATCACCTGGCTTTTGGTCCGGTGGATATAGATGGAGATCATTATTTTAGGTTTCACTGTATGTTGCAGGGATTTAAGTGGCTTAGGTCCACTGGCTGCTAGAATGCAAACGCAAGTAAAGAATTGAACTTAGAGCCATTGCCAGATTTAAATCAATTCTTTCAATTAGTGATCTGAAAAAGGTGATACATGCTTTTATTTCTTCCTGCCTGGGCTACTGTAATGCCCTTTACTTGGGTACTAGTCAGGCAGCAAAACAAGAACGCTATATGTACACCGGGACCATGCGGCTTTCGCATTTCGAGTGTTTTTGGCCCTACCCTTCTGAACTGAGTGAGGCCTGGTCTATATAAAATACATTTTTGTCCAAATATCTTGTACAATGAATAATTTGACAGTATTAGACGTCTCATCTAATCAGTTACCTTTTCTCATCTACTAAATGCATTAGTGTTTCCTAAATTATACTCTCATGTTATGCCATCGATTCAAACTACAGCTTTTAAACAATTAATAAAGACTATAGCTATCCAAAGATTCAAAAACATCTTAAAATAGAAACATTTTCTTCAGAGTCACACTGGTCTGATGATTGATGTCTTTTTCATTGGAGAAACTGTCCATCTTGGAGTGCATTTGCTGCATTTGAAAAGAGAATGTTTTACTTGGATTGGATCTGGTTGAGCAGGTAGTTTGAAGACTTTATGGAGTACTTTTCCACTTGCTATCACACCACGTTTACAGGGGAATGCAACCACGCTGTCTGACTGCTTTCAATTTAACATATCTGTCCGCTGCACTTACCTGCTCCCTGCCTGCCAGGTGCATGCTGGGTAGGGGCTCCGCCGCTCTTCATGAGCTATAAAGCAGCACTAATGTTCCACATGGGAACATTGGTGTCACCAACAAGGGCCACAAGGGACTTTTAATGCCCCCATGACCCCATCTCTTATTCTTTCATTCTGTTCCTCTTTCTGTTCCCATTCCTCTTCATCGCATTGGCTTGAGGGCTTTCAGTATTAGATATAGAGGGCCACAAAAAGCCTGTAAGTAACATACTAAGCGGAGCTGTTATATGTTTTCTGCAGTCCTTTAGGAAAGAAAAATCACAAATGAGATTTCTCAGATCTCAGTTGTTTTTCCTAGATAGCAATGAGAATAGATGCAGACTTAAAGTCAAGTTGCTTAAAATTGAACATATTTACTTTCATAACGCACATTGCTGGTCTCATGCTGCATTCCATTCAAAGTCAGATGTGGGAAATTCCGAAAATAGAGTGCAACTTTTTGATTCCGGGAGTCAAAATGCCAAAAACAAAAAAATAGACTAATTGATTTTTACAGATAACTTACAAACCTTTAAAAACAGACGTACTGTTAGCTCAGAGGTTGTTCATCATATATGCTCCTGTTGAAGCCATTAGTCTGTGTTATTTCAACTTCATTTTTGCTTTAAAACAAAGTTTGTTATGCTGTGATTCACCTCAGAGCTGGCTGGTTTGGTTCATGGCTTAAAAATTAAAAAAGATTCCCTGAAAAATATTTAAAGAAACCAGGTAGCCGAAAAAGCGGCCGGGCACAGTTGCGTTCTGTCCACTGTTTTCCTAAGCAACCACTGGGCGGTGCCATGATTGTTCTTATTGTTTGTTTTCTGTTTCTGGTCTTGAGACGCAATTTAAAAACTATCGAAATGAGCAATCCAAATGGAGAACAACAATCATTTAAGTTTTTTGGAGTAAAAATAAATTTCAGGCTCAAAAGTGAAAACAATGGAGACCGGAGACTGAAAACAGTCAAATCATGGTACACTTCCGCTTTCAGGAAAAAGGTGGATATAAAGGCATTCCATTTCCCCATGCTCGGAAGATGAAGTATCCCGTTATCTTAGCAGGTGTTCGATTTTCATCAAAGACTTCTCTTAGCAACCAAATTGATAAACGATGTTACAATAATAGCATGTGTTGTACAGGTGTACGATTATCAAAAGACTATATAATTTACTGTATTTTGAACACCTGTCTTATGCAAACGTTTGCGAATTCAGAGTTTCTGACATTTCCGCACGAGTTTGGAAGTTGGAAGTCTGACTTCAAGGGGCATTCCATTGCATTTTTTACCTAGTAGGAAGTTGTTAAATTCCGACTTCTGAGTTGAATTCTATCTTATGACATCACAAAACATTTACTATAGTGCATGATTTGTAAGGCCACACATTTTACCGTTTGCATAACATAAACAGCTACTTTACATTTACAAGCTTGTTCAAGTGTGATCAAATTGCGAGGTAGCTCAACTGATAGACGTTGCAATTGTGATGCAAGGACTGGGGTACGAGTCCTGAAGAGCATGAGAGTCGACATGTGAGGCAAAAGTGTCATGAAAGCACCACAAAATGATGTAGTTGCTTAAGCAATTATGTTTTTTATCTCACATTTGCTTTTATGACACTATCGGTTAGGTTTAAGTTTTAGGGTAGGAAGGTTGGTTTTGTTTTAAATCTCAATAGAGCATGAACCTTATCTGTTTGGGTAAACATTTAATTTGCTTTTACCACCACACAGTGGACAATTCTCCTCGGAACTGCCGTGATACATCTTTATTATGTGTCAACAATTCTCTCATTTGTGTCTATTTTAATTTCTCCCAAGGAATTTGAGGAAAGACATCTGAACTAAAGTTCATACTTTTCTGAGAACTCCCATTAAATCTCCTGAGCTATTTAAGAGCATCCTTTGTGCAATTAAATCCTTCTATGGTGTGCCCAATGCTTTCCATGCAAGCAGTGACAGCGAGAGATAAGTGCACATGGTCAATCTTGTGTAATGGTGCATGCCGGGCGTGCTCCGTCTGCCCTCTCACCTCACTTGAAGGTAAAAGAGCACAAGAATGTGTTATGTGAGAGATATTTTACCATAATGACCGTTGATATTCTTATATTTATTCCTCAATTTTAATACACTCTGAGCTAATCTGTTTGAAGTTTGTTAGCTGCACACACAGAGACAGCGGCACTCAAATATAATGAGCTCTTTGTCTCTGTGTGGCTGTGTGTTTGTGGGATATCCACCCATGAGTGAAAATGCTGTGGAGTTGATGTCAGCAGCATTCTGGCTCTGTGACTCATCGGCATGCCGTGATAACGGGTGTCTGTGCTTCAGAAGTCGCGCACACACTGACTTTTGACCTGGAAGTGCTAGAGCCAGCTTTCTGCACAGCTGCCCTGCCTGCTCAGCACAGTTTGTGTATCAGCGGCTGGTTGATTTCACAAGTAAAGAAGTACAGATGTATTTTTTCTATTATGGTGTTTGCAATGTTGCTCCTAAAAGCTGCTGTTCAAAGTACTGCTAAACACTAAAATGACTTGTGATTGCAATGCTTTTTCATAAGAGTCAACTATTAAGCTATTCGTAAGTTGATTTCCAGGGTGGTGTTTCCCAAAAGCATCCTAAGCCTAAGTAGATCATAGAAACCATTGGCGCCAGTGGTCTCTACGATCAACTTAAGCTTGCGATGCTTTTGGGAAATGCTGACCAACATAGACTCAATCGATGGCATGGGTTTGGAGCGGGACTATCTCTTTGCCCAACCGACTGCAGATGAGGAAGGGTTTGAGCAACCTGTTTCAAAACATTTAGCATAATTTGTGGAACAGAAATAATTGACCCTCTCAGAAATGTATTTTTACAATATTCACATTGTGGTTGCATTCTTGTGCATTCACCTCATAAATGCAATCATTATTACATGACTTAAAAGATGTATATATTAGGGGTGCACGAATACAAAATGTATGTGCCGACAGCAATATCCAATTATTTTGAGCAACATCTGCCATTACCGATAATTTGGTGGATCTGCTTTATAATTCTTCCATGTTTCAAATCACTGCTAGTTAATTACACAACTTTGAAACTTAAATAATACATTTATTATCTATGTCTCTACATGTCTTCCATGTTTCAGAGTAACGTGTCTCAGGTACAAACAAATCGCACGTTACTAACTCACATCAAATTTCTTTACTCACATTAACGAAATTGTGAATGAAAAAGCTTGTCCCTTTTTTAGTTGAAGCAGCCTCTGCTCTAGCTTCAATAAACTCATCATATTCCTTGCTGTGTCGAGCTTAAAGGTGAGTACTCAAATTAGTCATGTTAAACTTTTAACGGTAGTTCCACCTCATGAAATTCTAGCAGTGCAAAGTTTACAATTGCAACTCTGCTGTCACTGTCACCCAATTAAAAATTATTCCATAAGAGATATTTTCTTTCACATACAGCACAAGTTGTAGGCTAATTTTCCGAAGCATTTTTACGCCCTTTTGACAGGAAATACGCTATCAACCCTGATTATCCGATGTCTAATAGTGCAGATAATTGCTATTACCGGCCGATAAATGTTTGGCTGGTACATCACTACTATATCAGTATACACTCACAAACACACAGCTACATTTGCTTACATCTTATTAGAAGCCGGACAAGTCAGGTCCTCTTGCTTCACTGCATTTTAAAATCAATCACCACAGATCACCAAATCATTGACGACCCCTCTCCACTCCTGCACTTTATGCAAATCATGCTGAGGTCTTAATCAGTCCCTTTGCTTGCTGTAGTCCTGCTGCATGCAGTATGTAATGCCAACACACTCATTCACAAAAGAGGAAGCAGGTGCTTAAGTGCAGTTGTGCTGATGGCGTGACGCAACTGGGAAATTAGTGTTTAGTCATTCGCTGTAGGTCTGTATCTTTTTGTAATGTCTTGTAATGTATTTCTTGGGCCGCTTGCCAATGCCTCTCATGTTACAAAAGAGCAAAAGAAGAAAAGATTTCATCCTAAAGGAAACACATCATTTAAAAACTTGCACTTTTGTAATGAGAGTTTGTTACACTATTTAGACACAATATAATGTGACGAGATTTGGAATTAGTTTGGGGTTTGCCTGATGAGACCAGGAAAACCTATCTGCCGTAAATGCCTACAAAGATTTCAAGCCAAAGGGGGAAACACCAGCAACCTTATTAAACACCTTCGGACACATCCCACTGCTTATGCAGAATACACACTGCTTAGTGCCATTCCATTTAACCTAAATGCTTTATCTTAACATTTACAGATTTACTGTTTCTCTGAAAAATTTAACGTTGCACTCGTTTATTTTTTTTCCAATTACAGATGCATGGTGGCGGTAACTTCGCATTTATAATCAGGGCTGCATTTCCCAAAAGCATCATAAGCATTGGCGCCAGTTGTCTCTACAATCAGCTTAAGCTTGCGATGCTTTTGGGAAACACAGCCCAGATCGGTTTGGTCACAGTTTGATCACATCCCTGAGCTGTGCGATCAAACCGGTGTGTGTGTAATCCGCATTCACGCTGCTCTTTACCAGGAGAGAGGGGCTGAAACAGTTGTAGTGTGAGGGAGCAGCTGTAATAATGAAACAGCTGCTCAAAATAGTCTTTTCACGTAACACTATATTTATTTTTATATTACCAACATTCAAATAATCACAGAATAATGGAATAAAAGTTTAAAGCTGTTGCCGTTTGAACTGGCTGTTTTGATGCAGATATGTTTTTTTTTTTTTTTTAAATCAAACTAAGAATGTTTTAGGTAACAAGTTAGTCCATTTGAGCCTTGTCCCAGTTCATCCATCAGTTATTTTCACCACTTCCAGAGCAGCAAGTGGAATGGCTAGTTTCTAAGAACCACTATGACAAACTGTTAAGAATTAACACACTATTGTGTGGTATTGTGAAACTACTTGGTATCGTGATACTTTAGCTGGTATATTATCATAAGATATGATTATGGTATTGTGACAACCCTAATCGAGACCTTCTCAGTGTTCAGGCCTGTTCTGAGTGTGAACCACACTGATATGTGAAGGCTAGCCAATCATAACAGACATCATTTACATAGAGAATTCATAAAGGTGATAAGAGTATAAAATATTGTAAATTATGACTGTTTTTGTTGATAGAAATTGTCTGTCATGCACTATTATGGTGCCTTGATCCCTCCATTGAAAAAAAAAATTGGTGGACTTTAGACTTTATTTCGACATTGCAAGTTGTTTGACTTATTTCTCATTTACATTTATCATTTTATTTATATTTAAATGACGGTATTATAGGGAAAAATGCTTAAAGCTGAAGTACTGTAATTACAGAATTGCGAAAATAAGCTGTTTTCAAAACAGCTTTCCGAATATCCACCTTATTTTTCAGTGAAACTAGGGCGCCGCCATTATCAACCTTGAATGTGAACCACTTCTGGTATCAGCCACTTCCAGCTATTTTAGCAATACAAAAATACTACATTATGCTGCTTTATATTACAGGTTGGCAGTATTTGTCATCATATTATTATCATTAATTATGATTTTCATAAACTCATTGGTTTTAAGTGCATATAGTTTCATCGTTTATCGCATTTTGCCATTGTTTTATCACACACTGTTGCACAGGCAGAATGAATGAAATCAGGCACTGACAGGACGGTCCTCTATGCCATCTGACATGCCTCCACAAACTTTACAAAACCACCAGAGAGGAGAAAGCTGCCGGGAAAATGCTGCTTCAACTTTCTTTGCACCAAAACTGCATCTTGTTTCATCTTGGCATATTAATAAATGCATTATTCTCTCCGTTCTTGTCAGGGAGCATTCTCTCTTTCTTAGCAGTGTATAGTAAACAGATACGCAGATCACACATTCAGCATGGCTTATGAAACATCGCCTTTGGAAATAAATAAATAAATAAAGGCATCATTGGAGGTTGTGCAGGTACATATGAACAGAGGTTTACATGAAGAAAAGAAACACTGCATAATCACGATCTTGGTAAAGAAGAAGCAGATACAATACAACATTCTCTTCAATACAACAACACAGTAACAAGTGAATGATTTACTTACTCTTTTACTATAAATGCTGACATTAGAAAATTATCCGACATTGGCACATAATTCTGCTGTACATCATGTGGTTGTGTGATAGTTTATAAGACCATATCACTAAATTCTGGTATTAGAACCTTCTAGTTATTTACACTGCGGTCAATGCCAGTGGAACTTTTTCACATTCGCCGGATATCCAGCTGCTGCTTACTTCCGCATTGCAAAATAAGGTGGATACCGCTCGACTGCTGTTGTTCGAACTGTAAGATAGTTCCACCCCCAACTCACACCATTGGTTGAGTAATGTTGTTGGGGCGGATCTAAGCAGGTCACTCAAAACAAACACAGGAATTTTATAGTTCCACAGAGGTAAGGCGTTTACAGTTTTTGAAAAAATTAACCTGTGAATTACTTGTAGTTGTATCTGCATATTAAGCTGGGATAGAAGAAAGTATTTTAACTAGAAAAAAATAAGTCAGCTTTAAAAAATAATATTTAAAAAGTCTTGAAAGCAGGTTTGACTTTGAGATTTGAGTTCAGTTCTGTAAAATATGGCCTAGCTGGGTTCTGGTGCCTCACGAAGGGCTGAATTGGACTTAATTTTGAACTTTCTCTGCAGGCCTCAAACGCTCGCGATCCTTGGAAATGAAATGTGTTGCTCAGCTCAGATTGATTGCTCAAGTTTATAGAGAGGTTTATGATCACCCTGGGGAGATGACTTCTATTGCAACTTTTTTGGGCATTTATTTTCTCCCAACATTCTCTTAGATCTTGTGGGAACTTGGTGAATTAGCAGCACACCTTCACCACCTTCACCGGAAAAAGGACATGGCGACCACGGCAAATCCCCCCCTCTCTGCTTTCAGTCATTCCGATAGATCTTGGCACGGCACAACTGCTGCTAACTGCACGAGGACACAAATCGATCACAGCAGCTCAGCAGGGGATGGGATTGAACAGTGACAAAGAAAGTGTGGTGTTGATAAACCATACTGATGTGTCTCTCGTGGGATCCTCTTATATATCTGCATGCATCCGATGCAGGTACTAAAATGAAAGGTCTCTGCCTTGCAGTTTTGAGTGTGTGTATGTATGCATGTTTATGTATGAGTAATTATGGATGTGCTGGTTATGTAAAAGTGAATTGGGGGAGATCAGCAGAGAGAATCCTTCTTGCCCTCATTTCACTCGTTTTGTCTGTAATCTTGTTTATTGGTGATAAGATCAGCCCCATCTCCTTCTTCATGCTTTCTCCTTAGATGAGTCACGTGTCTCAAATTTAGATACCACAGCACCATCTGTTGAACTACATATGTAATAGCATTTCACCTCATCCAAATGTCCACTGTATGGGTGGATAAATAGACAGACAGACAGACAGACAGACATATAGAATCACACCGAACGCACCCTTGCGCTACAAAAAGCTATAAACAATGAACAGAACCAAACACAGGTGTCTCAAGATGCGTTTTGAACTATTTAAGTACATAGGAAAACAACTGATAAACATATAATGTCATTGGACTTGCCTAGAAGTTCTAAAGTTCCTTACACTGGCATTGCCTAAGTGGCATGTGAGAGGAGGTTTGCACTGAAGTTCCTAAAGTCTTGATTAACCGGATCACAGTGTTCTCCTATGATAAATATTTACTTAAAGGTGAGTTGTGTGTGATCTTATTATGTACTGAATTTTAAATTGCATTGTGCATTTTGTGTCATATAATAGGGAATACTTCAAACCGTGCAAAGCTGGTTTTTCAGTCTTTTCTTAAATTAATGAAGTTTATCTTCTACGAATATAAAAATGTGTGAAAAAATTATTTTAAATGTTGCCAGTCATAAACTTTTATGTTTCCTAAATAATTAAACACATTTTCATTATTGCTATTATCCTATTTACCATCCAGCTGCACTGAGATATGCACCCGAGAGTATTGGATCATTGCATTAATCTATCTGTACTATTTATGCACAACATAGCTGAGAAAACCCATATATAAATCAGTGATAATAATAATGAAAATAATAATGATAAATATATTAGATAGCTTCTACTAAGAGATGTAAACTCACAATCGCAAGATATAATTACAAGATAAAAAGTCACAGTTGTGATATATATATTTGGCGAGATATAACGTCGCAATTGCGAGATTGAAAGTCAAAATTGCTAAATATAAAGATACAGTTGTGAGATATAGACTTGAATAGTCAAAATTGCGAGATATAAAGTTGCAATTGTGAAAAATAGTCGCAATTGCAAGAGATAAAGTTAAAATTGTGAGATATAAAGTCGCAATTGTGAGATATAAATTAGAAATTGCAAGATATAAAGTCAAAATCACAAAATATAGTCACAGTTGTGAGATATAAACTCGAAATTGTGAGATATAAAGTCGCAACTGCGAGATACAATATAGTCAAAATTGCAAAATATAAAGTTTTAATTGTGTAATCTTCACAATTGTGAAATATAGTCGCAATTGCAAGTTATAAAGTAGAAATTGCGAGATATAAAGTCACAATTGTGAAATATAGTCGTAATTGCAAGATATAAATGAGAAATAGCAAAATATAAAGTCAAAATTGCAAAATATAGTCACAGTTGTGAGATATCAATTCGAAATGGCAAAATATAAAGTCGCAACTGCGAGATACAATATAGTCAAAATTGCGAGATATAAAGTTTTAATTGTGAAATCTTCACAACTGTGAAACATAGTCGCAATTGCAAGATATAAAGTCAAAATTGCAAGATATAAAGTTGCAATTGTGAAATATTGTCGCAATTGCAAGATATAAAGTCGCAATTACGAGATATAGTCACAATTGCGATAAATTTGAAATTACGAGATATAAAGTCAAAATTGCAAAATGTAGTCACAATTGTGAGATATAAACTTGAAATTGCAAAATATAAAGTAGCATCTGCGAGATACAGTATAGTCAAAATTGCGAGATATAACATTTTCATTGTGAAATCTTCACAACTATGAAACAGTCGCAATTGCAAAATATAAAGTAAAAATTGCAAGATATAAAGTCGCAATTACGAGATATAGTCACAATTGCGATAAATTTGAAATTACGAGATATAAAGTCAAAATTGCAAAATGTAGTCACAATTGTGAGATATAAACTTGAAATTGCAAAATATAAAGTAGCATCTGCGAGATACAGTATAGTCAAAATTGCGAGATATAACATTTTCATTGTGAAATCTTCACAACTATGAAACATAGTCGCAATTGCAAAATATAAAGTAAAAATTGCAAGATATAAAGTCGCAATTACGAGATATAGTCACAATTACGATAAATACATTTGAAATTGTGAAATATAAAGTCAAAATTGCTAAATATAGTCACAGTTTTGAGATATAAACTCGAAATTACGAGATATAAAGTCGCAACTGCGAGATACAATATAGTCAAAATTGCAAAATATAAAGTTTTAATTGTGTAATCTTCACAATTGTGAAATATAGTCGTAATTGCAAGATATAAATGAGAAATAGCAAAATATAAAGTCAAAATTGCAAAATATAGTCACAGTTGTGAGATATCAACTCGAAATGGCGAAATATAAAGTCACAACTGCGAGAAACAGTATAGTCAAAATTGCGAGATATAAAGTTTTAATTGTGAAATCTTCACAACTGTGAAACACAGTCGCAATTGCAAGATATAAAGTCAAAATTGCAAGATATAAAGTTGCAATTGTGAAATATTGTCGCAATTGCAAGATATAAAGTCGCAATTACGAGATATAGTCACAATTGCGATAAATTTGAAATTACGAGATATAAAGTCAAAATTGCAAAATGTAGTCACAATTGTGAGATATAAACTCGAAATTGCAAAATATAAAGTAGCATCTGCGAGATACAGTATAGTCAAAATTGCGAGACATAACATTTTCATTGTGAAATCTTCACAACTGTGAAACATAGTCGCAATTGCAAAATATAAAGTTTTAATTGTGTAATCTTCACAATTGTGAAATATAGTCGCAATTGCAAGATATAAAGTCGAAATTGCAAGATATAAAGTCAAAATAGCAAAAAATATAGTCACAGTTGTGAGATATCAACTCAAAATGGCGAAATATAAAGTCACAACTGCGAGATACAGTATAGTCAAAATTGCGAGATATAAAGTTTTAATTGTGAAATCTTCACAACTGTGAAACAGTCGCAATTGCAAGATATAAAGTCGAAATTGTGAGATATAGTCACAATTGTGAAATCGTCGCAATTGTGAAATATAGTCGTAATTGCAAGATATAAATTAGAAATTGCAAGATATAAAGTCAAAATGGCAAAATATAGTCACAGTTATGAGATATCAACTCGAAATGGCGAAATATAAAGTCACAACTGCGAGATACAGTATAGTCAAAATTGCAAGATATACAGTTGCAATTGTGAAATATTGTCTCAATTGCAAGGTATAAAGTCGCAATTACGAGATATAGTCACAGTTACGATAAATACATTTGAAATTGCGAAATATAGTCAAAATTGCAAAATGTAGTCACAGCTGTGAGATATAAACTCGAAATTGCAAGATATAAAGTGGTAACTATGAGATACAGTATAGTCAAAATTGGAAGATATAAAGTTTCAATTGTGAAATCTTCGAAATTGTGAAATATAGTAACAATTGCAAGATATAAAGATGAAATTGCAAGAAATAAAGTCACAATTGTGAGGTAAAGTCGAAATTGCAAGATATAAAGACGCAATTGTGATATATAAAGTCGAAATGGCAAAAAAATTAAGTTGCAGTTGCAAGATATAAAGTCACAATTGTGAGATATAAAATAGAAATAACAAGATAGTCGCAATTAAAAGAGATAGTCACAATTGTGAGATAAAAAGTCAAAATCACCTTTTCTATTTCCCAAATCCCATCAGATGTGGCAAACAAAAAGTTCATTTGGGCTTTGCCCACACATCTGACTGTCCCATTGTCCTCAAAAGATGCTGTTTGTTTGTTATTGGCCATGAAGCACCTCCCCTCTTGCTCCTAAATTATGCTTGATAAAAACTGTGGGTTAGTGGAACAGAACCGTCCTACCCAATCAAGCCGCACCCTCCCACCTGTGTCCACCAGCACATGGCACACGCGATTATCTGCACGTAACACATTTAAATCATTGACCGGCACTTGGCCACTGTCACAGTGTCAATGCAAGAGTGACGTGCAGATCAATTTTTATTTCACCTGCTGCGACTGAAGGATGTTTCGCTGGGTTTTGATGCGAGACTCATCCAGGTTTAATCAGAGCTTTTGTGTGCTGATTCAGAATGATTCAAAGGATCAATAGAAAGCCACCCAGGAACCGCTGTCTGCTCAGAGAGAGTGAAAATGGAGGCTGATTCTTGTTGTCTGTGCTTTTGAAAGCCTCTTTTTGATTTGCGAGACGTTCTTCGACTCTGTTTGCTCCAACAGAATCAGTATTTTAACATTTCTGTTCTTGCATTCTTTCTCAAACAACCGTTCCAAGACCTGTACGATTAGAACAAAATACTGTACAGTTTAATAATGTTTATAGCCTAAACTTTTGCGATTCTTCCACCCCACTCAGAGTTAAAAACATGCCAATTAGCATTAGCATTTAATGCTGGCTTGCATTAAAGAGATGATTCAAGATGATTTAGTAACCCTCATATTGTTCCAAACCCATACTGTATGTGGAACAGAAAAGGAGATGTTAGGCTAACTGATGTAAGGGTAAACGATAAAAAAAAACGAATTTTTTAGTGAACTATATCACATAATAATAGCTCATAATGAAAAACATACTGGCTTATTTTAGGCTACTGGAAACGGTAAACCCCATAAAGTAGTTTGGGGCTCTCATCATGGTTGCTCTTCCTGCAAAATCTCTCCACACTGCAGTGAATTTCCTGAAAGATGATAATCAACTCTCAGCCACAAAGATACACAGAGAAGCCGCCATATAAATCTTAGCTGTAGAAGGATCTGCCACACATTCACAGGACCCCTGAGGTGCTGTAAATATTGCCTGCCTCATAAAAGATGAAGAGAAATGAATGCAATATAATGAATGTTACTTATAAGTCGCGGAAAGCACAGACCCCTTAGTCTTAAATATTAACCAGCCCTATAGTATACCCCTGACATCACCATCCTTAACTACCACACCTCAGGTCCAAACATCACAGAGAAATAATGGAATCCCATTAAACAAAATCAATGCATCCACTGCACATTTCTTTACATGCATGGCAACAGGGAATGTTTTGTTCTGCATTGAAAATTGTCATCGGATTTACTCAGGTCTGAAACATGTAAGAGTTGCAGTTCTCGAGTGGCTTTGCTTCAGGATCCAGATTTTAGATTGGACGTCAAATGGTAAAACAGTGCTAAAATTGTTTACTATAGAAAAGCAAAAAAAAAAATGTCTTTATATATCGAGTTGAGAGTTTGATTGCTAAATGTATCATGAATTTCAATGATTTTATGTTCTCAACAGCCAATAAATTACTGCAAATTGTGGTCGGCACACACAGTGTTTATCCTTATTGCAAGAGAAGCTGTATTTAATGAAGACTGGGTCGTATTGTCACCAGTCGCATGTCACACTACCTTTCATGTTGACACCTGCCTAATTTGGCTAGCTTCTAGGGTGGGATTGGTCATCGGGAGAGACAGGACTTTTCCAGGTTGCCGGCGGGAGGGTGGACCACTTGCAGTCTCATGCACATTTTGATATATAAAAATTAAAAAAGCCAATTAAACGACTAAAACTGTTTTAAAATGTTATATTATTGCTGTATACTATATTTCATTTTAAAAATAAAAAAACAACCCCATAATGCTTCAAACACCCATCTTTGTCATTAGATCATATAGGATCGAAGAAAGAGAAAGGGGCCGTTCACGCCAAACGCTCTCTTGTGCAGCAAAAAAGTTAGACACAACGGGTAGAACAGAACACAGGTGTCTTGAGATGCATTTTGAACTATTTAAGTGCATAGGAATACAATTGAAAAACAGTGCGAACGGGCGTAAAAACATACTATGTCATTGGACTTGCCTATAAATTCCTAAGTTCCTTACACTGGCGTTGCCTAAGTGGCATGTGAGAGGAGGTTTGCACTGAAGTTCCTTAAAAACAGACTTGATCAACCAGATCACAGTGTTCTCCTATGACAAATATTTACTTAAAGGTAAAACAGTTTTTTGGCATGCCCGCCGTGGCATTAGTTGTATGTGGTCTTCTTATGTATTGTATTTTAAATTGCATTGTGCCACAGGGCCTTAAAAGCAGCAGTTTCGTGTCATATAATGAGAAATACTTCAAATCGTGCAACACTGAGTTTTCGGTCTTTACTTAAATGAATGAAGTTTATCTTAAAAATGTGTGAAAAACAATGATTTAGAATATTGCCATTTGCAAGCTTTGATATTTCCTAAATAATTAAACATTCTCATAATTGCTATTAGCCTATTTACCATCCAGTTGCATGATAAATGAGGTTGTGTGTCATGTATTCTAACAATTTCAATGCATTGTCAGTTACATCATTCAATGAGTCATAGCGCATGGATCAATCTGTTCTGTTTATGCACAAAATATCCTATGAGTCCTATATATAAATCAGTAATAAAAATCTAAATAATAGATATATTAGTTATCTATGGTGAAAGCTATGTTCAGTAGGCCGCAAGAATCCTGAAATTCCAGATTTGATTTTGTTTTGTCTCCCTATCCAACCCTACTAGCTTCTACTAAGGGCCAGATGAGTTTTATCGGACGCATGCCTTTGACGTCAACAACAAAAGATATTGAAAGCTTTTTCTCCTCCCTTATGAAAGTTCATAAGCATGTTTATTTTGCCATCCTTACTATGTACAATTATAGATTTAGTTGCATTTTATTATTTGCATATAGCATTGTTTTTCCCTGCTGTCCGTGACTCCAAAACAGACCTGCAATCCATTTTTGGGTTGCAACTCACCAGATAAGAATCACTGATGTAGTGCGTACACGAGCGAGATTTGAAATTCACAGGCTGCTTGGACGTGGTTGAAGTGGCACATACATTAGACAGGCTGCCTGGGTTACAGGGAAAACTGTTCATCAGTGAGGCCCCCTATAGTGCGTCCCGCTAAATGCCTGTGGTGGTGAGAGGAAAGAGTGCCATGTTGAATCCCTGGATGGCCAACACACTGCAGCAGGGCTTAATGCCTTCATGTCAGTCTTACAGTAAAGGAGGTCTATTCTTAGCATGTCTGTCCATCAGCACAAGAAAGGAAAGGCCTGTTTTAAAGGCTAGATAAAAAATTTAAATGCGGGCTTGGCTGCCTCGAGGTTACCACTTAATATCAGAACTAGTGCACACTTATATACAGCTATGGTCTCACTGTATTAATAAAATCAAGTGTGCACATTAACATTTGTATTTTTTAAACAACATTTGCTCATGCAAAACTTGCTCCCACAATGTTAGGGTGTAGCACAGGGTCCACTCAGCACACCCTGGATTTGAACTTGTGACTCCAAGTGTAGTAGTCAGCGTCTTTACTTGCTGAGCTATCCAGGCCCCTATTTAGTTATTATTGAGTGAAGAAGGCCAGTGCTTAAATGTCTTAAGGTTGTAAGTAAAACTCAAGGTTGAGCTTTTTTTTTTTTTTTGTCCACTGGCTTTCATTTTGTATTGTTTCATTTATAAAAACATGTACTACATTTTTTTTATTATTGAATTTTCTCTCTGTACAAACTTATTTTTGAAGGTTGTAAGCACACAAACACACACTCACATTCATTCACTCAATATTCTTACACAGCACCCTGTTTTTTCTTTCATCTGAAAGCCAGAAAACAGCTCATACAGACGCAGAGTCACGCTGTCGGAGTAAATTATGCCTGGAACATGAAGGTCTTGATTGAAAGGAAACGGAGAGTTCTGAAATGGTTCCCCCTGGGAATTAGTCTTAGAATTGACAAGAGGTAGAGAGAAAAGGGGTTTGTTATCTGCCAGATATTGAACAGGGCAATCCTCTGCCTTATTAAGGAATAGCTTGACATTAAGATGGAGTGACTTTGTGTGGACACCGTAGAAAACCCTTTGATTGTCTGATCCACCCAACTTAAATTCATTGCTGCTAACAGCAGACGAAATGAGATTGTCTGTGTAAAGATAAACAGGGAAGAGTGATGGACCGCTAGTGACTCAATTAGCTTATCGATCCGTCGGCCAGCTGCTAAAATGATGTATGTTGGTTTAATTTTTTTTTTCTCTCTTTCAGTGATGTGAATTCAGAACTGTTTCCATCTAATTGAATTTGACCAAGGAGATGTTTAGAAAAAACAGGTGTTATGAGCATTATCTTAGAGATTACAGTCAAAGTCAAAATGTACATTATTTACTTCGCTAATACACATTCCTGGTCTTATTATGAATGATTCATCAGTGCAACAGTCATTATCTAATAATAGGGCATAGATATAAAATATGTGCAAGGATATCTGACACTTTTACCCTTCTAGAACTAAAATAACTAATGTGAATTCAGTTAGGAGCACTAAAAGTAATTTTAGTAATACTGTGTCCTCTTTTGAGTCTGACTTTATAACATATGGTGTTTTGGTTGCCCTTTACAGCCACTTATGATACATTCCCAATTTTAACCCAACAGCAAATGAGAGGTCATCTAATTGTTCGAATCTACTTCACTTTCACCTCTGTTGGATCCATTTGTGACCTCTTTTTCCACTTTTAGTTGTGTGCTTTTGTGTATGATTAGCCACAGCTGCATGATTGGGTTAATAACACGTTGTGTAAAACGTAGAAAACAGCCATGCTTAGCCTTTTGTGTTTCATGGTGATTTGGTGAGTATCTGCCAGTTATTTTTCTGCCTTTTGTCTGTCCGGCGACTTTGCATTCAAGAACTGTATTTAGATATGTTAAAGCTCTACCATGTTTTAAGATGCTGGATATTATCAGTCTGATCTCATAAAAATTATGTGACTTATGGGGAAAATGATATTCTGAGGGGAAATGCCCACTGTGTGGTGCTAAAAGTGAGTTAAATTTTCTCCCAAACAAATGAGGATTTTTTTCACATTTTCTCCCCAATTTGGAATGCCCAATTCCCAATGCACTCTAGGTCCTCATGGTGGTGTAGTGACTCACCTCAATCCGGGTGGTGGAGGACAATCTCAGTTGCCTCTGTGTCTGAGATTGTTAATCCACACATTTTATCACATGGCTTGTTGAGCACGTTACCACGGAGACATAGTGCTTGTGGAGGCTTCACGCCATCCACCATGGCATCCACGCACAACTCACCACACGCCCCACCAAGTGCGAACCACATTATAGTGACCACGAGGAGGTTACCCCATGTGACTCTACCCTCCCTTGCAACCGGGCCAATTTGGTTGCTTAGGAGACCTGGCTGGAGTCACTCAGCATGCCCTGGGATTCAAACTTGTGAGCTCCAGGGGTGGTAGTCAGCGTCTTTACTCGCTGAGCTACCCAGGGCCCCACAAATTAGGTTTTTAAGGTTAATGCTCTATCGAGTTTTAAACCGACCTCCCTACCTTAAACCTTATGTCATAAAAGCAAATATGAGATGAAAAACTTGCTGAAGCAACCACACCATTTTGTGGTGCTTCTGTGACACTTTTGGCTCACGTGTGACTCGCGTGCTCTTCGGGACTCGTACCCCCTTCCGTTACATTGCAATTGCAACACTCTATCAGTTGAGCTGCAGAGCAATTTGATCTCACTCATCTCTACTGTGAATGTAGTTGGTTATGTAAAGCAAATGTTAAAATGTATCTCTTTACAAGTCATGCACTATAGTAAAAGTTTTTATGTCATAAAATAGCATTGTGTTAGAAACAGGATGAAAAGTACAGTGTTTATGAACAGAAATTAAATTATTACAGGAAGATTCATATATATAGAAATGTTATGATTGTTTATAAAACATATTTTCCCCCCTCTGATTATCTGCATCCCCCATCCTCCCTCTACTTTTTCCATAATTCCTTCTTTTCTTTCTTATCTCTGCAATTCTGGCCTGAATTTCGGCCTACAGCACAAACACAATACTCGATGATGATGAATTCTTGTTTGCTTGCTTTGTGGAAGTGCTAATTCATCTGTGTGGTCCGGTTTGATGCGTTATGATGCAATGCTAAGATGCATCATCAAATCTGCTTTTAATGTGCTCAAACGCCTCCATTCGGCCCTTCCAGCAAATGCACAATACACGCAAGAATAACATACAGACCACACAGCAAACAAAAGCTGTCCTCCTCCTTATAAATCCATCATTGGTTTGTTTTGTTGTTTTCTCAGCTGATATTCCTTTAGAAAAGAGCTGATAGCCAATTTTGTGTTTTGCCTCGAAAAATACTCTATGCATATGAAGAGAGTCTCATTCAGCAAGTTAGTTAAGCTAGTTAATCTGTCAACATGTTTATAGCTAAATACTTGAATAATAACACATCCGATAAAATTGCAGACATTTTAAGGTAACTCCATCACTCCCTTGAGGACTGAGGCTTGTTACCACCACAGTAACGCAAAAACTCACATTAAAGGAATGTTCCGGGTTCAATACAAATTAGGGTCAACCGACAGCATTTATGCATAATCTTGTTTACCACAAAATCCAATTTCAACTCATCCCTGGTTAATTAAAAGAATATCATGGTGGTTACATTAAGGCACTTACAATGGAAGTGATTGGGGTCAGTTTATAAACGTAAAAATGCACACTGTTTCAAATGTACAGCCACACAACGTAAACATTATACTTGTTAACATAAATTTAGTATGATAGAATCACTTATCGCGATTACAGTGTTTTCCAGTGTTACGTCGTCATGACAACAAAGTTGTAATACTGGATATAACTGTTCACATATAAGGTTAGTAAGCAATTTTATCACACTGAAATTGGAAGTGATGTACTGTAACAATGTTTTTTAGTTGTTGTTTTGTTTTGTTTTGTTTTTAAATAAAACGGTAAAAACCAGTAATCAACATTATGCCACAAATGCTGTCAACTGAGTTTAACTTATATTGAATATGGAACATCCCTTTAAAGGGATAGTTCACCCCAAAATGAAAATTCTCTCATCATTTACTCACTCTCTTGCCATCCCAGATGTGTCTGACTTTCTTTCTTCTGCAGAACACAAATTAAGATTTTAGAAGAATATCTCAGCTCTGTAGGTCCATACAATGCAAGTGAATGGGTGCCAAAGTTTTGATGCTCAAAAAAGCACATAAAGTCATTATAAATTTAATCCAGTTCAATATTTAGGTCCTTTTGGCTTGAAATTCTTCTCCCTACCCAGTAGGGGGCGATATGCATGAATAATGTGAATCACCAAAAACACAAGAAGAAGAATGTGAAAGTGTACTGTTTCTCATCCACACCTATCACATCACTTCTGCGGATATTGGTTTAACCACTGGAGTCTTATGGGTTACTTTTATGCTGACTTGTGTGAGTTTTGGAGCTTCAAAATGTTGACATCCATTCACTTGCATTATATGGACCAAAAGAGCTGAGAAATTCTTCTAAAAATCTTAATTTGAGATCAGCAGATGAAAGAAAGTCAAACACATCTAGGATGGCATAAGTGTGAGTAAATGATTAGAGAATTTTCGTTTTTGGGTGAACTATTCCTTTAAGCGATGTACAATGGTGTCCGGCACTTGCAATGTGTTGGCCAAGCATTCGCATCAGCGTTTGCATAGTTGCATGGAGATTTGAGACCTTTATCTTATGTTGCAAAAAACAACATAAGAGTTTGAGAGTATGATGTAAAAAGAAGTCAAATACAGTAGCAAATGATTGTAGATTGTTAACCCCCCCCCCCCCCCTTTTTGTTTCATTGCTTACTTTTCTCTCTTGTTCTGTTCTCCTATGTTTCTCAGGATGGAGTCTGTAAAAGCGGCACTAGTAGCAAATGTATCTAACAGTTTTTCCTTTTCCACTCTGCTCATCTTATTGAGGCCAGGAGGCAGGCAATGTTCCTCATATCTCTAGCTGACATGGAGAGTTGAGTGCGTCCCCAAAGAGAGCCTAAGATGACTTGTTTAGAAATTGTCTTATATTTCAGCACTTTCCTCCAGTAGTGTAGCCCGCAAATCCATCCACCGATATCTACCAACCCCAACCCCCTTCTCTGTAAATAATTGAAGAGAAAGTTGGTGCTTCCAGAGCAATTTGTTGAATCCCCTTGTGTCTTCATGTTTGAAATGATTTAAAGTCCTCAGAGGAAGTGAACACAGTGGCACAATAGCTGACAGCTTTGAGCGCTGCATTCTGATACAGTTTAAGCTGAATAAGAACAGAGGGTGACCAAGACTGTCTCATTCCACACCCTTGTTCCCTGCTACCTGAATCAGTATTTTGAACACAAATTCCAGCACTAGCAAGGGCCTTGATCCACTACACTTTGGGACACTGATGACTCAAATATCTGCAACATGATTACAAGGTTGGACATTAAAATGTAGCTCGGTTATTCCTGTTATGTGACACGTTTTGAGCTCTGTGACAGTTTGAACTCCTGAGTATTTTTATACAGGGTGTAGAAAATTTTCCATTATAAGGGACTTTTTATGTTGCGATACGCTAACACAGACTTTTGATCATTTTTGCTCTGTTTCAAACCCTAGTGAGCTGCCTTGCTGTCTACTGCCTACCTAGGTGGTTGCCTTCTAAAGTATACTTTGATTAGACGTAAACACTAGGCATCTGCGTTCAGGGCGCGTGACGCAAATTTCATCATGAGCAGAGTGCTCGAGCACTGATCGTGTGCGGCCTGATTTTTCTGCCTGGAATAATTTGCATTAATTAGTGGGTTCACAAAGTGACCACCCTCACAAGTGAGTGGTTGTATTCACCAAGAAGTGTGAGAAGAAGTTGTAATCGTCTGTAAACAACATGGAGATGAATGTGGAAACAACAACAGTGGATGTGCACATCAAAAACGTGTGTGATGAGGTCAGGAGATGTCTGCATTTGTATAACATCTTTATGGGTCTAAACTCCAGAAGAGAATAGTCCATTATCTCATAGTTGTAGCATGTACAGTATGTGCCAGCCGCATGTGTATGCACACACATTCAAATACTTTGAAAGGCTGAGCATTTGCGTCAAAACCAAAGTATATTTTGGGCATAAGGCAGCATTCTAACTGAAATGGAATCTCATAATAACTGATTTGAAATTCTCTACATAGGCACCATGCAAATGATGAGCCTATGAAGCCTAAAAATGCTCTCTAGGTACTGTAGGCAGCTAGGTTTTGGAACAGAGCTTCTTTGCCCCCCATTTAAAAAATGTTAGCACTTCTTAGCTTTCCCCATCTCACATCAACATGACAAATGCACATGTAAGAATGTAGGCTATGTATTAGTAAAACTAGCTTTCAGCTAATAACAAAGACAATGACACTACCAAAGTGAACATCATGACAAATGGCCTTTTTTCATCAAAAAACAAAAAACAAAAACAAAACAAACAAAGCCAAAACTTTGTTATTAGCGAACACTCAAAAATGTGCTGATCAAGAGTTCCGAACATTTGCCAGAATTATGAAATGGCATTTTTGGGGAATGTTAGCAATCAGACTGAACAAATAAATCTATCAAAGAGATACTGAATTGCATACATGAATATTAATAAACCTGATCTTTATTTCAGAACTTTGCCACCCATCCTATAAAATACAGGATCGTCCCGTGTTTAAAGATAAAATTATGCGTCCCATATTGAATCAGTACGGTTTCCCGTATTTAAGCTGGCCAGATGGCGTCACTGTGAAAATCGTTCCAGATTGGCAATTTAACATTGATATAGTTGGAAAATTGGCCTATGGTGGGTAAAGGACCATCTGAAAAGACCACACATTGTGCTAAAACATGCTAATTCTGTGGAGGGTGTGGTAAGGGACCGTCTGAAAAGTCCACAAATGGTGGGAAAACTGTAGAGTTTTTTCTATATAAATGTTCAATAAGATCAAACAATGTATGAATACATTCATAAAGACAAGTACAGGTGAAGGAAAAAATAAACAAATAAATTAAAATTATTTAAAAAAAAATTAAAAATATGTATAAACCATCCAAAATGTATACATAAATAAGATAAAGAAGACAAATAATCTAAAAAATGTAAAGAAATATATTTTTAACATATAAATGATGTTTTTTTGTTTGTTTTTTTTATAAGTCATGGGTCAGGAAAGTTCTCATTTTAGCATATAAGAAAGGATATACAATTTTTATTAATAACGCATATTAACTCAATGCATTTATTGCTAAAATTGTGGAGGATGTGGTTAGCCCCCCTTAAGTGTCCCTTACTTCAAAAGTGGCAACCCTATTCAGGACACTGCTTAGATTTTGTTACAAAGTGCCTAAAATTAATCCTGAATCCTGATCCAAGCATTCACCGTTTTTAAGCTGAAGGAAGTGATGTTTCACACGTGATGTGTTGTTGCTAGCTTTAGCACATTAGCTAACCTCAGTTTAACACTTGTATTTCAAACATATTTACACAGAGAGGGTTGATAAGTCATTCAACTCACATTTGCAATGTGCTGTCTTCACAGAATTTTCACAAACTGCCACAATCACCCAGTTAGGACAACTCTCGTAGTAGTATAACATATATTTTTTTATTCTATATATATATGACATGGTATGGGCTTGGTCTTGGCAGACTAGATCTGCTCTACGCATGCTGCTGCTGCTGCTACTTGACATGAGTAAATATGCTGCTGCTGTTGCATGGAACCCATGCGCTGCTGCTGCTGACAGAGAAGCATGCTGCTTCTAATGAACAAACATAAAATCCCCATTCCCGTAGAGCATATCTAGACAAGTGGTGCTGGGGAGGTGGAGGGAGAAACGCTGCGTATTACCATGCTGCTGCAGCTGTGCCACTATGATGCGTAGGCGGGTTATATACAATGAGATGAGGACAAAAGGGGTTCTGATTGGTTAATGTAGCAAGGAGTGCCAGGGTGATCTATCAGCCTGTGCCACAGAGTTTCCAAACTGAACATAATTTGTCATTTCAGTTAGGACAACTCTCGGAGTACTGTAATATATTTTTTTATACTATATATATATATATGACATGGTATGAGCTTGGTCTTGGCAGACTAGATCTGCTCTACGCATGCTGCTGCTGCTACTTGACATGAGTAAATATGCTGCTGCTGTTGCATGGAACCGATGCGCTGCTGCTGCTGACAGAGAAGCATGCTGTTTCTACTGAACAAACATAAAATCTCCCAAAACCACGTTAAAAGAAAATAAGCAAGCAAATAAGGTCCATACCCCCCCCCCAGCAAGCAGATCTGACTGCCTGGCATGTGGGCTGCAGTGAGGTGGATTTCAGATGCATGTAGCTAGCAGTGTATCACTAGCATGTGTTAAAAATGTGTTCCCACTGGGGTTTATTTAGTGACCTGAATAAATATGTGTGATTGTTAAGTAATCCAAATTTTGCACATCTGCGCTGCTTGCAGAGTCGATAGGTTTAGTTGCTCGGTCCTTAGATGCCACAGTTGCAGCACCTAGACAGCACATTTGCGCTGTTTTTTCTTGCAGTGGTTTTTTTTTTGTATTTTTTGGCTTGAGCCAAGTTAGACAATGACTAGCATGGCGCAAGCTGACAGCACACCCTAGCCAGTTTAGGCGATGACTAGCACGGCACAGCTGACAGCATGCCCCAGAAACCACCTGTGCAATTGTATGATCAACTGAATCCAGAATACATCGCTTGAGTATTCAGATAATTTGAACTGGTCTAAGATACATGCTGTTCAAAACCAACATTCCATTCTTATAGATAGCCGACAAGGTAACTCGGGGTGCTGAAGTGATCTTGCTCCAGCTTTGAAGAGTGCTGGTGTATGCTTCTGCATACAGAGTCCCTTCTGGATACAAAGTCCTTTGAGTAGACATATTTGCTTCACTGCAGGCGAACCATGACTCGTCATAAGATATCCGTCGACCATTAGGAAGAGAGTGTCATAGAAGGAGGCAGAGTTCTGGGTCTCAGGTCTGGAGACATGTGGAGAGAGGGCAGAACTGTGTTGTATCGTGAGAGGTTTAGTTACTCGGCCTAAAGACTCTGCAGTTGCGGTACCTGAACAGCACATTGTGCTCAGCAGGCCGAGTAGATGACAAGCATAATGGATTATGATTGGACACCACTGATTGTGAATTATGAAGTGTAAACCACAGAGGGAATATTCTACTATTTAATATCTTGTACTTGAACAGTAGGTACGATCATGCGATGCAGCCTCAGACGCTATTGGTATATTGGTATGTATTTGTTGCTGCATTACACGAGCAGTATGTCTTTCAAAGCTTATAATGCTTGTCATGTGTGAGTGACCCTAGATGATACATACCGATTTATGCAAATCAAATGTACACCTAACTAAAATGATGGACAGGAGTATGCTGACCGTGCAAATAAATTCATCATATCAACAGGATCTTATGACATAAGTGGTTGTTTAAAAATGCCAAAGCATGCAAAATACAGCCTTACGTCCAACTACTACATGCTTGCTGATTTAGTTTTTATGATAGACTGAAACCATTTGTGTAAGGAAGCTTCCATAATAGTCAGTCTGGTATTACCGTGAGAGGGTCTGAACAGTATGTCTCTGGAAGATGCCTAGCAGCAAGGGTTTCTGCAAGGGAAGTCTCTAGACTGACACTGAAAAGGTGGAATAGAAGCTGCATCTAAAACAGTGGTTCTCAACCCAGGGTGGAGACCCACTAAGGAGCCTCGGCACACTTCCAGGGGGCCTCAAGATCTTTAAATTTATTTCGATAAGGAAGATTACTATGATTTAAATATTTATTACATTATATAACTTAATGAAAAGCTAAAATGAATACTCCCTTCAACATCTTGCTTTTAATGAAGAATGTACATTTCTAGATGTACTGGAGTACAAATTATAATGATGAATAGATTTAATTTATTGTCGATAGTAGTTTCTTTAATTAAAATTTGAAAACTGCTTTGTCATCATTACAGTAGAAATAGAGGAATATCTTATAAAAATGAAAAATACCCTACATGGAAGGCCTTCGAATATTTTCTCTGACAGTGGTGGGCCTTGAAGTCAAAGGGTGGAGAACCACTAATCAAAATCCATTCAGGTACATTTTCAAACAGATTAATGGTATTCAGAGGGCATGCATGCATTTATACATCAATAACGTTGAAACAACTGAGATGGCCATTATGCTTTAAAATATAAAATCAAATATGCTTATATGACAAGTTTAAAGCTGCTCTGATGCTGCCATTATTATACAAAACTAGCGTACAAAACTTACACCGAGGCTGAGTTTGTAGAGTAGGGAGATTTATGCAGAGTTCAGAATGGCACACCACCCCCACTACCTCCGCCACATGTGTAAATGGCAGAAATAGCATGAGAAGTATGGTAGTATGCAATTCTGAACCAATCGAGTTCAATCTAGACAGATAACTTTCTGCTGAAATACTATTCCAAAGCATTTTAAAAACAAATGATAAGCAATTCTGCTCGCTTAAAACTGAATTGTGCAGGTACAGAGCAGGCTTGACACAGCTATGTAAAGATACCTTTAAAAGCTTGAATTCTTTTCTAGAGAAAAAAAAAGAATTTAAAATGTATCTCGTTACCTGCTGAAATCTCTTACGAAGGATGGTGTTATGCTACCGCAGAAGGAATCATACAGCTGTAAATAAAGGATTTGCTGCTGGCAATAGAATGGTGTGACGTCACGATTAGCCAAAGGACCCCAGCGGTTCCTACAGGTGATGCCGGAGATCTTTATATACTCTATGACGACATATCCAAAGAAAGATCTTTATCTCCTCTTCAGCGTAGCGCCCATAGTTGACAGTAGACTGCTGCGTTAGCTGAATTATTAGGCCCCCTTTATAAGGACTCTGGTGATAGCTGCCTGTAATAACATTATAAAATAATGCTCGTCTATGAGATCTTTCGATAACATAATCGCTTCCATGACAGGATCGTCAGCTGCAGTTTATATGTTGCGTTTAGCGGTAGATCGGCATCACCGTTGAGATGTTAACACTCGGCCTAGTAGGCTGGGGCATGCCCGGAAGATGATGTTTCCTTCAGTGTCTTTGCAGATAGGGATTCCAGGATCTCGTACGATACATTTGGAATTTTCTCGTAGCAAAACACGTTTAAATATAAAGAGGACATCAATTTATATTAATGTAACAGCGCTCTTTACTCATCTCATTTGTATAAAAAACACAGGTTCTATATTCCTTAAAATGCATTAAAAAAATTAAAGCATGCTTTATTCATTATAACCGTACAGTGAGAGCTTTAACAGCATCATTTTTTGTTCCAGCATTTTTCTGTGAAGCTGCATTGAAACGATGTGTGTTGAGAAAAGTGCTATACAAATAAATATGACATTAAAAACATGGAAAGAATATAATGAAACAGCCTTACAGTGTTAAAAATATCATTCTTATGCACTAACAGCAGAATAAGTTCAGAGCAGGAAAACAAAATATGTTTGTAGAACAGAAAAAGCGCCCCTTCCTCTACAGAGGCAAAATTGTTTTTCATTTTATTCGTTTTGGCCTCAGTGAGAATAGACCTTTTGCTGGCAGTTCGTCTTGCAAAGTCATCACGAATTTGGTGTAAATGGGCCTTAATAGTTAATCTTTGTCGTGCTCCTAAAATGAATGATACCTCAAATCGTGCAGCTTGTTAAGGGGAGCTGTGCTGCTACTTTTTAAAGCGATATATAGACTGATGTAGAAAATAAAACAGTTGAAAAAAATTCCATAAACTTACAATGAGCCGCACAATGTTGAGTGACCAGAATGTCACAGATAGAGATTTGAAGGTGGGCTATTTTGACTTGAGCCTGTATACAACAACCTAGAACACCCTAGCAACTGCAATGCACTAACAACAGCTGTGGCCCAAATTGTATACTTCCGCACTATTCTACACTATTTTGTAGTATAAGAAGTGGGTTCACACTGAAAAATATTACAAGACGCAGAGTACTACGAGTACCCGGATGATTCACTTTCACACGAAATAACGGAGTGTGAAATGTTGGACACTTCTTGCACTCAACGGTCACGGTTTGCCCTACGTAGCGGAAGGGGCGGTGTTAACTAGCCACAATGCTGGCACAACAAAACAAATGACAAATTAAGTTCAGTTAGGAAACTCTGTGGCGCAGGCTGATAGGTCACCCTGGCATTCCTTTCTACGTTAACCAATCAGAACCCCTTTTGTCCTCATCAAATTAAATATAACCCACCTACGCATCGTAGCGGCACGGCTGCAGCAGAATGGTTAGACGCAGCGTTTCTCAAGACTCCTGCAGCCATAATTTTCGCAATTTTCTCCTTGTTTTCCCACCTTCATGCCTCATCTCGAGCTTCAGACCCAGAAAGTCCCTTTTTCCTAGAAGATCGGGGAGCTGATCAAGTATGGACTCCCAAACCAAACTTCTCTTTTTTAATGCCTGGATAATATAACACAAGGTGCAGTGATATAAATACATGTGGAAAAATGTACATTAAGGAAAAACGGGTATTGAAAATATGATGCATAACTTTAAAAAGTATATTTAATAAAACACAGGCTTGCAGACTTTTCTTTATTTAACTATTGCATATTTGTAAAAAAACAAAACAAAAAAAAAACTGTTACAGAAATTCTTTATGTGCATATTTACTATAAATATGCAGTAAATAAATAATACAGAAGCTTTCACATTCTTTCTTTCTTAGAATATTAATTTAATTTGCAGATACCTCATATTATATAATATACCTGATATTTTGTCTTAATTTATATTATTTAACACTGTACCTGTTATATTATCTTTTCAATAAAAATAGCAGTGAGGTTCTACAATTAGTTCTAAGTTATTGCATGTAATGTGATTTTTAATGTGATATTATACTACGAGCTTAGTTCAAACTAATTGCCGAACTTCACTGCTATTTTTAATGCCTGAATAATATAACAGGCACAGCATTAATTAATATACATTAAGACAAAACACCAGGTAGATTATATAATATGAGGTATCTGCACATTAAATTAATATTCTACAAAAAGTATGTGTTTACAGCTTCTTTATTATTTATTTACTGCATATTTGCATTGAATTCAGAGTTTTTTTTTGTCGGTAAGACGAGTGAAAGAGCACAAAACCTGTGTTTGCCAGTTGATTAGTGCAACCAGTGCACTCATTAGTCAATCAGTTTCATCCCAAAAAATCGACTGCTCTCTGTAAAAAAAAACAAAAAAAAAAACTTTGGATTGTCGGCAGACAATTTGTTGGACCCGATGTGAATAGCGCCATAGGAGTGGATTGAGTCAAAAGCTCATTCGGAACGAACATTCGCACCGAAAAAACAGGCTTGGTGTGAATACATTTATATTTATGCATTTGGCAGACGCTTTTATCCAAAGTGACTTACAGTGCACTTATTACAGGGACATTCTCCCCAGAGCAACTTGGAGTTGAGTGCCTTGCTCAAGGACACAATGATGGTGGCTGTTGGAATTGAACCAGCAACCTTCTGCTTACCAGTTCTGTGCGTTAGCCCACTACACCACCACCACTCAGACCAATAGGCCTTTAGCGTTAGGGGTTTGTTCAAATCTCTATGTATAAGTAACAGCAGTAGTGATGCTTGCCTTTGCAAACTCCACTAACTTATAATGTTATTTATAGCCTTTCAGAGTGACATAAAACTATCAGGAAGAAAGATGGAGAATGGGATTGGGACAACTCGCAGACCAGATTTGAACCTGCATTGCGCAAAAGAGCAGCACATATCAGTGTGTCTGAAACTAAGCCACAGCTCTGACAATAACTAACGAGTTTGAGAGATTGGATAGGTGTTCCAGTGTGGAGCTCTCTTCTTCTCTCCTCCTCTCCCTTGCTCTGCACCCACACCTCATGTGCTCCACACACACCATTAGTCAATGGCACCAGACTGCTCTTCATTTAGTTTCTGTTATTTTTGTAGTGTTGGGTAGAGAGCACTGCAGAGTTAAGTTTTAAAGAGATGGAGGAACGAGTCGAAATACATTTTTGTGGTAATCAACATTATTCCACAAATGCTGTCGATTGAGCTTAACTTGTATTGAACCCGGAATATTCCTTTAAATTCAAACACTGCGGGGCCTGGGTAGCTCAGTGGTAAAGACGCTGGCTACCACCCCTGGAGATTTCGAGTTCGAATCCAGGGCGTGCTAAGTGACTCCAGCCAGGTCTCCTAAGCAACCAAATTGGCCCGGTTGCTAGGGAGGGTAGAGTCACATGGGGTAACCTCCTCATTATCACTATAATGTGGTTCGTTCTTGGTGGGGCGCGTGGTGAGTCGTGCATAGATGCCACAGTGGACCTCCACACAAGCTATGTGGTAATGCGCTCAATGAGTCATGTGATAAGATGCACAGGTTGACAGTCTCAGACGTGGAGGCAGCCGAGATTCGTCCTCCACCACCCACACTGAGGCGACTCACTATGCCACCATGAGGACTTAGAGCACATTGGGAATTGGGCATTGCAAAAAATTTTATCTGCATGGGCCTAACAAAATGCTAAATTACTAACATGACCCTAAGCTTGAAAACTGACAATCTAGTAGTGTAATAATTTACACTTGAACCCATATTTAATGTAATCTGCAGTGTTGGGGGAGCTAATTTGAAACTTTAGCTTGTCAAACAACTTGTAACTTAAAGTAGTTAAACTGCAATAAAGCTACTCTTAAAAAAGTAGTTACAGTAGCTACACTACAAGATACTTACAAAAACTACTTGAGTACTCGGACTAATTACTCATCGAGTACTCGAGGGGCAATGACATGTACATAACTGTATATATAATGACATATAATAACGTCTGACAAACATCTTTGGCTGCTGCATTGAGTCTTGTTGTTCCAGTGTATCATCTATTCATTATTATAGATTGTTATTAAATAATCTTTTACAAAATGTACAATAGATTGCATAATCAAAATATAATGCATCATATTTTGTCATTATGTGAAGATTTGCTGCTCAACTTAATGAAAAAATGTGCGTTAGTCTGTTCTTCCTTCAGGTTACCATAGTAATCTTAGTAAACGCGCACCAGTTTTTTAGTGTCTGTCTGAACCGTCTATTTTCAAATCACAGTTGGCTTAACAGGAGACACCATAACCATCGTGTTTTAAGTTGAAGTTCAGTTCTGAAGACTCTGCATTCTGTTCCATTTTGCTGCGCTCTGTCTAGCTGTTTGAAACACTCGCCTGCTGTATATGCGCTTCTTCAGCACGTTAGTCCACTGCCACATGCCTGGTGTGTGTGTTTGTGTGTGTGTGTCCAAGTGTTCGCTTCTGTGGGGAAAGCCACGATGCTCCGTATTGTTGTTGCTGTGGTGATTCATGAAGCGTTCCATTCAACTCGGAGAGTCGGAATTTCCACCTTTCAACTGGGGAAAGTGCAACAGAATGACACTTTGTGTCAGACTTCTAACTTGGAAACTCGTGCGGAAATCTTCAACTCCCATTTTGTCGAGATTCAGTTGTGTGTTACATCACGCAAACATTTCGGCACCCAGGGCTTGGAAGTTTACAGTCAGTGACAAACATTCACTTTTATTAGATAATATCCATTAACGGGTCAAATTTCTTACATTAAATGGCAATAAAATGTGTTTAGCAAACGTTTTGCAGAGACAGGTGTTCAAAACACGGTTAATTACTCTCTCTTTTGATTATCACAACGATAGAATTGCAGCGTCGGATATCAGTTTGGTTGCTATGAGACGTCTCTGACAATCAATGTACCCCTCAAAATCACAATGTAATCAATCTCAAAATTAAAAATAAGCTCTCTCTTTGACATGTTTGTGTTTAGTTGTCAGGTAATTGTCACTGAATTTCGAATTAAGTGAAAAGTCACATAATGCATGATCACCATCAATCATTGTTTTCATGATTGATCATTGCTGCCACGTCCAAGTACCCGAGTACTCATGCCCATCCCTAATTATTTCTGCCTCGGCTCCTTTGCTGTGTTCCAATACAATGTAACAAATGTAACATTTTGTGATGCTATACCGCTAAGGGCCGAAACATACTGCAGACACATCTTGTAACGCAAGCTCGATTTCACGCGTCAGACTGCAATTCATAACACAACGCAACTACGTGTTGCATTTTCAACATCATGGCAGAGCAACAGTTTGAAGAGAATATTGCTGAGCAAGTTAAGTTAAAGTTAACATATTTATTGCAATTTACCAGAATAATTTCACGTCCAGTTAAATGGCACAGACATTTGATGGTAACTCTATCACCCCCTTGAATACTGAGGTTTGTTTCCACCACGGTAATGCAAAAACCCACATTATACATGTTCAGCCGGACCATGTGTTGGCAATTCAGAGGCCAAGCGCTCACATTTGCATTCACATACTTTTGTGGAGTATGTTTCGACCTTAAATGTTGGAAAATGTAGCTTGTTACTGGAATAACTGCACTATTTTGAAAACAGCTGAACTGCTGTTACGCTATGGAAATATTTAGTTAGTAGCGTCGCTACTCCCCAACACTGGTAATCGGAGTATTTTCTTTTACTTTGTGAATATTTGTTCATGGTTTTTGTGTATGAGGGCATTTCCAGAAACCTGTCAATGTTGGCATTTTTCTAATTAGAATTTTCTACCAAGTGACAGATGAATTTGCGGCAAAATACCGTGGAGTTTGATGGGACGCACAGCCTTAACAACAAAACCTAGGTAATAGTTGCATTTTATTATTTGTATTTAGCATAGGTATGCTCCTGTCCTTGACTTTATCAGAACAGAATTGCAACTCATCAGATCGCCCATCAGAGCCACTGCCTCATATTAAATGTGCATTGCAGCATATTTGCTCCAATATTCTAAATCTTATCACCTTATTTACAGCATCATAACTGCACAATGAATTGACCTCAGCGCACTGAATGCAAATAGAATGGCTACAGCAGCACTCAATGCTTGCAGGCTTTAACTTTCCCCATTTAGAGAGCCTTTTTTTATTTTATTTATTTTCTTTATTTGGAATGCCCAATTCCCAGTGCACTCTAAGTCCTCATGGTGGCGTAGTGACTTGGATGGCAGAGGACGAATCTCAGTTGCCTCCACATCTGAGACGTCAATCTGCGCATCTTATCACGTGGATTCTAGCACGTGTGGAGGCTTCATGCTATTCTCTGTGGCTTTCCCCACTGAGAGCAAGAACCACAATATAGCGACCGTGAGGAGGTTACCCCATATGACTCTACCCTCCCTAGCAACTGGGCCAATTTGGTTGCTTAGGAGACCATGCCCTGGATTCGAACCTGCGACTCCAGGGGCGGTAGACAGCGTCTTTACTCGCCGAGCTACCCAGCCCCCCCTCCTAGAGAGTCTTTTAACAAATGACAATCAATAGGAATTGCAGGAATATAGCAGAATAACTGCAGTGTTTAATCATACTGGGGGCTGCACTTATTTTACACAGCTCTCATTTTTCTTGCCCTGCACATACTCCCTGCCTCGACCTAATGCTTCTCTGCCTTTCTTCCTTTTTTTCTCAAACAGAACAGATGCTGAAGAACTTTTCTTCCTCTGTGTACAAAGTTTGATAGTTTTGGGTTGTGTATGAATGTAATACAAAAGAAGGAGGTCAGTAGGAAGTGATCACAGTTTAGTAAAAACCACCCGATTGCTGGTGCTGGACAGATTGTGAAAGTGTCAAGTGATAAGCAACCAGACATTTTGTCAGTCAGTTTGATTCTATGGCCCCGTTTACATCTGGTATTAAAAATTGTGTTTTGGACGATCCGTTTGTAACGGGACGCCACTAAAGACAGGTGTAAACTGTGTCCAAAACGTTTTGAGATTTCCCCATTTCAACCACACTGGACTCACAGTGTAAATGCTTATCCTATTGAATGCACCGCCCACTCACTTGTCAATCAACTGATGCGCTAAAACACAAGATTAAACTTTGTCGGTTACATGTGCCTTTAAAAGGAAATAACCATCCAATCTGAAAAATGTAACAAGCAAATACATGTACATGCACAACAAGAAATTCACGGAAGTTCTTTAGTGTCTGATGTGAACATGAAGTGACACAGATGAGGAGCACACACATCTGAAGCAGGTACTCCACTAAAATAACTGGGAATTCTGCTTGAAACGTCATGTTTGTGCTTTGATTAAATAAAAGTTTTTTTTTTTTTTTTTGCTTTATTATCTTGTAGTAATACACTGAAGTAATGATTGATATATGTCATTATGAAATCAGAGACCATCCCCATGAAATCTGAAAACAAGTGGTCAAAAGTGATGAATATTATGATGACCAGGTATAAACGGTGAAGTGTCTTGCTTGTCCACTTGTGACTGAATTGCACAAAACAATTCATAATACCAGGTGTTAATAGGACCTATTTATAGTGCCATCGAGCTGGTTAGCCCTGCCCATGGTGAAATCTCATTGGTTCAAAATCTTGTTCACTATATCCTTGTGTGACCTCCGTATCCTCATGCACATACAATATGTTTTGTCTTCGCTATATGCTATGCATAATTTAATTTAATTTAAACGGACTGATCTCAGATCAGGACACTCAGGATTAAAAGTGTGATGTTCTGGAAGAAACGCCAATAAAATTACACCTGATAAGAATGTTTTTACATTGAAATCTGTTTGAGTCAAAAGACTAAAGTCTCTAGTTTTATCCGATATGCCATTTCGAATATTTCATAGATTTATCACAAAACGGCACGCTGTTAAATGCAACAACCACAGACCCTTAAAATTCCTATATTTACTGTGCATTATCACATTAAGAATCAATGGGTTCATCCAAAAGATGTCAGATGTTGCTTTCAGAGGCTGTATATGGAGTTAGGGTGAAAATAAGGTGCATTTCAAACTGTTCTGAGACCAGTGCAGACAGACAGCACGCTGGAGGTTAAGTCATTCACTAAATAGGGAGCAAAGGAGCATCCTGTAGCTTCCCTATGCATTCAAATGCATTCACTCCAAACTTCCAGTCAAAAGTTCAGTTTCAGGCTGCAGATGTTTGCACCACTCAACATGTTTGGCAGACATAGGACAATGGTAATCAGTACATAGATTCAGAATTTATGATGCAAAGTTTTATTTTAATATGGTTAGTAGTGATTGGTCAATGCTGGCCATTACTTTGAATCTGAATTATTTGTGCTAATTTCTGATTGGTAAAATGCTTCACTAGCTATCACTTAGCTAGTCAGATCATTTTTATTTGTATAGTTTACTATTTGTGCATTTCCCAAAACACATTGTTCTAAAGCAGCTTTACAGAAAATCAGCTGTAATATCTGTAACATCTCAAAAACATGAAAAGCCAACACACCTGGAAACATAATTAACAAATTGATTAACATTTTTTTTTTTTTACTTTCTATAGCTTGGTATTACTGTATTTCAAATTTCACAGCTTAATCCCACTGTCCACATATGAGGACATCAGTTTTTAGGAAAACTGTTTGCTCTAAAACAGTTATTTTATTTTATTTATTTATTTATTTTGCATATTTATTAGGGGCTACTAGTTACAAATCAAAAATGTAAATGGAAAATGCACATGGCAGTCACGCTCGGGTCTCAGGAGGATAACTGTACATATTAAACATCAAATTTGTTCTGATTGGCTGTGATTGTGTTGCGTCATGCCACTTTTTCATTTTTAGTGTAAACAGATAAATTACTTGTCTCATCAAACCTGGTCAGGACAGTGGTAGGTAACACTGACACAATAAGCTCAAGGAACAAGCTCTGTTTACTGCTGGAAGAGTTAGAATGATTGTCAGAACTTAATAAGTGAGAAGCAGTTATGAAATTGGGAGTAGCATTGTGTGTTTGTGTGTAGTAAAGCACATGAGGTTTCACAATAGTTAGATTAATGATGCAGTAAAGCACACACACTGAGAGTCTCTCCACTGCAGTCTTTGTCACACTACAGTACACACACACAATATACACTCTTAAAAACCACACAAAAACAGACTCACAGTGTGGTGGCTTGGTTTTCCTCAGCCCACACACACACACTCTCTTTTTCAAAATCATACATTCATATTATTGCACATCGTAAATGCACATTTAGACATTTATTAGTCCATTTAAGGTCCTGCTTAGCATCTCAATCGGGTTCAAGTCAGGACTTTGACTAGGCCACTCCAAAACTTTAATTTTGCTTCTTTTGAGCCATTCAGAGGTGGACTTACTCTCATTTTGGATCATTGTCTTTTGCATAATCCAGTTGCGCTTGAGCTTCAACTCATGGACTGATGACCAGACGTTCTCCTTTAGGATTTTCTGGTAGAGAGCAGAATTCATGATTCCCTCAATTATTGCAAGTTGCCCTGGCCCTGAAGCAGCAAAGCATCCCCACACCATCATACTGCCACATCATGCTTGACTGTAGGTATGATGTTTTTTTTGTGGAATTCGGTGTTTGATTTACACCAGATGTAACGATACCCCTGTCTTCCAAACAGTTCCACTTATGACTCAACAGTCCACAGAACATTCTCCTAAAAGGTTTGAGGATCATCAAGGTGTGTTTTAGCAAAATTCAGACGAGCCTTAATGTTCTCCTGGGTTAGCAGTGGTCTTCGCCTCGCCACTCTTCCATGGATGGCAATTTTTGCCAGTGTCTTTCTGATAGTAGAGTCATGAACAGTGACCTTTATTGATGCGAGAGAGGCCTGCAGTTCCTTGGATGTTGTCCTTGGCTTTTTTGTGACTTTCTGGATGAGTCGTCGCTGTGCTCTTGGAGGAATTTTGGAAGGTCAGCCACTTCTGGGAAGGTTCACTACTGTGCCAAGTTTTCTCCATTTGGAGATAATGGCTCTCACTGTGGTTATTTGGAGTTCCAGAGTCTTTGAAATAGCTTTGCAACCCTTCCCAGACTGATGTATTTCAATCACCTTTTTTCTCATAATTTTTGGATTTTCTTCAGTAGCACAGGTTGAGACCTTTTAGCCAGATTCATGCTACTGAAAAAGTTCTATTTAGGTGTTGATTTGATTGAGCAGGGCTGGCAGTAATCAGGCCTGGGTGTGTCTAGTCCAGTTGAACCCTTAAGGGCAAATACTTTTTCACACAGTCCTGGTTGGTATCGGTTAACTTTTTTGCTTCAATAAATAACATTATCATTTAAAAACTGTTGTAAGGGGGTTCGGTGGAAAGGAGGAGGCGAGAACCGGCTTGACAACTTAAATAATAATTTAATAAACAACTTAAACAAAACACACAACTATAAACACACAGTACAGCTGTCTGTAATTCTCTCTCTCTCTCGAACTGTCGTCCCCGGCCGCCTTTATCCCTCGCGCGCCCCATCAGGCTGATTGGGGACCGGGTGTGTCTCATTCCAGCCCGGCCCCGCCCTTCTTGGCTCTACACTCCTCCCGGCGTTGCCTCAGGCCGGGGAGCCCCCGGCATGACGTACATCCCCCGCCCTTGCCTTCCTCGACCTGGGAGGAGACAGGAGGGGAAAAACAACAAAACAAAATGGCGAGGGAAAGGCCAACACGGAGCGACAGAGAGAGAGAGAGGAGAGAGAGAAAAAAGAAACTCACCGGTTCTCTGATGCGCCGTCGCGTGGTCCTCGATCATTACTCCACCCTCTCAGGTGGACTGCAGCCGCTTCTCCCCGGGCGGACCAGAGTCAGACCTCCGACCCCCAGTGGACAGAACGCCCCTCCGCGTTCCCGGCGTCCCGTGGGGACACTCCTCCGCCCCTGGCAGCGGCCCTACCACTCCAGGCGGTCGGGGAGTTGCTTCCCTCCTCCCCCTGCGGACGGCGGTCTTCTCTCAACCCCTCCGTGTTCCCGGGGGACGGCAGGGCACTCCTCCGCCCCCCGGCAGCGGCTCCCTCGCTCCAGGCGGTCAGGGAGTCCCGTCCCCACTCGCCTCGCGGACGGCGGCCGTTCCCCGCGTCCGGGTGGTCGGGCTACTCCGTCCCCCGTTGGACGGCAGCGGCGCTCCCCTGGGTGGACGGCAGTGTCGAGGACTCTGCGACGGGAATCCCTCCTCCTTCCCGGGTTTCGGCACCAGTGTAAGGGGGTTCGGTGGAAAGGAGGAGGCGAGAACCGGCTTGACAACTTAAATAATAATTTAATAAACAACTTAAACAAAACACACAACTATAAACACACAGTACAGCTGTCTGTCATTCTCTCTCTCTCGAACTGTCGTCCCCTGGCCGCCTTTATCCCTCGCGTGCCCCATCAGGCTGATTGGGGACCGGGTGTGTCTCATTACAGCCCGGCCCCGCCCTTCTCGGCTCTACACTGTATTTTGTGTGTACTCAGACTGCCTTTGTTTTATGTTGGATTTTGTTTTAATTTTTGAAACAATATAGGATGAGATATACACAAAACAGAAGACATCAGCAAATACTTTTTCACAGCACTGTATTAAACTTTAGTATGTACTTTAAGTAGCCGTGCACCGGTTGTGCTACAGACACGAATGATACTTGAATGCCATATCTAGGGACCACAACATCCGAATACTTCCACACTGCAGATAACTCCGATTTGGTTTTCAGCTCTTATTAGGATTGACTTGTAAGCGATGAAATGTGATCTGCGTGTTCAGACTGTAGTCAGTATCCACATCGGTTGCTATAGAATTAATGTAAGTGGCATGCCGTTGACAAGAGACTTTGTCATAAAACAGATGAGAGTAGCTGTCAGTGTGGGAAGAGAGGACGAAAAACCGGAGATTTTGCCTCTCTTCATGTCTATTATGACATCTCGCCACAATGCTAAATTCACAAGGCGCATGAGAGAATATTAGTGACAGAGGCATTTTATGCATTCATGCATAGCCTAAACTGTGTCCAAAATTGCCGACACATTCACTCATTCACTGTTCACTACATAGTGAATATAGTTTGCTGTATGAGCAAAGACTCAGCAGATTGACACAATATTGTCTACTCTGTATGATGTAACAAACACATGTCCCGGATGAACAAAAAACTGCTTGAATTATAATCTAACCATTTAGACTTCTAAAAATCTGATTTTAAATGGATTTCAAAGTGCATGTTTTGGATCAAGTTTGTAAACATTGATTTACGTGTGGCCTTTTGCTGCTCAGATTACAAATTTGAGTTTAATCTGAGTTGAAAATGCCTGAAGAAAATGTCTGAATCTGGATTTGTGTTGCCTGAACAAAGCCATAGGGACTTGGGGGTGGGCTCTTTTGACTTAGAACAATGAGCAACCACCCAGAACCCAACCACATCAAAATGCACTAAAACCACCCAGAACACCCTAGCAACCACATATAAATGCCCTAAAACCACCCACAACACCACAGCAACCGCTTAGCAATGCCCAAACACCCTAGCAACCATATATAAATGCCCTAAAACCACCCACAACACCATAGCAACCGCATAGCAATGCCCAAACAACCACTATGCAGTTGCTATGGTTTTAGGGCATTTATATGTGGTTGCTAGGGTGTTCTCTGTGTTTAGTGCACCTTTGCAACCACATAAAAATACACGAAAACCACTCACAACACCCTAGCAACCACATTAAATTACTCTTAAACAGAACGCCCTAGCAACCACATAGAATTGCAATAAAACCACCCGCAGCACCCTAGCAACCGCATTCAAATACATGAAAACCACTCACAACACCCTAGCAACCCCATTCAAATACACAAAAAACACTCACAACAACCTAGCAACTGCATAAACATTCATGGAAACCACTCTCAGTGCCCTAGCAACCACATAGAAATGCACTAAAACCACTCAGAACACCCTAGCAACCACATAGAAATACACTAAAACCACTCACAACACCCTAGTAACCCCATAGAAATGCACTAAAACCCCAGATAACACCCTAGCAACCAGATAGAAATGCACCAAAACCACAGAGAACACCCTAACAACTGCATAGCAGCGCCCAAACAACCACCAAGAACACCTTCACAACCGCATAGAAATGCACTAAAACCACTCAGACTACCTTAGCAGTGCCCTAGCAGCCACTTAGTAGTTTTGTGGTGGGTGTGAGCTCTTTTGACTTGAGCCTGTAACTGACCACCTAGTGACCACCCAGAAAAACAACCGCATAACATCACACCAAAAACGCCTCTAGCACACCTTGTCAACCACCCACAACACTCTAGCATCATGGTGGTGAGTTTTGCACGGGCAAGCGCCACTCAAATTTTCTTGAAAATGTAACAATCTAGTGTATGTTGTTCTCCCATGCCTACAGTTTTTACACACATGCACGCTACAGCTTTCAATCACTACCCTGCTGAAGCATGCTGCAGCCTATTAGTGGCCAGCAAACAGTGCCACTGCCAGAGGGTCTCTCTCTGCTTCTCCATCGCCTGCGGGCACTAAAGCTGAGGTGCACAGGAGTGGGCTCTCTCCCAGTGGTATAGAGAGCTCTACCTCAACTTAATTGTTTCCCGCAGTGGTTGTAGTTGCATTCTCACACACACACACATAATCAGGGCTCGAGTTGAGGGGGGATGCGAGGGGATGGCATCCCCCTTGTTGCAAGAAATATCAAAAAGCATCCCCCTTACCATCCCCTTTAGATCAATTGTGTCATGTATTACTTAGAACTAATCATGCAAGTAAAATACTGAATTTTCTACATTTGATAAATAACAGACTTTAAATAAGGGCGATTAGCCAATCAAATTTTATTTCAACATGTGTGGTTGCCAGATTTCTATAGGTGAAATCCCCCAATTAGATCTTGACACTTGTACAGTTTGGAAATATTCTGGCAGGGCGACGCTTTAGTCATGCAATCTGGCAAACTTGAGTGTGCAAGCTCTCTCTCCACTGTAAAAAGATGCCGGTTTTCTGAAAATACCGGCAAACAGGTATGTTGGAGTTTAGCAATGGGTTGACATGTTCTTCCTAGTGTTCACATTAAACTTATGCCACTGAAGGTAATGCACGATTTCAAAAGTTTCTCAGATTTTCAAAAACGGCCAAGAGAACAGTTCAAGAAAATATTTAGTCTTTCATTAAAAAGAAGATAACTGAATGTAAGATATTACTATTACAAATGTACACAACATGTACATGTTTTTAATTCAAACAATTTTCAGGGTTTCGCCCATATTTTCTGACTTTAAATTCATATTGATATTTTTTCTGGGGCTTAAAATAAAAAAAGTCATGTGGTGTCCAGAGACAGTAAAAAAAAAGTCTTATTAAAAAGTGAAATTCCTGAAAAAAGAAATGTTGGCATGACTAGTGCAGAATAATCTTTTATTGTTATTTCTTGAAGAAAAAAAAGCAGTGAAACAATTGTGTTTTAAAATATTTAAAAACGCTTTTGTCCACCAAATAAAAGCAATTGGGTGTAACCAACATGTAGGTTTATGTTTACCATAAAACAGAGCGGACACCTTTAGACCCTCAAGACTGAGCGTAAAATAAAAAAATAAAAACATCTGATATTTATTTTGACATTTTTATGAAAAGGCACATTTTGTTCAAGTCATGTGGTGTAACCCTGAGAAAACTTCTTGATATGTGTAACAGTTCAAGGACGGGCAAGGAGGAGGCGGGAACCGGCTGAACAGTAAACGTAAGGTTTAATGTAAAACTCAACTTAAAACAACATAAAACATAAGACAAACAGACACACACAACGCGGCCGCGTGCGTCTCTCGCTCTCTCTCTCAAACCGCCGTCTCCAGCTGCCCCTTATCTCGCTCTCCCGGCCATGCTCCATCACGGCCCAGCCACGCCCTCCTCCTCGTCACACTCCTCCCCCGCCCGATTCAGGCCGGCGCACCACCGGTCTGACTAACCCCCCCCCCCCCGAGTGGTGGTGGCATAGTGGACTATAGCACTGAACTGGTAAGCAGAAGGTTGTTGGTTCAATCCCCACACCCACCACCATTGTGTCCTTGAGCAAGGCACTTAAATCCAGGTTGCTCCACGGGGACTGTCCCTGTAATCAGGGCACTATAAGTCACTTTGGATAAAAGTGTCTGCTAAATGTATAAATGTAAATGAGACGCTGCCCTTCTGGTCATTCTGTCAGCCGGTGGTCCACCCTGCCTCCTGTGAACCTGAGGGAGAGACAAGGGGAGGCATGGGGAGGGGGAGGGGGAGAGGGAAAGGGCGAGTGGAGACACACACACACAGAGAGAGAGGAGAGAGAGAGAAGAACTTGCTCGCCGGATGCTCTGTCGCCCAGTTTGCAACCGCTCCTCCGCCCTCTGGCGGACGCCGGCTCGCTCCTCCCCCGGCGGATGGCAGTGAGTCCTCCGGCCCCTGGAGGATGGAACCGCTCCTCCCCTTCTCGGCAGATGGCCACGGTTCCTCCGGCTATCAGCGGCCGTCTGCCTGTAGACAGAGGGGTCGCTGCTGGCCGCCGAAAGCTGGAGGAACCGCGGATGGCAGCGGCGAGGACTCCGCGACAGCACATCCCTCCTCCCTCCCGGCTTTCGGCACCACTGTAACAGTTCAAGGACAGGCAAGGAGGAGGCGGGAACCAGCTGAACAGTAAACGTAAGGTTTAATGCAAAACTCAACACCTTGAAACAACATAAAACATAAGACAAACAGACACACACAACACGGCCATGTGCGTCTCTCTCTCTCGAACCGGCGTCTCCGACTGCCCCTTATCTCGCTCTCCCGCTGATCAGCTGATTCAGCGCTGGCCGTGCTCCATCACGGCCCGCCACGCCCTCCTCCTCATCACAATATGTTTGACTCAAAAATTCATAATATTTGTTTGAAAAGTGTTTGAAAACTTTTTGGAAATTAATGATCAAGTTGTTTATACTCTCATGTATTCAAAGTGCACATAAAGTATTATAAAACTTTTTACTTGATGGTTCACCACATGACAATTTTAAAGTTTAAATTTGTTTTGTAGAAAATCCTATGAAGGTTTTTAAAAAACTTTTAAATAGAATAATAAAATAATATATAAATAAAAAAATAAAATAAAAAAAATTTGACCACAAATTATTTTACAAGTCGACACTGCACATAATGACACTACATCTGTCATGAATCATTCCAAAAATGCAAGCAAAAAGCAACCGTTCTACTTGCAGTAAAAGCCAAGACGCCACCAAAGTGATTGTAGTGACAAATAACCATTGTTCATCCAAAGTTAACAAAGCCATAACTTTGTTTTTTGCAAACACTCTAAAATGTGCTGAGCAAATGTTTAGTTTGGAACTGATTGTCAGAATTATGAATGTCATTTTGGGGAATGTGAGTAATCAGACTGCATAATTCAATCAATCAGAAAGATATTGATTTATGAGCAGTGATACTCCATCTGAGCTCTGGATCAGAGTTTAAACTGGACAGACATATTGCAGGCTCAGAGGGGCTTTGAGTCAGCGCCATCCAATACCGTATCCCATAATCCTGACTCAAAAGCCCTTTGGAAGGACTTTATGACTGATTGGCACATAGGCCTAAGATTACAAGTGCTCCAGTTGATCAAATTTTGTAGTTCTGTAGTAAGTGTATTGCTCAAACTTAGTTTAACCCTAAGTATTAAACTTCAGAGTGTAACTTGTTCCCGTACCATTTGCTATGGACACGAATGATGCCTCAAATCATGCAGCTTATTGAGGAGTGGTATTATTCTACTTTTAGAAGCGATCAGATTTATGAATTTCGCCTAGCGGATGATAAAATAGGCGGGGAAAAAAACAAAGACTTCCACTGAAGGAGGGACCCAAGCTATATCTAGAGACCAGAATAATATAGAGACTTGTTGGGGGTGAGCCTTAACAACCACTTAGCAATGCACTAAAAACCACTCAAAACATCTTAGCAAACACATCATAGCAACACTACTGCAACCACTGAATGTGATGAGAATGTTGAAGTTCATATGGAGATCTCTGACTTTTGATTGCAGAATTTGCTATCTTGGCAAATGAAACTCTGAAACTCTAGAGAAGACACGCGAGGGTCTTTTTCTTAGGAGAAAGATCTGTGCAGAAGAAGGCTTAATCAGAAGTCTTCATTTGCTCTCCATTTACTCTCGTTGCTGACTAGGAGAAATGATTAAGATTTTAAAGAGATCTCACTTGAGATTTTTTTTCTTTCGTCACATCGCAGGCAAGCACGCTTCTGGGTTCTTTCAAAGTTATTTTAAAGGGATGTCTATGGTTTATAGTGAGGAAATATATGTTGGTTCTTTCAGAACTATCGACAAACTAGTTTTAACTTGGTTCAATAGGCTTGTTTGATTTTGTCGAGCATGTAACGTGCTAATGAATACACATCCTTACACACTTAACACACTTCTAAAGCCTAAGAGATTGGCATTAAAAAAATGAAAACGACCATCAGATGTGCAATTTGCACCTTTGCTGCTTAAATTATTGGTCCACATTCAGTAAATAAAATATTTGACTTATTAATATTTCAAACTTAATAAGAGCCAATTTAGATCGAACAAGTTACTTGCAAAGACAGAAGTATAATTTTTTAATTTGAATATCCCTTCACAAACAACCATCCAGTGGATGATCCTGGGCATCATCCAGTTAGATCTTCCATGGTGGCATAAGGTGGCATAAAAACAGCCATTTGTGATCAGAGTCTATGTGATTCCTTTGTAAGAAGTTAAAATCTGCCAACACCAGCTGCAGGGTCAAATGGGTCTTATGAGAGCGGCCGTGATAACAATTACCCTGATCTGTGAAATAAGTTATGTCAAATCCTGAGTTTGTCCTAATCCACTGATCCCATATTTTTCAGAAACGAGGTGTTGCAAATCCACAAACAGCACTTTTTAGCTCAATTTAAACACTGTCAGCCCACTGTCAGCAGAACCCGGAAATGGGAGAAGGATATAGCTGCAGATAGAGCTCCAAAAAAGGGCAGGAGCTCCAAACTGCCAGTAAAAGTATAGAGAGCACCTAGCCTAACCCGTTCCCTAACCCTTAACTGTGTGTGAAGGTGTCGCCGCCTTTTGGAGTTGGCCGAGCCCCCTTGGGGGGATAACCCCGCACCCTTGTAGAGTAACTATTGCAATTATGAACCGCTGAGTCTCACATTGCAGTTCATAATGTGTCATCTGAATCTGAGTCTTATCTCAAGATGTCATTATCTGTGAAACGTGAGCACATCAAACTCCAGCCAGACTCATTTTTAAATACAGCAGAGCTTTATTAAAGGACTTTAGGGTTGCAATAAAACCTTTAAATGTGCTTAAATGTTTATGCTGTGCTTTTCTCTTACCCTGGATCAACTTCCTAATCCCTGGGCTTAGAGACTTTCTTTCTTTCTTTCTTTCTTTCTTTCTTTCTCTCTCTTTCTGACTTTCTTTTTGGCTTTCCGAACCAAACTACAGTGGTAAAGATGCATGTTTTTGTCAGTAGCCCCACTTTTATGAAATATGAAAGGATGGTTTCCCGCAGAGAGAAATATGATTCATAAAACCATCTTGTGTCTGGAATACATATGGGCTATTGTAATATGCCGTCCTTTTCTTTTACACTTGTTTTTGTTTTCTTTGAATTATTTTTTTCTTTTTTTTTTTCTTTTTTTCTCAAACATGATGCATTATTTTGCCATTTCTTTCAGTGATGATGAATTGTTTGTTGTTTGCAGCTTCTGAAATGTGTATGGATATTAATTATTCTGGGGGAGAGAATGTTTCTCAATTGTGCTGCACCGTTCACCAAACTCTTCCTCCCTCAGTAGAAGTCTTAAAGTTGATACCTATGTAGAGCATTAGTCACTAATAAGGATCCATTTCAGTAAGCACACTGCCTTAGAAGGTAGCTGGCCGTGTACAGTACAAAGACGATATCAAAGGTAGAACTGATTTACACTGGCAAAAAAATGATAATAAGACCTGAGAGTGTTGTCAGCTGTACAGGAAGGCTGCCATCACCAGGTTTGCAGGCTGATGACACACAGCGTGCTAAAGGATGATACACATGCTGATACTGAGACGAGACATAGACAGAGCTGAGAAGACCGCTGGAGCCACTTTTGAGGAACACTGTCTGCCTCAAACAGACTTAGAGGAACACTGTCTGCCTCAAACAGACAGTTTGAGGCAGACAGTGTTCCTCTAAATTGGCTCCAGCAGTCTTCTCAGCTCTGTCTATGTCTCGTCTCAGTATCAGCATGTGTATCATCCTTTAGCACGCTGTGTGACATTAGCCTGCAAACCTGGTGATGGCAGCCTTCCTGAATAGCAGCCAACACTCTCAGATTCTCTCTCTCACACTTGGCTTCAGCCCTCAATTTTGGCCCTGTAATAGAGACAATCTAAGTGTAATGGTCTTTTTTTTCCTTTTATAAGAGTCCTAAAGTCAGCCAAGATGATACGATTAGAGGATTAAATTGCAGTCTGGGAAGACAGTGAGATATTTCTCCAGGAATCGAACTCTAAACTTGACCAACCAGTACCACCATGTGGCCACCTCCAGAGATGCATCTAAAATGTGCTTTAGTGGGAGAGTGTTCGAACCAGATCCTGGACCAGTGTTTTATATGAAAATGTTAGTCTCATTTTGCTAGAATTGTATCAGCAGAAAGTCTGGTCCACTTTGCAGCTTATTCTAAGAAGTGCCAATTTCGACAGAAAGAGATTGCTTGACATGCAGGAGGGAGAAATGTATGCTAATAATTGATTTTAGGTGGCTAAATTAATATTTGTAATATTTGGGGCATATATTTAATATAAAGAAAACATTTACTGAAAAGATTTTACTTTGTATAGGCTACTGTATTCTATGCTGGTTATGATTTCTATCCTGAAAATTCCCCCACATGGGAAAAAATGTAATAGCTTATTTTTGCTTATCTTGGTTGAGGCAAGTCCCTTATTTTCCAAAACTGTTGCCTTGTTTCTCTTGTGAGATTTGCTATATCACCCACCATTAGCACAGAGTACTGTCATTTAAAAAAAAGAACATTATTACCCATTCTTTATTTGTTTCTTCCATTCTGGTTATAGTCTCTGAACAAAAGTAATAAGAACGGCTTCTTTCACAGAAATAACTCTTGGATATATAGTTTATTTGCTAAGAGATTTGATGCCATTGACCTAGCAAATTCAGTGATTACTTCTTCCCGAATCAACCTGGTCATTTAAAACGTGTTTTCTGCCTGGCTCTCTACCTGTTCTCGTTACTTTTTGATGGACAGAAGTTCTGATCACCTGGTGTACATTTATTGATTTTTTTTCCCCAGAGCTATGTTTTCTGTACAACCGTTCTCAGATAGAAAATGTAGTTTGAGGTTTTGTTTTTCGTTTTCTCTTTTCATGCCTTTTTATTATTAAAGTATCATTGATTTAAGATACTGTTGACTCTTATGGTTGCTTGGATGAGGTTTCGGCTTTGGTTTAGCAGTCAACTGTTGGATTGACTAACAATAGCTCTTTTCCTGAGATCCGGTACTGAGTTCCAGGCTGCGCTCCAAATGGCTTTTGGAATGGGGTTGTGTTAGTGAGTGTTTGTTAACAAGGAGAAGCGTGTTTCCCTTTCTTTTGTCAGTTGTCAATATGCGTGTGTATGTCAAATTCAAAAGGAATTGCCCTTGAGGAAGCAGAGAAGAGCAGACAGCTTTTTTTAATGTGGAAGTATGTGCATGTCAGAAAATGAAGGCTTCTTCTCCAGCTTTTAAAAAGGCTTATTCTCTGACAGATTGATCCTGACATACCTTCTCACAAGTTGATTGAGTCTGCCCACTGCTGTATTGCTCCATTAAAGAGGAGCAAATCTCACATATATTGCATTTGTCTCTATAGCCACTAGCCACCAGCCAGCATCACTATTACTCATACCGAGGGTTAGGGGTTTGTTCAAATCCCAATCCTAAGTATTAAAATTTGCATTTGAACTTGTCTCGTACTGTTTGTGCTACATAAACCGATCAGCCACAACATTAAAACCACCTGCCTAATATTGTGTAGGTCCCCCTCGTGCCGCCAAAACAGCGCCAACCCAATAGCATTCTGAGATGATATTCTGCTCAACACAATTGTACAGAGTGGTTATCCGAGTTACCGTAGACTTTGTCAGTTCGAACCAGTCTGGCCATTCTCTGTTGACCTCTCTCATCAACAAGACATTTCTGTCCACAGATCAGCAGTTACAGAAATACTCAAACCCAAAAAACATTTTCCCCATTCTGATGGTTGATGTGAACATTAACTGAAGCTCCTGACCCGTATGTGCATGATTTTATGCACTGCACTGCCACTTGATTGGCTGATTAGATAATCGCATGGATGACAGTTAAACGGCAGATTATCAGTTCATAAACACTTGATTTTCGCTCTGTTCATCACACAGTGCTACCTTATGACATCTAAACACTTTTACTATAGTGCATGACTCGTAAGACGATACATTTTTACATTTGGATTACATAACCAACTGCATGTACAAGCTTGTACAAGCAAATATAATTCTGTTATGGTTTTTATTTGTATTGATAATTTGGTGATATTGCACAGGCAAGAATGATGTCAACTTTGACTTTAATTCCAATTTATTTATTGGTTGCTTTGCTTTTTATGTGGCTGATCAGCAACTGAACAACACAAAAATGAACTGATTGGACATAAAAATCGAAATCTCATTGGGTTACACAGAATCCTGAACAAGCTTTAGAGACAAAGTTGTCATGATATGTGGTGCTCTGTGTGTCTGACTCATCCGAAGCAATCCGAGAGGCCATTACCCACAGTCCTCTTTTATTCGCTCGCAGCTTCACTCACCACTAACTGCTATCATCACTCCACTTTGAGAAGTGATACTATGTTTCTGTGCAATTGTGTGTAGGATTGAATGGCTTTTACTCAGACGTCTGCTTCTGACCCAATATGACTGGTCATGTGGCATAAGGTTCAGGCTGTTTTTTCTGCCTGTTTGTAGTTTTTCTATTCTGTGCAAAAATGGAACTCACTTTTGAAGTCTTACTGATTAAGAAGCATCCCACAGTATAAGTGGTTTATGCATACGTTGGCAGTATAAGTTCATGTCTGCCTCACAACATTATGGGTCACAGGTCTGTTCTGATTAGAAAAATCAATGCTAAATGCAAATACTAAAATGCAACTAACCTTACAATTGTGCTTTTTTAGGAAAGCAACATGCACTGGCTTATGAACTCTTTGTTTACAAAGGTTGTGGATCCATCTCTACTGTATTTGGGTGCAGATTAATTTGTCACTTGGAAGAGGCTAGTCAAATTAGACAGATGAAAACATGCAAGGTAAAAGAAAATAAGATCCAGACCACCTTAAATATGGGTCTACAGGTAAATCACACTTCTGCTGTTGTTTATGCATTTATGAAATTGACTGTTTTCCAACTATGTTACATTTTAATCATTTTAATATTGTTGGGCCTGCGCAGTTCATGGTTGTACTCATATGTATTTTCAGCCCTTTGTTGCACTGTGTTGCTTTTGGGTAACAAACACATTTTCTTTATTTTGCAAGCACGCAGAAAATATGGCAATGAAGGGATTTCTTTGAATTAAAAAACAAATGCTTTTTCTAGGTCAAAATATGTCCTGTTGGTCATTTTAATATCATAGTGCACTGTGTGGTTGCTGCACATTTTTGCTTCAGGGAACTGCCCTTAGAAAAGCAATTTTCATAGATTTTTCACTCATTAAAAATTATAATTCAAATTTGTTTAAAAATTAAAACACTCAAAGAGTCATATCTTTTATTTGTATTTTATGAGGAATTGTTTAAATGTTTCTGTTGCTTAAAAACAAGAGTGGAATGGATAATAGCTCCCCTGTGCAGTGACGTCACTCATGCAAATTACATAGAGAATATTGCAGTTGTCATATGTTGTCTTTAATTGTATATATATATATATTCTCTATTATACATTATTAATATATCTAATTTTTTATTATTTACTTTTAATATTGATGTTAAATGTATGTACTGTAAAAAGTTACCGAAAAGACAATTATGATTGTGTCATATATTTCCTAATATAAATTGTTTAATAGCATTTCCATTGCTGTTTTTAACATTTTTTAGTATTCTGACATCCATAAAATGTAAAGCTGCTCATTTTCACTTCAGATATTTAAATTAATACAAATCTGTCTTTGATTCGATTCTTTCCATTGTCAAGTCGTAATTTTTATTTGTATAGCGCCTTTCACAACACACCGTTTCAAAGCAGCTTTACAGAAAATCATGCATTAACAAAAACAAAAACTGTAATATCTATGATTGTAAAATGTGTATAGAAATTGAATAAATAATAATTGTATTTAGAACACCTGTGAGCAAGCTGAAGGCGACTGTGGAAAGGAACATCAAACTCCGTAAGATGTTGGTAAATGGAGAAAAATAACCTTGGGAGAAACCAGGCTCACTGTGGAGGCCAGTTTCCCTCTGGCTAACATCATGAATATAATGCCAGTATTAGTTATTTGTGTGCAGAGCAGGTCATGGTTTAAAATTATTAAACTAAGTAAGTGTTAAGGTCCAGTGTTTGTAGCACAATGTTGCCTCTAAACAACTTGTTATATTAAATTATTATTTTTCTAATTTTGCTTTTGGTTTAAGTACACTAAAAAATAAATAATTAAAAAGTAGACTATTTTTAAAGGGGTGGTTCACCCCAAATTATTTTTTTTTTTTTTTTTTTTTTTTTTTTTTTATTTACTCACCTTCATGCCATCCCAGATGTGTGTGACTTTGTTTCTTCAGCAGAACACAAACAAAGATATATATATTGAATATATATATATATAGAAGAATATTTCAGCTCTGTAGGTCCATACAATGCAAGTGAATGGTGACCAGAACTTTGTAGCTCCAAAAATCACATAAAGGAAACATAAAAGTAATCTATATGACGCCAGTGGTTAAATCCATGTCTTTAGAAGCGATATAAGTGTGGGTGAGAAACAGATCAATATTTAAGTCCTTTTTGACCCTAAATCTCCACTTTAACTTCCTGATCACCATTCGCTTGCATTGTATGGACCTACAGAGCTGAAATATTCTTCTAAAAAATCTTCGCTTGTGTTCTGCATTAGAAAGAAAGTCATATACAACTGGGATGGCATGAAGCTGAGTAAATGATGAGAAAATTTTCATTTTTGGGTGAACTATCCCTTTAAGATTGACGTATTTTAACTTCATAACAAAACTTTCAATTAATAAAACTTCAAATATTCAGGTTTTTTAATTTTGTTAAAGATGGCTCAATTCAATTTGATGGAATTATATGAAATTGAAATGCATAAATCTTAAAATGCCCATTTTATTGCAAGGAAATTGAATCAAAACATTTTTTAAAACAATGATTTTATAATGTGTGCAATAGAGGGTTAAGGACATTTTAAAGCTGGAAGAATTGTTGACAACCACTGGCTTAAACACTCTACAAAGAACTGCAGGTTTGTGTTATGATTAATTGATTGATTGCTGAATTAATGACTCTCGGTATCTTTGTGGGTGTGTGTGATTTTCAGTGGACGTTTGTGTGTGAATGACTGGCAATGAGATATTCCTGCTATCTGTATGGAGATATAGAGACTCGTTCATCTTCTCACACTCATGTGGACAGCAGAGTGACTGATGATGGTAATGCACTGTTGCTGGGTGAGTCGAGCTTCACTTTCCTAGAGACACACACTTCTGTTGCCTTTATGCTGTATTTAGTATGATCACACACTTTATTAGACATGCAGTGTGCATGTCCTGTCTCTGTAAGTGTCCTTTTATGGTGAGTATGTGTCTGTCTGTTCTCACACTAAAGACAGTGTGCATGCTTTTTTCATGCTTTGTGCAGTACCACTTTGAACCACCAGGTGTCGCCTTAGACTTCTGCAAAATCTGCTCACGTTTAAAAAACATTACCCACCTAGTTGCATAGATATAATAACAGATGCGTTTATAACGCTGTAATAGAGCTACACATACACAACACAAACAATAATAATACTGAATCAGTATCTTGCCTTATTTTCCCTTAATAGCCAAACATGCATTGCACATGATTTTTCTAAGAGGCAGAATTGCATAGCATATAAGGTGCATGAATATTAAGAAAATGCATCATTTTAAAGTTATGTGCATTTTCTCTTATTCCTTTGGAAGATTTTTTTGCTGCTTGTTATAAGTGAAATTTAGTGGGGTTTATGTTTAAAACAATTTAAGACATTTAAGATGAAAATCCACTTATATTTAACAATTATTTTGGGAAAACTGATTTTGTGAATAAGTCTTTTGACATTTTTCTGGCAAACAAGACACATACTGATTAAGAATAGTGTTTCTGCAGTTCAAGTGTAAACATTAATGGCAGCATGTGATTTAAAAAAAGGTTTTTAAAAGACAAAGAAATTAAGGCGCATAAAGTTTTAATCATTAATTACATGTTCTTGAGCATAAAGAGGGATATCTTGTAAATAGCTAATATGAAAGAATGAATTTTTATTTTAGTCTTACCAACAGTAAGAGATGATTTTGTGCATTAGTTGCATATTTTTACAGAAACGTTTCCAAGTCGGCCTCCAATTCATGACATGTTTGACCTTGCTGCTGTTCTCTCTGTAATTTAGTGTTTGAAACCCCATGCTTAGACTTGGCAACAGAGTAACACAAATGCCAACGGTTCTGCCAACTCCAGTTGCTTATGTTCTGCACCTGGCCTTCCTGTTTTACACTTTATTGTCTGCCAAGCTCTCACTGACCCGCAGGGCTTAAAGGTGAAACTATGGACTCAGCAGAACAAAGAAACTAATGCAGGTTTTAGCTAAATAAGGGGTCTTTCCACACCAAACTGTTTTCATGTTTTGCAATGAAAGGCGCTCGGCTGTGTTTTTGTTAGTCTCTGAGACCAGACTCTGTCCAGCAGGAAACAAACCTGAAAGAAGTCAGATCTTGCCTTTTCCGCTCACAGTACTTTGCTCTGTCATGACACTGAGGCAGAGGAAATCTGTCCAATATACCAAAACATAGAGCTTTCGGAAGTGAAAGTAACTTACATTAGATATTAAGGTAACAAGTTACAGTAAGTTTATGTTTATTAACATTAGTTACCACAAATATTAACATGAACAAACAATGAACAATACTTTTACAGCATTTAATAATGTCAGTTAATGTTAATCTTTACGTACACTAATATTTTTTCTTACATTAAAAGTTTTATTTGTTCAAATTAATGCATTATGAACAAACAATAAACAATATTATTTTGCACACTAACCAAGATTAATAAATGCTGCAATTATTGTAAAGTTTCACTGATATTCAAATGGTAGATTCAGTGTTGGTTTGCAGTTTATTTATTATTCATATAGCAGAACTTTTTTGTAACCTTATTAGTTATACATAATATCCATTTAAATGTATCTGTACACTCAAACAATTAAAATAATAAAATAATAATAATTTGCCTATTTTTAAGATTCAATTTTATAACAAATTTTTATCTAATTGAATTGAGTAATATTTAACTAAATTAAATTAATAAAACTTGAATGTTTTTATTTGTATTTTTATTTTATTTTTTAGATTTTATCAAATGAATTTTGTTATAGATTACTCTGTTCAGTTTCTTGTGTGTATGAAATGGATTTACAAATCAATAAAAATAAATGCAAAATAAATGGGGGGCTTCTTGCCCCAGGTGGGGGGGTCATCTTGCCCCTTTTCATAATTTTTTATTTTGTGCTATGACAACAAAATTAGCTAATGTTTCTATTTATTTCCCTTGATAATATGTTGGATGATGCATCATCATCCTGTACATGCTAAAAGTTTATCTATATATGTTACAGTTAAAAATGTAAATGAATATTACCCCCTCTTACCTTATTTATTATTGTAGCCTTTGCACTATAAATGCGATATAAATGATAGTTACTATGCATACAACATTCAGTTACTACATGTTATAATATAACTCGTATAACCTCGTGCTGCACTCAAAATTGATCGGATTATGTTTCTGTTGACATGCGTAATTACGCATGCTAATACATGTATTACGCACGCACGGGCGGGGCGTGGTCGCCTCCAGCTGCGGTGGTCCAGGGGTCCTGATGTTGATGGATTCGGCTTGACAGAACAAGGTTATCCGCTAGGGGAGAGTCCGTCCATTTTCTTCAGCCGTTCTTCACTCACTCACTCACTCTGTGTAGAAGCTGTCGGAGCGGAGGGCGCAGCAGCAGCTCACCGCCCGCACACCCGCCGCGCCGCGCCGCGCCTTAGAGCGCGTCCCCACACACAGAGAGAGGATCACGGCAGAGGCGCCGGAGGAGCTGCGATATCCAGGACGCTTCCAGGTTGCCGCGCCCCATTGAAAACGGGATGCGACCGACTCGTGCTGCTGGCTTGGATGCTATGCGCTTCATAAATAGAGACGCATGTGTTGGTGAAATAATAGCGCTTGGTGAGGAAAACGCCTTTCTGGCACTTTGCTGAGAAGAGGAAAGCAAAGCCCTAGTGAGGTTTTCATTTGCATGGACCACAGGGAATGTGCACTGGAGTGGATATAACAGAGGAAAAGAATGGATTTTACGCAAAGTAAATGATCATTCGAGCATGAACTTTTCCTCTGACAATGTGAATCAAGGAAAATACGATGCATATTGGAGTGATTTTTCAGTGATTTTCAGCACATTGTCTCATTGAAGATGCAGGTGCTGCTTTTAAGAACGGTATTTCTCATCGCTGGGTGTCCACATGTTATGCTGCATGGAGAAAATCATTATGCACACACCAAAGCAACTAGCAACATTACTCTAAGGAGTTCTCATGATCCAAAACCCAGTCCTGTGAGACATCAAGCCACAGGTACACCTGCCTTTGACGTCAAGCACACTTCAGAGGACAACAGTAACTTGTCCTCACATCTGTGGATTTTGGAAAGCAAAGGTAAACAAAGATACAGACATCTCTTGTCAAACAGAACACATGGGGTCAGGGAGAATGGCATGAATCTCCACAAGCGCTTGCGGCGACATAAAAGGAAAAAGTTAAATGGTGAGATGCCAGCTACCATGGGAACAGCAAGTGGATACAATAACTCCAAGCCGTGTTCAATGAGCAAGAGAGGGGACCACGAGAGAAACCACCGACGCAAAAGAGGCACAAAGGAACACCACAAGAAAACGTTTAAGAGCGTGAAAAGGGGCCCAAATAAAGGCGGTGGCCATTTGGCACCACCCGAAACTTATTATAGCGCCCTGACATCGTCTTTAACCCTTTGGGAACCATTGCCCAAACCTGTGGCTCTCACCTCCACAGATTTTCCCTTTGATCTCACCAGACATACTGAATTTCAAACCAAACAGGTAGATGACCCTTGGGATGCAACGCCAATGACACCTCCATATGCAGAGGATGAGGAGAGTGAATTTTTCCCCAACCCTTTTTACCCCGTTACTAGTGAGACGTATGGGGCGTATGCAATCACTATAGTTGCAGTCCTCATTTTCGTTGTTGGGATAACAGGAAACATTGCAATAATGTGCGTTGTGTGCCATAATTACTACATGAGGAGCATCTCAAATGCTCTTCTGGCCAACCTCGCCATTTGGGACTTGGCGCTGATACTGTCTTGCCTGCCTCTCGTGGTTTTTCATGAACTGACTAAGACCTGGCTGTTGGGCCACTTCACCTGTAAAGTCATACCGTATATTGAGGTAATGGATCCCATGTTAATTCATACCAGTTTTGATTGTTTGTGTGCATATTATGCCTAATGACTAATTTTTCGTAGTGGTGTTTGCTAAGGCAAGCATCACTATTACTATTGCTTATTCTCAAGGTTCGGGATTTTAAATAACCTCTAACACCAAGTTACTAAACACAAAGAACTAAAGACATCATGTACCTAAAATTTTGCTGCTTTCTGGGGAAACATGGTATTACTTTTCTAAGCTATGACTGACTTATGATTCGCAAGACAAACCCGGTGAAAAGTCCCATAGACTTACATTGAAGAAGGGACTCAAGCTATATCAAGGGACCAGAATATCATAGAGACTTGGAGGGGAGCTCTTTTGACTTGGGCCATTAAACGACCACATTGTGGCCACCCCAAATATCATAACAACCACATAGCAATGACATGGGTATCACCAAGAACATCCTAGCAACTGCAAAGCAATAGTAAAAACCATTTAAAACATCTTAACCACATAATCACATGGCAGTGCCCTAAAAAAACCACATAGTAACCACCTAGAACACCATAGCAACCGCATAGCAACACCCAAGAAAACAACTTAGCAACCACCTAGAACACCCTAGTGATATCATATCAGTGTTAAAAACCACTCAGAACAATTTTGTAACCACATAGCAACCACCTACTGTAGAACACTTTAGCAACTGCATAGCAATGCCTTGGAAACCACATAGCTACCACCAAGAACACCTTATCAACTGGAAACAACTTAGCTACCACCCAAAACACCCTAGTAACCACATAGCAATGGCGTTGCAATCATCCAGAACACCTTAGCAACCACATAGCAATGTTAAAAACCACTCAGAACACCTTAGTAACCACATAGCAATGCCCTGGAAACCACCTAGAACACCTTAGCTCTGCATACAATGCCTTGGAAACAACTTAGCAACCACCCGTGCACCTTAGTAAGTGTATAGCAACGCCCAGAAAACCACTTAGCAACCACCCAGAACACCTTAGCTTCCACACAGCAATGCCCTGGAAACCACTAGAACACACTAGTAACCACATAGCAACGATGTGGCAATCATCCAGAACACCTTAGCTACCACATAGCGATGTTACAACTACTCAGAGCACCTTAGTAACCACATAGCAATGCTCTAGAAACCACCTAACAACCACCCAGAACACCTTAGCATCCACATAGCAATGCCCTGGAAACTACTAGAATACCCTAGTAACCACATAGCAATGATGTTGCAATCATCCAGAACACCTTAGCAACCACACTGCAATGTTAAAACTCCTCAGAACACCTTAGTAACCACATAGCAATGCCCTGGAAACCACCTAACAACCACCTAGAACACCTTAGCAACCACATATCAATGCCTTGTTAAATGATCATTTTTCTTACAGAAACAGAACAAAAATGGGCATTTCCCAATTAGTGGCTGTTTCCAAACCAGGATGAGTGTTTTTGAACTGTCCGATGAAAGTAGGGAATCTCTGTGTAGTAGGCAAATCGAGTAATGCGGTTGAAAAATGCCCATCCCGGTTTGAAAACACTCACTGATTGGAAAACGGCCATTTTAGTTCCATGGAGACCAATACATAAATTTGCTTTTTTTTCTTTTTAAACATGAGTTTGAATTACACATGAAACTGGTGTTGTGATTTAATATGCCTTATTTTGGAAAATGCCACAGTGTTCCTTTTATGCAGAAGAGCATCCACCCTGCCCCAAGGACACCTGCACTGATAGTGTGTCCTGACCTCTGTCCCACTTCAGTCACACAGTGTACAGCACAACCATGTTATTAGTTATTTCCGATGAAATCTGCGCTGCCATTATAATCTCCACACCACACCCAGTTTCAGCTGAGATCACTGTGCGGTAGACACCGCTCTTCTTTTTTATTTAATAATTATGGACACAGAGAAGTGTCTTTTGTGTTTGGCTGAAAAAAAAAAAAACCTGTCAGAGTGAATCTTACAAAAACATGTTTAGGGTCATATTTCACCCCACAATTAAAAGAGAAATACAGTATATGACGTTATGTTTAAGGAAGACTGAAGATTATTTTAATGATGATGGTAATTTCTCATTACCATAATGAACTGACATTTTACTTTTGAGTTCCTTTTGTAATTCTCATTATTCTCTGTAGTAGTTCTTACTAGATTCTCATAACTGTAATGCTGTAATTTAAACAGGATGTGTATAATTTTGTCAATTTTAAAATACTTCCTCCTATTGCCTATTTTTATGCTGAAAAAACTAGAAATAAGCCATAAGTTGTCGGTTGATTCTTCAGAAAAGTATAAACACTCTGGATTTGTGTCATTAACAAATTATTGCCGTATGTTTGAGCATCCTGGCCAGTCCAACATGGCAACATTGGCTCAACCAATGGCATTAGTTTTGGATGGGGCTATCTATTTATCCAAGCAATGCAAGATGGGAAACCTGTTTGAAAACAGTCATTAGCTTTGTCAGAAATGGCGTACTGTACATACAGAGTATGTACCAGGGACTGAAAACTAGATGATTTTCATTTCGGTTCGTTCTGAGCAAGAAAATAATTTTTTTTGTTCTGGTTCAGAAGTTCCGCAGCCTCCTTTCCAAATGGTAACTAGTTATAACAAAATAAAATTCAGTGTAGCTGTGCATGTACAGTATAAGTAGTACGTGTTCATAGTTGTTCAAAAAGATCTTCATTCAGAGAATGCGACATCCCCAATGGGCAATGCGACAAAGAAATGTGTGAAGCAGCAGTTTCCTTCAGGATCAAAGCACATGTTTAATTTTTTCGGGCAACATGAAGTGGTGTAACTGTGATAAACCCTTTGGCCTTTAGTTTAAAAAAAAAATAATGGAACGAAATTGACCAGTTATAACCGGTTGCCATAATTTAAAAATAACGTTTTCACTCCGGAACAATTGAAATTCACTTTGTTCCCATTTTCGGTTACGTTGTGCAAAAAAAAAAAATTCGGTTTTCGTTTTCGTTCCATGAACTGTTTGGAGTCCCTGGTATGTACTGCATTTAATAAAGAATGTGCTTCTCGACCATTAATAATGCACATCCTTTATGTATGCAGGTGAGTAGTATGAATATATTCTCGTACATAATTAATGTCCCGAATATACAGTATGACGTAGTAACAACAACCACAAAAGTAATGTACTCTGGTTTTGTTAAACAAGTACTTGTAATGAAGTTATGTTTGGTGGCACAGAAATTATACATTTAATCTTTAAATAAGCATACAGTAAATTAAAGACAGTACAATAAATACTACTGAATAATCATTTACAATCTGAAAAGTACACAGTTATCTTTTCTCATTACAGTAATGAGAATGTGGAGGATAAATGGGCTAAATTGTCATGAAAATAACGTTACAGTGCAAAACATCTTAATGGTCTAATTTCCTCTGAGCAAAGTCTCATTTCTTTCTTTTTCTTGTGATTTTATGGTGAAACTTGACCTGGACGTGTTCTTATGAGGTTCACCTATCTGTTTTCCTGAGAGAGGTAGATTATGTGCAAGCGAGCAGGGCTCAGGTTGCCTTTGTGAACGTGAAGGGTGGGGTGAGGCGGGTTTTAGAGGCAGAGCAGTGTGAATGTGGCCTCCTGGTGGCACACAGTGTGCGTGCTGTGATTGTATGGGACAGGCAGAGAGAGCCAAGAGGCTCGGCTTGACAATGGTGGAGTTGAATGAAAACAAGGCAGTATGCGTGTGTGTGTGTGTCCCGGTTGCTGCTTTGAATGCTGATCGGCAGTGACTGAATTCAGGCTAAGTGGTGAGTAAAGTCGGTCTTAAGGGCAAATGTGCGAGGGAGTATTCCGCTGGGAGAAAACGCCTCCAGCTCCATTACTCACCGCCTGATATAACACATGCATGCATGTATGCTCGGCCCTGACTTGAGACTGTAGAAAACATGGTGCATGATAGTTCATGTGTACTGGAAAGAGAAGTTGGCTTCGAAAGTTAAATGGCTTGCAAACAGCATTTCATTTTGATTTTAAAGCTAAGTCTGTATACTAAAACCTGATCTCATGAAATTTAGGTGACTGTGGCAAAAAATTTGGTTCCTTACACATATCGCTGCAGTTCTAAGGTGAAATGTCCACTGTGTGGTGCTAAAAACTAGTTAGAAGGGGTTTTTAAGGTTAATGCTCTATCGGGTTTTAAATCAACAAAGCCGACCAACCTCCCTACCATAAACCGTAAACTTAAACCTAACCGATAGGGTCATAAATAGCAAATGTGAGTTGAAAAGCACAATTGCTGAAGCAACCACGCCATTTTGTGGTGCTTCTATGACACTTTCGGCTCACGTGCCGACTCACGTGCTCTTCAGAACTCGAACCCTGGTCTGCATCACAAGGGCAACGCTCTATCAGTTGAGCTAGCGTGCAATTTGACCATGCTTGCACAAGCTTGTAAATGTAGTGGGTTATGTAATGCAAACATTAAAATGAATCGTCTTACGAGTCATGCGCTATAGTAAAAGCATTTAGATGTCGTAAGATAGCATTTTGTGAAGAACAGGGCGAAAGTAAGTGTTTATGAATTGATAATCTGCCGTTTTACTCGTGATTTGTTTGAAAGGGAATAAATGTCGTTGTTGTAGCGCCTCTAGGCTACATGTGTACAGCGAGCCACATAAATGGTGTGAATTGTGGGAGAGATTATCTTTATGACCAATGGCAAATGGACCAATGGTGTTAGGGGAAACCTGTCTGAAAACATTAATTAATTTTGCAGTTATTTTGTAGCAGTTCCTTTTGGTGGGAAATTTCTGGTGCACTTTACCTTTAAACCTAACTGTGTTCTGTATCTGACATCCTCTTATTCTCTCCAGCATAGAGATACCACACAGGGGCGGATAAATATATTTTCAAATATTGTTTTGCCCGCACAGACAAGTTCAGCGAACGCCAGTTGAACTTGTCTGGTCATTGCATTTGTTTTAACAGAACTCTGACAATTCTGAACGTGGTAGGTCAAGCAAATCTAAGGGCGGCAGGTCCGTACAGTGATTTAACTGGCAGGGTTTGACTTGTGTTTTGACTGGCCTTTAATTTTTAAAGATTACACCAGTCACAACACACACACATTTGTAGGAATGCCTCTATATCTCCTGTCGTTTTCTCTGTGCACATCCTGTCTGTTAGCAGGCTCTGTTTTGCTTTAGAGTGACAGACGCACCAATATAATTTCAATTTAACCCATCTGAATATCTGTCAATTATTCAAAATGTGATAAGCAGCTCTAAATAATGAATCGCCTCATCATATATTACTATACTGCTTGAACAAATTATTAATGACTTGTCTATCATGTTTTTAACGCAGCTTGTTGACTCCCACTTAGTGGTCTGAATTTATGTGAATGTTTGTATCCGTTTAATTCTGCGATCGCCATATATAACAATATCACTGTAATAGCTTTTGTCTCCAGCTCGCTCATGCATCAGAGTATCTCATTTGTCAACATCTAAGAATTATTGCCCTGCCTGCAGGCACAAGTCCAAAAATGGCCTTAAGTCACCCCTGTCTGAAAGCGGCCATTAAAACCAGATTAATAACCAGCACCTCCATTGGAGAGGAGAGGCTCTTAATCAGAGAATTAATGAGGCGTTCGTAAAGACCTGCGCAGGCATTGTCACCTGCTGCTAGGAAACCTGTAAGCCATAAAATGCCTCCAAAATGCCAGCGAGTGTCAGATCAGACGTGCACGGCTGAGAGCGGTCAGTCATGGTCTGGACTGCTTGCTAGTAAAGCGTGAAGTGTGTGGAGACCAGAGAGACCTTAGATTCAATTACTGTGAAAGCAAGAGAGGAAGTTTGGTTTAAACCACAGGATTACTGCATGTTAATCAAGTTGTCTTAGTTCTCTGTACAGTACATTTTAATATTTTTGCAGAACAGTAAAGCTCATTTGTGCCGTGTTCTCCTCCCTTCATCTTCCCAAATGTTTAAAGGTTTTCTGCCTTAAACATACTGTTTTAATATTTGTGTTTTCATAAATTGACTGCTTTCCTTTTGCCAAAATTTGTTTTTATTTTTATTTTATTTTTATTAATTATTTTATATAAAGATTTCAAACTATGGCTGGGCGATATAGCTAAAAATAATTCTCAATATTTTTTAGCCTTTTGAGGATATTTGATATACAGTTGTTATTTATGTATTTGCTCTGGAAGTGTGTAATTTCTGCGCCACAAGCATCACTCTGTGTGTGTGTGTGTGTATTTATGTACATATATATATATATATATAATTAATTAAATGGACAGTTTGAACACTCACTGAAACGAATCAAACTTACCTACTTTAATGTAATTTTTGCTATTGAAGTTTAAATTAGACTCTATTAAAACACTCTTATACTTGCAATTTGCGGGAAAAGAAACAATTGCAAAACTAGCCTCATAACATGGTCTTTAGGACCATTAAAATGGGATATTCGCATTGTGGCTTAATTTTATATTTCTTGCAAAATCATTGCAAATTTATGGTGAATATGTCACCCGGCCCTATTGGAAACCCAGTATGCAATCAGGAAGCTTTCTGATGTGCTGTTAAGACTGTACCCATCCTATAAACCCAGGTAGAAAACTGTTATGCGTATTTCCCAACGGGGCATCTAATAGAAAAAATTAATGCATTTCACACCTTTGGAAGTAATGTTATGCCATTAAAGTATCTTAATGGACACAATGGTCCATAATGAATTCTGAACAGCTTGCTTTTTGTTTTGATGTTGAAGCATCAAACAGATTTGTGTTTTGAGATGGAGGTGAGCTAGTTTTCGTTTGGCTCAGACCCGCTTCAGCAACCCGCAACAGCACGAACGTCGTTCCCCTAATTGTCTCCTCCTTGATGCTGATGTGCCTGATTGCTTAGTAATTATGCTAATAAAGACAAACAGTTGCCTTTTTCATTTGGGTTTGGATCATCCGCTGGGACGCAGCTGCTAAAACGTGGCCAAGAATCTCTCCCGTCGTCGTCGTCTTTTCATTGATGTTGTTCCTTTTGTCTTGCCTCTGTAAATACTCTTTTATATCAGCCAGTTTATTGTGGCAATAGTCATGGCAAGTGTCCCATTTCTCGACAGGAAGTGTATGTTCAGAGTGTTTTAGAGCTCTGCTCAGTGTAGAATTAATTGCTGCCATGCAGGAGGTTGACTTCAGTCACAATAACAGCAGATTAAAGCTTTAAACGTGAGAGACATTTCACTCACGTTCTGCAAACCTGCCAGTAAGTGGCAAATAAATTACACGGAGAGTGTTTCCATCTGTAGATCTTGGTTCATCTAGATGACAAACATCAAAACAACTTCCTTCTTAACTATTTGTTTCTTACGGGAGTAGCAATAGACACTTACTGACGTATAGCTGTTATTTCAAAGCAATTCTCAAAGGTTTTGCAGTTGTGGTTAAAAGTGCAGTGTGTGATTTCTGTGCCATTCTGCAGCGCCAAACTTCTATTGTCAGACACACAAGTTGTCCCGCCCACAAAGACTGTGTTTTGTATGGAGCCCCTCAGAGTGTTCAATACAAGTTAAGCTGATTCCAACGGGACCAGAACCCGTGCCTTGCGACACGTTTTTGGTGTGAAACAGATAAGTATTTAAGTGCTTTTTTAACTCTAAATCATTCCGGTTGGCAGCGGTACGCACGTGCATCACAGCCGGAAGAGCAGCGCTGTTCACAAGTGAAATGGAGAAACACTGTACAGTATCTTGGTTGATATTGGTTTAGATCTGTTATTATCTGTTTCATTACTCACAATGGTGTGTTGTGTGCTCATCCTGGATGTCTCAACCGAGTGGAGAAGGAGAGATTACCTCGGTATCCATGGCAACGCAAATACGTCACACAAGAGACCGCTTGGACTCCACCCTCTCCAGAAGCGTTGGATTATAGTTAAAAAGTACTTAAATATTGATCTTTTTCGCACCAAAAGCAATCGTGTCACTTTATAAGACATTAATTTAACTGCTGGTGTCGTATCGATGACGTTTATGCCATTCGCTTCCTTTTTAAGGTCCTACTGATCTAAAACATTTTTCTATTTTTCTTCAAATGTGTTCTGGTGAAGATAGAAAGTCATACACACCTGGGATATCATGGGGGTGAGTAAATAATGAGGTTTTGGGTTAACTATTCCTTTAATGTGAGTGCTTTTATAAAATTATAAGCTTCACATTTCTGCCTTAAAACCCTCCAAAAATTGGCCCCATTCACTTCCGTTGTAAGCGCCTCACTGTAACCTCCATTTTTGCTTTTTTAAGGACGGAAGATTAGAAATGTTTTTTTGTGGTTATCAACATTATGCCACAAATGCTAAATAGTTTTGCGTTCCATCACAATAAAGTTTATTTTTCCTCCCAATAAGGTTTGCGTTCCCTTGCAATAAAATAATCATGGTTTTACTATAGTACTATTGCAGTAACCATGGTTATTTTTATGGTTTCTATGGTTTTATTACAAATACCATGCTTAAACTATGATTTCTTGAGAAAACCATGGGCAATTTTCAGAAGGGTTAACCATGGTTTCATTACAGTAACCATAGTTGAACTATATTAATTGTAGTAAAACCATAGTAACCACAAAATTATAACCATATTTTATAACCATAATGTTTGTTTTCCTGTACTGTATTTTTACAATGGTTTCACTATGAATATCATGGTTAAAATATGGTTACTGTAGTAAAACCATTGTAAATTTTGTGGTTACTGTAATTGTACTACAAATGCCATAGTTCACCTGTGGTTACTGTAGTAAAACCATGTTAATATATTGCGAAGGGAATGCAAAACTATTGCTATGAAACACAAAACTGTTTCAGAAAAAAAATCCCTCCCTGTCCCAATGACAATTGAATTATTTAGCAGTTTTCATATTGGTGACAAATAGAGCAAGTTACTTTGTTACTCGTAACATACAATATGAGACAGTCTCTGTCTGGTAGTGAATGGACCATCAAGACACATCGAGAGTTTGTTCCTCGTATTTTTGTTTTGGTGGCTTTATGCAAGGAATATTCCACATATGTGATGCTACTTGGAATTTTGGAGAGTAAAAAAAACATCTAAAGGTTAACGTTGTTAGAAGATAGGCGAGTCGCAATAGACAGTGGTCTTTATTAGAAGGTTTGTGTGTCTTTGATTTGAATTGCTTGCATTGAATACATCAGCGAGCATCAGATTATTGTTCTTATAGTGTGATATCAATCATTTGATATCTACCGACCACTGGCACTGGTTTGATTTATTTGCTCTGCAAAGCCAATTTGTTATTATATTTAACCCTTGCCCAGTGTTAATTTTGGACCCTTGTGGAGAAAGTATTTTAACATCAAAAACATTACACACTGCACCTTAAAAACCAAATTGTTTTTGTGTCTTTATCTCCAGGTGGCCTCCCTAGGTGTGACCACATTCACCCTGTGCGCACTCTGCATCGACCGTTACCGTGCTGCCACCAACGTGCAGATGTACTATGAGATGATTGAAAACTGCACGTCCACTGCTGCCAAGTTGGCAGTCATTTGGATCGGTGCCTTACTTCTCGCGCTGCCCGAGCTCCTGATCCGCCAGCTGGTGTCGGAAAATGGCGAAGGCACAGTTGACGACCCTGCATCGGAACGCTGCCTGATTCGCATCTCAACTTCCCTTCCTGACACGCTTTATGTGCTGGGCCTGACCTATGAGGGCGCTCGTCTGTGGTGGTGCTTCGGTTGCTACTTCTGCCTGCCAACGCTTTTCACCATCGGCAGCTCGGTCGCAACAGCCCACCGAATCCGCCGTGCTGAGCGGGGCTGCGCTAGAGGCAACAAAAAGCAAATCCGATTGGAAAGCCAAATGAACTGCACCGTAGTGGCGCTCGCGATCGTCTACGGTGCATGCGTGGTTCCGGAGAATGTGTGCAACATGGTTTCCGCATACATGGCGGCAGGAGTTCCGCAGAGCACTATGGCATTGTTGCACCTTCTCAGCCAACTGCTGCTTTTCCTGCGGGCGGCCGTTACACCAGTGCTGCTGCTCTGTCTCTGCAGGCCATTCGGTCGTGCCTTCCTGGAATGCTGCTGCTGCTGTTGTGTGGACGTGTGCGGAATTGCGGCCCACTCTTCGGCCACAGCAAGCGACGACAACGAGCACGAGTGCACCACCGAACTTGAGCTGTCGCCATTTAGCACTATACGGCGAGAAATGTCAAACTACACCGCGACTGGATCACACTGCTGAGTTTGCACTATTTGTATGTGTGCATACGTGCATTTAGTGCCAACATTGCCACACCTTGTTCTGTGAAAGCAGTCTTGCCTGTGTAAATACTTGTACCACAACTGATATGTTGCTCTTTTGAAGAAAATAATGTAGACTGAAAATTATGAAATAACTTTTTTTGTACAATAGTCTTTAATATATATACAGTGTGTGTGTATATATATATATATATATATATATATATATATATATATATATATATATATATATATATATATACATACATACATACACTGAGATAGTGACTGCTTTTAATTTTAATGTTTTTTTGCACTGCCAACCACTTTAGCTTTTTCGCGACTCTGTTTCCACAATTACACTGTGTCTACACTTGAAGCATCTGCACCTCATCTCCGAATGTTCGCTAACCACAGACCGATCAGCTTGATACTAGACTTACTAGCCACAGTAAGATATAAAATTTGTCAAGACAATCTTTGATGTTAACTTGAAAAAAACCCTGCCCTGACAGTTTGAAATAGTATTAAAAGCTTGAAGTTTTAAGGTTTTACAGGCCCAACAGTCAGAGAGTCAAAATGATGGAAGGAAGGCTGGATGGATGGATAGATGAATGGAGTTCAATCTGACCATGTGTGAGTTTGTTTACATTTGAATATTTTCACAGTTACAATTTGGATAGTCTTGGCCCATTTCAAAATTCCGCCAATGTAAGTCTGGGATTCTTCAGAGATTTGAATATCTGCTGTGCAAAAACAGTAATTCCGATTTCAGTAGTTCGCAAGTTAATGTAATCCATCTTAGAATATAGTGTAAATGTTTGTGGCTCACTGTCCTGGGCGAAAGGCTCAAGGCTCGAGGCTTGATCCCCGCGTTAGGGCCGGGTTACCACAGGCGGAGGCGAGAATCCTAGCCGCCCGGACCGAACCTTAAGTCTCCCTCCAGTCTTGGTGAGTTCGACGGATTGGCCCGTGCAGCGAGTGGGCGAACCCCGAGGGATCTTCTCTGCTTGTGAAGGCGAGTCCAACCTGCGATTGAACGGGGGCTCTCCCTGCATTCAACCGGAAGAGTCCTCTGAGCTTTGAACGGGAGAGCCCACGATACAAATAAACATGAATAGCTCACTCAGTGTTCGGGGGCATGGAGAAGAAGTCTGGGAGGTTGATTTCTAGGAATTTCAGTTCTGAATGGGGAGGAACTGGGGTTGGTGTCGGGTTTGCTTCTAGGGCCAAGGCTCTGGATCTCTGAAGGAAAACGAGAAAGAGTCTGGAATGTTTTCTGCTTTAATTATGGTTAGCTGAGGAGGGATTTGGGACTAAGTTCGCTTGCGGAGGCAGCCTTGCGCAGGGAATGGATCCGGAGTAGGAGAGATTAAAATGGTAGAAGGGAGGGGGATAAAGTGAAGAGGGGAATGGGTCTGGAGCGGGGTTCATCAGCGGAGGCAGCTTCATGTGGGAATCCACTGTAGTGGCCCATGGATAGGAAGGGGTAGAGGGATGGATGTTAGCAGATAAAATAGGTTGTGTGGGAAAAAACAAAGGCGTCTGGAACATATGTGAGGCAATGTCAGGATACGTGCTTGCATGGCATTTGTGATATGAACGGGCTGAATCCTCAGGTGCGGGATCGCACAGCGTTCAATGGGAGAGCATACGATTCATGTGAGAATGTTTATACTGACTTTTACTGAGTTCGCTCGAAGCTACGAGTGGCTGGATCCGCAGGCGTGGCCCGCACGGCGTACTATGGTAGGATGAACGGGATGAATCCTCAAGCACAGCGTTTAACAGGAAGAGCCCAATGCTTTTACACTGCAAATAAGCAAAACTCACTCTGTGGTACAAATGGGTTGGGCACAGCATTTGACGTGAGGGCATATGGTAGGCCATGTTCGAATGAAATTGATTAGTGCAAAGATGTAGGCTTATGGTGTGCTGTTTAGGGAAGACCTGAAACAGACAGATTGTTGTCAGTTGCTAGGTGGGTGATGGTTTGTTTGGTATGAGTGGCATTATATGGGTTACAGAGCTGATATGGAGGCTGAGAGGCATGGTCTGAAAGACGTGCTGCGGTTGTGGCATGTGACCAGTTGCGGCACTTGGAAAGCGCGTTGCACTGTTTACAGTGTAGTGGGAGGTTTGGTCGTACGGCCCAAAAGACACCGCAGTTACAGTACCTGGGCAGCACGTTTGTGCTGCTTAGGGATATGTTGAGCTAATAGAAAACATGGTAACGTGAAAAAGTAGCGTCTGCGGACTCCTGGACGTAATTGCTTGCTAGATTAAATGTCAGGAACATGTGAAACGATATCAGGAAACATGCTTGCGTGTGCATACGAATGACATCATTGCATATGAATGACACCTGAAACTGAGTGTCCAGATGAATACAGTGGTCTGATGTTTATTAACTTAAGCTTTGTATATTTGTTTTCCAATGTAATGTGAGTCATTTCATGTATAAATAGCATGGAGTGACTCATCTCGTTTTGACAAGGACGGATGAAATCGTGGGAGTTTGTTCCCGAGTTGGATTTAATAGATACTATGAGAGCACCGTTTGCGGTAGTGTGGTGAAAAAAATGACTTATTTATATAATTCTATGGAAACTGAAATATTGGAGTATAAAGCAAGGTGCAAAGCTGAGTCATTTGGTGTCGATTAAAACCTGTTACTTTAAACTTGGGTGGAGCCTAAAATTATGGCAGATGTTGAACGCTTTTAAAATCATGCAGCAATTAAGTTGTATGGTCAAGCTTGTAAATAAAATTTTGTAATCCAATGATTTGGGCAAAAGTTGAGAAGACTGTCTGTAAAATAATGTGATAGATTGATTTACCTGCATGAAGTGTATGTCCTGACAGGAGGAGGGAAAGTCATGATATAGTAGAGATGAGTGGAAGTTTGTAGCAGTGCTAGCTTCTTGTTAACAGGGCTGCGCGGCGAAGCGAGCTCGAATGCAGAGAGGAGGCAAGGTGAGACTGCGGAATGATTATGAATGAGTTGGAACGCGGCACGTGATCCGCCTCTTGCAGAGCCGAATTCGGCTCGTGTCTGCACGGATAGGGGCTGCATAAAACTGCGGTGCACTGTGGAATGGTCAGAGCAAGTGCTACACGACAGCGAGCTCATGCTAAAATGTCTGCGTTGGTTTGAAAAGAAGTTGTAATTAGAATATCGGTCGATTGAAAGGAATTCGCTGTGCATGATTGCCCCCGTGTTCCGAATGGGATAAATCGCGCTCCGGGTGGTATTTTTGAAGGGAGAACGATCATGGTATTCATGTTAGAAGTTGACGAACAGAATCGCTGAATGGATCACGCCCTAAACGAGCTGTGCGGTGAGGTAATGAGGCTAACAGGAATCAGCTGTGTGGGAGAACCAGATTGAAACGCTGGGGAGCGTTGGAATGATGATTGTATTAAATAGTTAATCTTTTGTTTCCCTTGTGTTCAAATGAAGCTGTAATAGAACTCGAGTGGCACGAAGTGACATTCCGGGTGGAAAGTTTAGATAAGAGAACATATGAGCAGTTGTAGAGAGCTGTTTCACATGTATACAGAGCCGAAGCAGCCAGTTTGCAGAAGCAATCTGACGCTATAAACTGCTTCGGCAGATGGAGCATAGAAAGAAAGACAGAGTAAAAATGTAACAACGCGGTAGCAGTCAATACTGTAAAAACAAATGAGCTGCTGTGGCAGCTTCTGTTGAATACTGAGATTGTTTGGATGGAAGGGCTGTTCAGGCGAATGCTTTGCAGCGAAGTTGCAACCGATGATCTGAATCACTGCATGGGTCTGTACGTGGGCAGTGGGCGGGGCTGAATGCCGGAAGACTCGACGCCATGTAGAGGTAAGCGGCTGTTTATATATGCTTACTCTAGCAATGTGATTCGTCGGATTAAATGACCTTGCTCCTCCCGAACCTTGTTTATAAAACTCTATATGTTGGAAAGGTCATAGCAACGCGAGTCAGAACAGTCTGCAGATCTGTGCCAAGTTTGGTGGATGTGGCTTGAATTGATCATTTTGGTCTTGGTTTAGAATTTTTGGAAAAACCCTAAACCATGTTTGTAGAAGAACATGATGTTGACTTAGTCAAGCCAGCATACTTAAAATGAAACATTTAAAACAATTATCTGATTAAAATAAAATCCTACTTCATTTTCAACGAAAATACATTAGTTTTAAAACATGGCATGGGTTATTTTAGAATAGCAAAATAATTTTACGCAATATTAGCATATCTACAACTGCATATATGTATGTTAGAAACCAAGGATTAAAATAAAAACACCTGAAATGTAAGATTTGTTCATTTATTTAATATTTAAATAAAAACCAAGAGACCAAAGCATCACTTACTTGCTTATGTCAAATGTTATTTAAATTGTTTACATGACAAATTCAGTTCTTTATAAAAATAAAAAAAAATGAATGCAATAAAAATTTCATTTCAGATGGACAGAGAATAAAGTGGCCAGAGTACCTGTGCTGAAAATCAAAATGGGGCATCCATCAATTTCTAGTGTAGACGGCTCCATCGATTATAAAGGGATTGATGAAGTTTTGACATGTTCAGTGTAGACACAGTGTTTCTTTCGCACGGTGTGTTTCTGCATTTATTGAAAGTAACATTTCTCTAATGTTTCTCTATGGCTGTGTGTTGCGTGCCGTGACCTTTGTCTATATGAAGGTGATTCTTGTGAATCGTTATTGAAGTCTGTAGAGCTGATGTGTGGGTAACTCACCCGCTTTGATCTGTATGTGTCTTAAACCTGTGAACGCCCACACTACACTATGCTCGTTCTTGTTAACGGTTTCTAAATGTTTTTATATAACCAAAACAAAATGTCTCTTTAATAAACTGGCAAGGTTTGCTAGAATAATGGCAAACTGATATATTAAAATGCAAACATGGCTGCTTTTGTTTTATTTGCACAACCAAGAGTGTGAACTAATTCTAATAACTGGCTTGTTTGTGAAGGTTTCTTGCATCAGAACAATGTTTTTTAATGACCTTTCAGAATACAAACAGTTTGCTTGACTAAAGCCTCTAACGACTGTCTTAAATGTTGTTTTATGCAGCCACAGCGCTTATTTTATTGCATTATTCAAGGGCAGCGACACAGATCCGTCCCTGCATGTGTCAGAGGAAGTGTTTATCCACATAAAAGCATTAGCTGTCAGGCTGTACATTGAACAGGCTCGGATGAGAGTCACTATACATCTTATTCAGAGCATGGCGGACCCCTTCCCCCCAGCCTGGTGGAGGTGGTCTTTTATATTTCAAATACATCTGCTATTTTTGGAAAACTTTGTAGGATGATAGTGACAGGCAAGCAGGGACATTTCTCTTTGAGCGATCTCCATATAAAACGTTTCACCGGTAGTGTTACGCTTTGCTTTACTGAAATGTATTTAGACTCTGAAAAACAAAAAAATGCACATGCTCTCGTTCCATCTCAATCGTGCATGTGGAAAAATTATTTTGGGAAGCTTTGAATGTTTTCCAGTTCATGCCAAATTTTTTATATTGATTTTGACACCTGGACATGCTTTATTTATATTGGGCAAAGAAAAAGAAACTATTTTTAGGACCATTAAAACATTTTGCATTGTGACATTATTTTCATGACAATTAAGCATATTTCACCACTAATTCTCATTATCGTAATTCATCCAGATATTTTACCCTTTTTGTGATTCCCATTATTCTTCAATGCGATTCTCATTACTGTATTACAGTAAATAACATAATACTTCTGTTTCAATCAGCATTAATTAAAGCTACAATGTATCATTTTTGTGCCTCTAACGTCACCAAACAGAATTGCAAAAATAATAATTGTTTCCAAACAGGTTTCCCAAACACTCCCCTTGTTTGCCATTGGTCTGTCTGCCCCAAACTCACACCATTGGCTGAACCATTGTTGCCATGCCAGACTCACTTATTGAGACATGTTGTTGACATGCTTCATGAGATTAATAATATAGGTGGGCTTTGTTCTTTGTCAGATTCTTGTCTTCTTTGTATTCTCGTTAGATCAATTGGTACTATATCGTCTCGGCCCATCCATGGCTGGTGATTGATCTGCCATATTTCAGTGTTAGTAGTCCAGGAACAGCATGACGTCAATCATTACAGTGGCTCAGTCTAACCCCAGCACCCAGTGCTTATAGTATAACCCCATTACTGCTGGAAGCCAGGTCTCCTTTCAGATTCATCCAATAATACAAGCAACAGTAAAGTAAGTTATAAGAAAGGTCTACAGCTGGTAAGATAATCCTATTTTCTTCCAGGACTCCTTGTGGCTGTATTCCAGGCAAATTCAAAGAGGAACAGATGTGTTTTGTCTGTTTAATGAGGTTAGTTTTGAGAAAAATCCAAGAATAACTGACTTGCACGCAGACCTTGTTACAGTAGGTTGGTGAGGAGTCTGCAGCCTTCTGTCAGAGACAGTGAGTCTTCATGATAATGTGTTCAGTCCATCGAGCGTGGAGGTAAGACGGGGCTGAGCGCACTGCATACTTATTCTGCCGGAAACAGAGCTATTCTCTTCCCATCACTGTCAAGACCAGATGTGCTGAATCACAAACCTTATACTTTTGATGAGTTCAGAAATGTAGTATTTTCTTCTAAATTCAGTTCATACCAGTATTTTTGCTGAAGACTGTTTAAAGATGATACATGTTAACCCAAAAATTTAAATTCTGTTAATTTTACTTATCCTTTTTTGTTATTCTTTACATGGAACACCAACAAATTGTTTTTGAGGAATCTTTTAGCAACCCTTTATATATAACAACACAGTGTTGTTAAAAGGGACCAATAACACCATAAAAGTATAGTCCATATGACTCATGCGCTAAATTGAGGCCATACGATAGCCTTGTGTCAGCGACTGACCGTAATTTACGTTACTCACTAAAAATCCCTCTGCGGCAGCTCTCAAAAGTTATTCTCCTTTGAAATGTTGTGTTTGGTTAAGAAACAGGCGAGAACGGGTCCTGGGTAGCTCAGTGAGTAAAGATGCTGACTACCACCCCTGGAGTCACAAGTTCAAATCCAGGGTGTGCTGAATGACTCCAGACAGGTCTCCTAAGCAACCAAATTGGCCCGGTTGCTAGGGAGGGTAGAGTCACATGGGGTAACCTCCTCGTGGTCACTATAATGTGGTTTGCTCTCGGTGGGGCGCGTGGTGAGTTGTGCGTGGATGCTGTGGAGAATAGCGTGAAGCCTCCACACGCGCTACGTCTCCGCGGTAACGCGCTCAACAAGTCATGTGATAAGATGCGTGGATTGACGGTCTCAGACACGGAGGCAACTGAGATTCGTCCTTCACCACCCAGATTGAGGCGAGTCACTACGCCACCACGAGGACTTATGAGTGCATTGGGAATTGGCCATTCCAAATTGGGGAGAAAAAGGGTAGAAAAGAAATAGGCGAGAATTAATGGTGAATTTATGTCAGTGACGTCAATCCTAGCACAAGCACCATTTTTTAATCTGAACACAAACGAGATTTCAGAGTTTTGTGTTGGGGAAGTTTATCAGTAAATAAAAATGTTATTTATTTTTCCTCGTATTCCTAACACAAATCAGTTCAGAAGGCTTGGAATATAAGTACACAAGTCATATAGACTACTTGTATGATAGTTAAATGCTGTTTTTTTGTCCTTTTTGGAGAAGAGATGCGTAAAGATTCTTCAAAATATTTCCTTTTGTGTTTCACAGAAAAAGAATAACAGCATATGGCTTTCAAACGAGTAAATTATGAAAGAATTTTCATTTTGGGGTGAACTATTCCTTGAACTGTGGAAATCAGGTTGTAAACCACATGTCATAGCCTACCTTTCACAGTCAGGACACGGTGAAGTTCTCCACAATTGATTATGTTTCATTCATAAGTTTTAATGGCTTGTTGACAGCCAGTTTTAAAGAACTGAAGTGAGAGAAATGTATAATTCAAAAGCACAAATGAATAATTGTGAAAGAAACGGTGGGAATGAATATTTCAAAGATTCCTCGGATGTGTGGGTGCTGGCATGTGAGTGCTGTGGAGGAGGGAGACAGTTTTTCTATGTTTATTTATAAGGGCTCAAACAGGATCTGATCCAATGACTCGAAACCTCCACAAAGTCTGTGAATGTTAGAAAAAAAATTGTTAGAAACTTTCCTGATGACTTAAAGAGATCCGTACAAATACTTGTTATGAAAGCCATTTCTTTTCAGTCTTAAATCGTTTTGAAAAGACAAAACATGGTTCTTCGATGGTTTTAAATTGTATTTTATTTCTTCAAATGAAGAGCAGACGGTGGCAGAAGTCTTCCAAGAACGGTCCATTTTTGCATGGTGGTATTACTTTGATGACAATTCAGAACATTTTTTTCCCCAAATACTCATTTCCATAATACGCTTAGACGTTTTAAGATTGAGTTTTTATTTATATTTTTATTTGTATTTTATTTATTGATTTATTTGTAATTTCCATTATTCACCATGATGATTTTCATTAGATTCTCATTATTATATCACAGTAAAAAAATATGTAAAATTATTATTTCAATCAGCATAAATTACAGCTTAAATTAAAAGTTAGCAAGTTACATTTTATGCCCAAAATCAAAAGAATAAAATAATAATAACTATATTTTGCAATATGAAAATGATAATAATTTTTAAGATTGTGCTTAATTGTCATGAAAATTATTTCACAATGCCAGCAATGTTAATCCTAAAATATGCTTCATGCAAAATACAATTTAAAATGTATTTATTTATTTCGTTGGGGGGGGGGGGGGGGGATGACCCAAACATTTCTATGAGCTTAACTGGTAACATTTTACAATAATCTACATTAGTTTATATGAACTAACAAAGAACAATACTTTTACAGCATTAATTCATCTTAGTTCATGTTAATTTCAACATATACTAACACATTTTTAAAAATCAGTGTAAGTTACATGTATTGATAATGTCTTATTTAAATCAGTAGGGGTTATTAGATGGAAATAATTTTGTCATTTTTAGGAGAAATTTTAGAGACTTTGCTGCATTCTGATGCAATTTGTGTCGAATAAGTAGATCTTTTTATAATTGCCTTTATTTCTGGGTCAGTACTAGAACTGAATGCATGAATGGATGTTGAGTAGTCAGAGTATGAGAGCTTGTCTCCTTCACAGTTTCCACTGGAACAAGTCTAATAAAAAATATCCATCCTTCATGAGCCATTCTCCTCCTCTGTCTCATCTAGGTTAACGAGGATCTTGGCTGATGGTAAGTCTAGTTTATTTCAGATCCCTTGCTCACTGTGTTTCAGGATGAAGCCATTGGCATTTTGCAAACATTAAGATCAGCCTGAACTGTTGTATAAATGACCTTTTTCTACATGTAGAATGTACATCTAAAAAAAATCTTAAAACCTGATGTACTGTACCACAGCTTAACTATTTTAGATAAAATGTGTTGATTACCACAAAAATTATTTTTGACTCGTCCCTCCATTTCTTAAAAAAAAAAAAAAAAAAAAAAAAAAAAGAAAGAAGCAAAAATCGAGGTTCCAGTGAGGCACTTACAATGGAAGTGAATGGGGCCAATTTTTGGAGTGTTTAAAGGCAGAAATGTGAAGCTTATAATTTTATAAATGTACTTACATTAATTCTTCTGTTAAAACTCATGTATTATTTGAGCTGTAAAGTTGTTTAAATCATCATTTTTACAGTCATTTTAGGGTTTTAGGGTTTGTCGACATTACATCGCCATGGCAACGAAGTTGTAAAACTGGCTTGTACTTTACACAGAAAAGGTTAGTAAGTCATTTTATCCCATTAAAATCATGTTTACATGCATATTGTTTATGTCTCGTGGCTATACTTTTGAAAAAGTGAGTATTTTAACGTGCAAAAATTGGACATTCACTTCCATTTTAAGTGCCTCACTGTAACCCATATTTTTGCTTTATTTAAAGAAAAGAAGGGGTAGGGGGGCCTGGTCAGCAAGTAAAGACGCTGACTACCACACCTGGAGTCACAAGTTCGAATCCAGGGTGTGCTGAGTGACTCAAGCCAGGTCTCCTAAGCAACCAATTGGCCCGGTTGCTAGGGAGGGTAGAGTCACACGGGGTAACCTCCTCGTGGTCGCTATAATGTGGTTCTCGCTCTCGGTGGGGCACGTGGTGAGTTGTGCATGGATGCCACAGGGAGAATAGCGTGAAGCCTGCACACGCGCTATGTCTCCGCGGTAATGTGCTCAACAAGCCACGTGATAAGATGCGCGGACTGACGGTCTCAGATGCGGAGGCAACTGAGATTCGTCCTCCACCACCCGGATTGAGGCGAGTCACTACGCCACTACGAGGACTTAGAGTGCATTGGGAATTGGGCATTCCAAATTGGGGAGAAAAGGGGAGAAAATCCAAAAAGAAATAGAAAATGAAGGGTAAGTCAAAATTAATTTTTGTGGTAATCAATATTATACCACAAATGCTGTCGATTGAGCTTAACTTGTATTGAACCCGAAATATTCATTTAACTGATTAGCTAGCTATTAACATCGTCAACTGTTAACTTACATAGATCTCATTTATATGTTTTACTCCACTGAAAACGATATTTGAAATATTTGAAAAATGCCAACCTAGTCTCATAGAATGAACGTTACTATTTTTTGTAGCTTGTGCGATAGCTCACCTGACTTGTGTTGGAATTTGGACTCTAAAGTATGCGGTTCGAGGCCAACCAAGCACGCAAGCTGACACATGAGACAAAAGTGTCATAGAAGTGACACAAAATTGCATGGTTGCTTCAGAAAATTTGCTTTTGATTTCTCATTTTGTTTTTGGACACTATCAGTTAGGTTTAGGTGTTGGATTAGGGTAAGGATGTCTGTTTGGTTCACCTCTCATTTGATTTAAGATCACTATTGGTTAGGTTTAGGTTAAAGTTTTAGGTTAGGAAGGTTCGTTTTACTTGTTAAAACCTCCATTTAATATTCACCTCAAAAATATCATCTGATTACGACTCAATTTTACTTGCTTTTGGCGCCCCCTGCTGGACATTACACTGGGAAACTGCAGCCAAAAGTGCAATGAAGCATGTAATTTAGTTTTGCAAAAATGTTCAAGAGATCAGGCTGAAAAATGCTCTCTAGTAGCCTACTGCATCCTTTGGAAAACAGTGATGCTTGAAAATCGAAAATGGATTTCTTAGCTGAAAACGTATTAGTGCGGACATGGCCTTAAACTAACTTGCTCAGCAAGTGAACACATTTTACATGGAACTGAGCTTGCGTAGCTACTCATACCCCAGTGTGAATCTTTTTCCATACCTATTGGGTTCTTAATGCCAGGTCACACAATCGTTGAATGAATTAGCCGTTATAGTCACAGGCTCGAACAACGTTACACAATGGATGCTTTAAATTTAAACCAATGGAATTCACTCGATTATTCCGACATCTGTGGCTTAACTATGTGATGGTCATAATACCCCTCTAGCTATTTTGGGCTCTGGCTCTTGAGGTGTGCTTCTGTTGTTTGTGAAGCAGGTGCCAGTTTCTCTTGTGATCTTCCAGGCTTCTGCGTCCCGTTGAGCATGTGAGGATTAAGGCGTGTGTGATGCCGTTTCTCTCTGTCGGATACGACTGTCTCACCACAGCCCCCTCCTCATGTCCCTTTGCTGGGAAAGGTTGGGCTAATCAGACTCTGGTTGGCTCTTGAGGAAACACCTGCTGCTCTCTCTTTAATTGAATGGCCCTAATGAGCAGTTGGAGTCGCCATGGCGACTTCAGGAGCCGTGGGCGGGGTCTACCATGATCTATAGACTTCTGCCTGTAGGACATTGTGTTTGGCATAAGCCTTTGTGGGCAAATTTGTCACTTTGTGTATGAACTTTTAAAATGATGATTAAGATTTTTATATTGGTTTGTGCCTGTGCAATCACTGCCATGATGTGAGTGGTTTCTAATGTGTTTTGAGGTGAGTGGTTTAAGGTGTTTATTGTGTTGTTATGTACAAGTTGCTAGGGTGTTGCTTACTGGCTATGATTTTTGCATTTACTTGTGAGATTTGTTTCACCATTTTATCATCTTTATAACTAAGTCATAAGTCTGATCGTTTAGAAAAGTTATAGCACACCTCTCCTCAACAAGCCGCAAGATTTGAGGTATCATACATGTCTGTAGCTTAAAGTGCAGGACAAATTATGCATTAAAGTTTAATACTTTATATTTTAAATTTTATATTCCTTAACCTTAAGTATAAGCAATAGCAGTTGTGATGCTTGCCTTAAAATGGTTGTATCAAAAAGCTAAAATTTGCATTTAAATAATTTAGTGCCAGCAAATCAGACATATATTTAGTCTGCTGTTTTTACAGTTTGGCTCTAATTGTGCCATGCAGTCTACAGTAATCATTCACAGCATTTACTCACCCGTGACTGTGGCAGCTATCCTCTCTCCCCATCATTGTAGCAACACTAAATGCCCGTTGCCTTGGTAATATTACAATATCATTCTCAGACCCACTATACAGAGCTGAAGCAGCCAAATGTTCTTTCTCTTTCTTATAGAAACTGCACAGCAGTAAAACTGCAGTATGAGTGTAGTATTGGAAATTTGGAAACAGTAGAACTGTGGTTCATAGTGTTGCAGTACAAATGTGGTGATTTAGATACAGTTTTACTGCATTCCATTAACTTGAGTAGTTCAAATGTGATAATTTGGACCCAGGATTACTGCATTTTATATATATATATATATATATATATATATATATACATACACTACCGGTCAAAAGTTTTGAAACACTTACTCATTCTTTATTATAATTTATTTTTTCACATTTTAGAATAATAGTAAAGTCATCAACAATATGGAATAACATAAATGGAACTATGGGAATTATGTTGTGACTAAACAAAATACAAAATAAATCAAAACTGTGTTATATTTTAGCATCTTCAAAGTAGTCACCCTTTTGTCTAGAATTTGCAGACATGTACTCTTGACATTTTCTCAACCAACTTCTTGAGGTATCACCCTGGGATGCTTTTTAAACAGTATTGAAGGAGTTCCCATCTATGTTGGGCACTTATTGGCTGCTTTTCTTTATTATTTGGCCAAGTCATCAATTTCAAAAACTTTTTTTATTATTACATTTTAGATTTATAATGAATTAAATTAATATAGTGGCACAATTATATTTTTTCTACAAAACTAATTTCAAACATTTAAGCATCAGTCGTGTTTCAAAACATTTGACCGGTAGTGTGTGTGTGTGTGTGTGTATAATATATATATATATATATATATATATATATATATATATATATATATATATATATATATATACAGTTGTCATCAGTTGTCATTTTCTGCAAATAAATGCTCTAAATGACAATATTTTAATGTGAAATTTGGGAGAAATGTTGTCAGTATTTTATAGAATAAAACAAAAATGTTCATTTTAGTCAAACACATACCTATAAATAGTCAATCCAGAGAAATTGATAATTTTGCAGTGGTCTCTTAATTTTTCCCAGAGCTGTATATATATATATATATATATATATATATATATATATATATATATATATATATATATATATATATATATATATATATATATACTTTAGTAGTAAACATGTGGTAATTTGGACACAGTATTACTGCATTTCAATTTTTAATTTTTACTTCATTAAATGTGGTAATTTGGATGCAGTTTTACTGTGTTTTTTTTGTTTTGTTTGTTTGTTTGTTTTTTTAGGACAAATGTTATCATTTGGATGCAGTTTTACTGCGTTTTTTTATTTTTATTATTATTAGTAGTAGTATTATTTTAGTAGAAAAGAATACAAATTTGGTCCTAGTATTACTGCATTTTTATTTATTTATTTATTCTTTATTTTTCTTAATTTTTTACTTCAGGAGTACAAATGTGGTAATTTGGACACAGTATTACTGCATTGTTCTTTTTAATTTTTACTTCATTAAATGTGGTCATTTGGACGCAGATTTACTGCGTTTTTTTTATTTTTATTATTATTATTATTATTATTATTATTATTACTATTATTTTAATAGAAAATAATAAAAATTTGGTAATTTGGTCCTAGTATTACTGCATTTTTATTTATTTATTTTTTATTTATTTTTCTTTATTTTTTACTTCAGGAGTACAAATGTGGTCATTTGGACACAGTATTACTGCATTTTTTTATTTTAGTACAAATGTGGTAATTTGGACACAGTAATACTGGTGTTTTTTTGTTTTTTTACTATAGTATAAATGTGGTAAATAGGATGTAGTGTTACTGCAGTCTTTTAAAAGTGGTACAGATGTCATTTGGATGCAGTATTACTGAAGGTTTTTAAATATAGTACAAATTTGGACATTTGTTTTACCTAAATGTGGTCATTTGGACATAGTGCAGTTTTTTTATCTGCAGCACAAGTGTGGTAATGCAGCGCTCAGTGTTTCATTGCACGCCAAATATGATAACTTGACTTTAGTTACAAGTTATAAGAAAGATTGTGGTTATGTTTTAAGAGCTGTCTGTGAACAACAGCATTAATGCATGCTCAAGGCTGACTTGCTCAAATCCAGACCTCAAATTAGCCTTTGCCCATTCCTAATTCAGTAATCTGTAATACAGCTTGGAAGGCTTGCTTTACACATGCAGCTGTGGCACATTTTGCTCCCAAACAATGAGATATTGATTGCATTTGATATTGGGCTCTGGACGTGGAGAATTGATGGTCTTTGTCTATTGGCTCATGCTCATCAGTGTGGGTTTGTGGGTAATGCAGGTATAGTAATCCTCCTCTTTAAATGACATGGATGTTTGGCAATTTCTCAGTTCACTGCTGCAGAAAATACCCCCAGATACGGGAGCTGATGGAAAACTAATGGTATTGCCATGGCGCTCAGGGAGCCTTCGGGGCAGCAGTGGATACGGGTGTCTGTTTTCAGTGATGACTGTGACTCCCTCATCGCACTGAGCCTGAGAGAGAGATTCAGGGGTTTATATTCTCTTTGCTGGAGTCAGTTTCCACACAGAATGCAAAGTGAAAATTATTTATTATGTCTTTTTTTTTTAGCTTGTCAGCCGTGGTCACTATGTACTGTCGTTGTTTATCCAAATACATTGTGCTTGATATGACACTGGATGCTGTGTCATTGAATGCTTAAGTAATTTAGATAAGTGATCCGTAATCTATTAATCCCATTGGATGCCTTCAGGATCTCAACCTGTGTCTTTATTTGGTCTGAGTATCCTGTACCAGACCCTTATAGCTTATCTTTTCTGCTGGTACAGTGAATGTTCATCCAAATTTTTGCCTATTCTGTCTCTTCATATCTGACTGTTTTCAGCGTAGAATATTTTTGACACTGACTGATATAACTACAGTATGTCTCCACAGAGAAATGTCACAGATTGTCTCAGACTCTGGCAAATGTCAGCGTACTGAACAGATTCAACCCACAAGCCTGAGGCGTACAGTAAGTTTAACATTTCTTAGACTGCTGCAGCATGGGGCAAAGATACTGCTACTCCGCTAAAAGCGCTAAAATGTCACCCAACTTTTCCTTGACTTACAGTAGAAGTTATTTTTCCTATTCATGCAACTGTTTCCAAGACAACCTTTGAACGAGGAGGACGATATGCAATACTGGTTTATCAAGGCTCTAAATTTAGTTTTCATTGTTTTTCACAATCTCTTTTAAAATCATCTCCTAGTTTCATTCCCTTTGTGATGTTTTGTGATATAATGAATTCGTCTCAGAGCCGTGGATTGTGTCACTCGGTGCATGGGCTGATTATTTTGCGATGAAGAGCTCTTGAATAAGTTTCACCTCAGCACATGTGCATTTAAAATCTCTTGGGGCTCTTATCTAAAGAGAGCCGCCCTCATTTCCACCCACTTTTCCATTCTGTTTCCTGCTTTTTCAGGGATTATTATAATTGTGGGTGGTAGATAATTCTGTTCCAGGCATAAGACCTGGCACTGCATGAAAAGGGTACAAAGTAGGGCCTCAAACTCTTAAAAAAAAAAAAAAAAGAAAAAAAAAGTCATTTAGCCTTTTTCAACAAAGTGCAGGAGCATAGCTTTTAGAACATGTTGATGGTCAACCTCAGGAGGTCAAACTAAATATTATATCAGTTTTATTTTCTAGTCATTTTTGCAACCCAGGATATGCAGAAACAGTTTAAACCATGATTTGTGTGTTTTTTTATTTATATATATATATATATTAGTAATAAGCATTACATAAACATCCACATTAAATTGACAAAATGTATACAATTTAAATATATTTAAAATATTAAAATATGTGAAATATATTTACATGTACATAATATATATATATATATATATATATATATATATATATATATATATATATATATATATATATTTATTAGTAATAAGTATTACATAAACATCCACATTAAACTGGCAAAATGTATACAATTTAAATATATTTAAAATATTAAAATATGTGAAATATATTTACATGTACATAATTATATATATATATTTATTAGTAATAAGCATTACATAAACATCCACATTAAACTGACAAAATGTATACAATTTAAATATATTTAAAATATTAAAATATGTGAAATATATTTACATGTACATAATTATATATATATATATATATATATATATATATATATATATATATATATATATATATATATATATATATTTATTAGTAATAAGTATTACATAAACATCCACATTAAACTGGCAAAATGTATACAATTTAAATATATTTAAAATATTACAATATGTGAAATATATTTACATGTACATAATTATATATATATATATTTATTAGTAATAAGTATTACATAAACATCCACATTAAACTGACAAAATGTATACAATTTAAATATATTTAAAATATTAAAATATGTGAAATATATTTACATGTACATAATTATATATATATATATTTATTAGTAATAAGTATTACATAAACATCCACATTAAACTGGCAAAATGTATACAATTTAAATATATTTAAAATATTAAAATATGTGAAATATATTTACATGTACATAATTATATATATATATATTTATTAGTAATAAGCATTAAATAAACATCCACATTAAACTGACAAAATGTATACAATTTAAATATATTTAAAATATTAAAATATGTGAAATATATTTACATGTACATAATTATATATATGTATTTATTAGTAATAAGCATTACATAAACATCCACATTAAACTGACAAAATGTATACAATTTAAATATATTTAAAATATTAAAATATGTGAAATATATTTACATGTACATAACAATTATATATATATATATATATTTATTAGTAATAAGTATTACATAAACATCCACATTAAACTGACAAAATGTATACAATTTAAATATATTTAAAATATTAAAATATGTGAAATATATTTACATGTACATAATTATATATATATATTTATTAGTAATAAGCATTAAATAAACATCCACATTAAACTGACAAAATGTATACAATTTAAATATATTTAAAATATTAAAATATGTGAAATATATTTACATGTACATAATTTTATATATATATATATATATAATGCATTTTACATTTTGTCAGTTCACAATATTTGCAACCCTGTTGACTATTGTGGTGTGAAATATATAGGAAAAACATAAAATATATAAAGTATAGAATATATTTTTAACATATGAAATTTAAAATGAATACAATTATTTATATATATATATATATATATATATATATATATATATATATATATATACTGTATATTTTTTTCAAAATAGGTAACAAGGATGCAGATTTATTGGGCTTGCTATTTGATTAGTTTTCTTACAATAACTTTGGTAACAGGGTTAAATACTGACATTTTATGTCTCTTTAAACTAGCTGTTATTCATGCTGGGTTGATTTTAAGTTAGATAATGGTTTACCGAACATATTTACATTTAATAGTTCTTACAGCACAAAAGCAGGATATGTACCTCTAATGTTGAAAAAAAAAAAAAAAAAGCAATGGAACACCAAAGTTTACCAATTTGGTGTAATGTGCAACCTGAGATTGAGATAAATTTGGTGCTGTTTCGGGTTTCTCTGTACAGAGCGCAGTGGAATATTGCACTTGCTGGGAGAAAAATCCTGGTTATCCATTTTTAATGAGGATTCTCTATCAGACCCTCTGACCTATCTGATGAGCCCAGGCTAGCAGGTGGTAATGAAGACTGCATCTAAAGCCCCCGTGATGAATTAGCTTGCTGACACTAACTCACAACACACACATGCTCTCTCTAACACTCGCAGACACACACACTTCCTCTGCCACCCTCCCAGACCTTAAGCTTCTTCCAAGAGAACTGCCTCAGGGGGTGCATTGCCTTGATGCTGTAAACACATCTGCGAGTGTGTGTGCATGTACAGTATGTGTGTGCACACGTGTGTTTTTAATGCAAGAATGCTTTTGGTTTGAATGACACCTTGAGCTTATATATGACTTGGCAGAAGAACTACTTATTTGTGGTGTTTGCTAAGGCAAGCATCACTATTATTATTGCTAATACTTAGAGTTATGCATTTTGAACAAAAAACAGGTATTATCAATAACAAGTCAAAATATAACCATGATCATGTTTAACATTTACAATTACTGAAATGCTCACCCTCTTGCATATTAGTTTATTTTTATTTTATTGCCTTCACAGACAAAACAATGCACAACACCCACAAGATCAACATTTAACAAGCTTTTCAGATAGAGACAGTGGCCGCCTCTCTGATCGGAGTCCATCACAGGCTCTTCATGGATGAGATCCAAGCAGCCCACTGGATGCCATCAAATGCTTATCAGCATTCTGATCGGAGCCCCTGGAGATCATCTGAGAGCAGAACCTCCTCCTCCCAAAGGCCAGGAGAGTGAAGCCTGCTGATATAAGGAAACTCAAGAGAGATGGAACACAATGCACCAGCCGAGAGCCATCAACAGAGCGCTCATTGTTCCAGACTGTATAAGCATTTGTGCTGCAGGGACTCTTCTGAAGCTCTGGCCACGTAACGCCACTCGTTTGTGGGGGTGGTGAGTTCGTGATCTCTCTCTAGTCTCCCTTGACAGCATATCTGGACAATCGGGACTGCAGCTGCTTTTCCATAATGACTTGTAAACGTCACAACATTTTGCGTATACTCTACAGAAATGCTCTTGCTCATTAAAAAAAAACATAATAGTACGCCACATGACTTGTGCACTATATTCCAAGCCATACAGAACAAACCAAAATGTACCAACATTTTGAAACTATGCTCTTAAACTTCATACAGGGTGGGCCCCAAAAATGGGGCCACTATGTTTGATTGCTCATATATAAAAAATGCATAAAGACGTTTTAATGATTTTTGCCGTATTTCTACGACTTTTTGTAAACAACACAATGAAGTCACTAATGAAGCACCTAAGTTTGCTACCATAGAAAACTTGATGACATCACAGTGACTTCATTGTGTTGTTTACAAAAAGTCGTAGAAGTACGACAAAAATCGTGCAAACGCCTTTAAGCATTTTTAAGATATGAGCAATCAAACATAATGGCCCCGTATTTTCTGGGCCACCCTGTATATTCAGAAAAGAACATTCAATAATAGTGCGTTGACACAGAGCACAAGACTCTTCGACATCGAACGCTATTGGTTCTTGCACGTCAGGCGACTGATTTCAAGATGGCTGTATGAATATGCAGATTAGAAAATGAAAGGGGGTGATTTTCCCTTTTTAATTATGACTTAAATTGCAGTCTGTTTCTCCTTTTGAGTTCCACAGGAAAAGTAGCAGCATACGTTGTTTGAGGGTGAATGGACAGACTGATCTCACTGTGAATTCAGCAACAATAGGTTGTAAGTTCTTCAGCTGAAATCGGTCTATGCTTACCGAAATTCGAACCATTGCCCCCAGTGGCCAAAGCTGGAAGTGTTGTTAAACGTATGGGCATGTGTGAGTACATTTCTGGGTGAAATGTCCACAGGGTGGTGCCAAAAGCGAGTTGTTTTAGTTGTAAATTATGTAATCCAGTCAACAGGAATGCATATTTTATTGAACATATGCTCTAACCCAAACCTGACCCTAAACCTAGCCATCAGTGGAGTAAAATTGTCATTTTAAAGGGAGAATGCAACCTCCAAACCACGCCTATTATTGTTTATGTGAATGCATTTACCTTCTGGTTTCCTTGGAACTAGAACCGTTGCCCCTGAGGCTGCTCACACAACGCACTATCAATCGTGCTACTGGAAGAGGTAAACACATTCAAATTCATGAAAATTTTTTGATGGGGTATGGCGCCAGTCAGTAGATCTGCAGAATGGGGTCAATGTCAGGGTACTGGAACCTTTGGGATCAACATGTTGACTTATTTGTGATCAAGTTGGTAAATGATGGAATTTTCATTTCTGGGTGAACTATTCCTTTAACTGCCATTTTCAGAGGCAATCTGTTCAGTGCATGGACAAACTGAGGTAGCAAACGTGCGTCACTGTTGCAGTCATATGCCAGGCGTGAAACAATGCCCGCTCTGTGACTCTTTGCACTGGTGGGATGCGTTGGACCACATCACCTCTGTCTCAGTGCTCACAAAGACACTCGTCAGTGTGGGGCGGCCAGCTGCTTGTACGGAGGTTAGATAAGGAGGAAATGAAGGACATGAGCAATTGCTTTCCAAGCTAAAACACAACAGCAGTAGACTAATGAAGACAGGAAGAGAAAGCATCCAATAGCTATGTCTGTGAAGCATTGGTACACCAAAACAACACTTCTTAAAGGGATAGTTCACCCAAAAATATAAAGTTTTACATCATTTACTCACCGTCATGCATTCCAATCCTGTATTACTTTATTTCTTACACGGAACACAAAATCTTTAATAAATGCAATTGATAGTTCCTCACTTTAAAACTTAAAGGTGTACTTAGTAATTTTTTAAATATTCCATCTTGGACTTACACTGACACCTAGGGGCCTGGATGCAGAATAATTCAAATGCAATAGTTTACTGATGGCATTGTAGAATTTCACTATTCACAGTTCATTTAAATTCATTTCATTATTTCAATTCATTTAATGATTAATTTAATAATGCGTGAGTTAAAGTATGCAAAAACAGAAGTAAGTAGTATTCGGTTGGTCATGTGATTCTAACATGTCAGCCCCCGTGAGGGGACCCTCTCCATATAAAATAAAACAGCTTATGAGATTACTGATGTGACTGGAGTCTTCATCTCATCCTCATGTGAGTGGTCTTCTTGATTTATGCATGTTTCAAAATTACTATTAATTAATTTGGTAGTAAAAATGTTTAATTGAGGGTAAATTACTGTGTGCACCTTTATAAAAGGACCCAAAATTAGTTCATGCAACTTGTGCATTATATTTCAAGTCTTATGAAGGCATATGATAGGTTTCGGTGAGAACAACCCAAGTCTTGAAAATCTTGACGTCTTTTGCATGTTCATGAGCGCAAATAGAGAAGCTCATTCACAGTGGCTAGCATGTTCACGTGAGAACTTGTATTGTTAAAAACACCTGAGATTCTGTCATTGCAAGCATGATCTCATGAAAATTACATGACTGTTGTGACATTTTTGGAAAATGATATTACATGGTTCCTTACACATATAGCGGTGTGAAATGTTCTCTGTGTGGCATTAAAAGAGAGTTAAATTCTCTCAAAAAAAGATGAAGTTTTTAGGGTTAATGTAGTGATGGGACATTTCACACCGAAGCTTCGAAGCTTGTGTAAAAAAACAACACATTTGTATTGAAGCACTATATCGGAGCTTGATTAGTTTTGGAAAAAACCACATGAACTGTGACGTCCAAAGCTTCATTTGGCTGAAAACCACGTGACTGCTTCGGTACCTGGTTCAAAAGAAGCGCAAATCTCAGTACAAGTTTGAATCCAAAACAGTTACATAAGCACATTTCACTCGCCTATTAGTAAATTGTTTCTACCCAGCCCACAAACATATTTATTTTTCAATCTACACGTTAATAATCAGTCATTAATTCACTCTCATACATTGTTTTTCTTTTTGTAACATAACACCTACCTCCCTACCCTAAACCTTGAACCTAAACCTAACCGATAGTCATAAAAAGCAAATGCAAGATAAAACACAATTGCTAAAGCAACCACGTCATTTTGTGTTGCTTCTATGGCACTGTTGACTTACATGCTATTGCAACACGCTATCAGTTAAGTTACTGCATTATTTGATCATGTAGTTGTTCAATTTTAAATTGTATAATAAAAGTGTTTCAGGAACAAGGCAAATTAAGTGTTTATGAACTGATAATCTGACATTTTACTCATGATTTGTGTGAAATGGAATAAAAGTCATCAACTTGTTGTTGTAGCCCGTCTAGTGTTCATTTCACCAGGAAACTGCGGCAAAATGCACAACGAGGCATGCTTTTCTGATAAAAGGTGTAGGCTTCAGAACCGCTAGGTAAAAGTCTGTACATTGGAAGGGCAGTCAAGCATAATCGTACGACCTCGTGTCTGTGGTCATTTTCTGCTCAGTTTGAAATGAGACAGGAGCATTTCCCATTTACGAAAAAGTGTTAAAGTGCTCTCTCTTGGTGGAGAGGTCACGTGCCCTCTCTCGGGGGTGTTCACGAGCCATCGCCGTAATTGCTTGGGAATGGAAATTTCCTGCCTGCCTCTGTTCTTCAAAAGGCGATGATCCATTCATTTTCCTGTCATTGCCATAGTAACCAAAGCATCATTCCTTGACTTTGTCATCCTAGAGATCCTTTCAGATTGAAATTAAAGTGATGCATGCGCTCATCGAATCTCTATAAAAGGCTGTTTGGGAAAATCTGCAGGTGCCACGATGCTGAAGTCTTTTTTAGTGGTTAATAAGCTGAGGTGGGGAGCAGCGCTCACCTAGAGATGCCTGTTGCCGGGTGAATGAAAGGAGAGAATGTGGTTGTCATGGCATGACAATATGACCAAATTCAGACAAGGTTAGAGATAATGGGCAAAAAAACATCCATGGTAAAAACAAAAAACAGAAAGTACTGTTGGAATGAAGATAAATATATGAAAAAACAGAAAACAAGGGCTGGCAGTGGGGGAGGACATGGCTTTTAGACGCCCACTGTGAGATGATTCATAAGAGCTTGTGTGTGTGTGTGTGTGTGTGTGTGCTTGCGTGTATGTTTGTGTGTGTTTTCTGCAAGGCCCTCAGACCCTGGTTAGTACGTGCGTGCCTCAGTCGGACGCGTTTGAGCATCTCACTGGTATTCAGCATCATAAACATATATATATATATATATATATATATATATATATATATATATATATATATATATATATATATATAATACTGTATATATAGTATATACATATATATTTGAATTATAAAGTATTTACATATCATGTTACATGGTATATACCTGTATTTATACAACATAGTATTTGCTTTTAGTGGCTTTAAGTTATGCTTATATTTATACTGCATATAATGCATATAATAATGTTAAACAGTAAAACAATATTGTATTATTATGATGACACTCTAATAACCAATCACCATTGAGAATAATGGGACTTGTACAAAAATTAAAATACCAGTATGCATTATGGTAATGAAAACTTTGGGGGGAAATATGTTCAACTGTCATGCAAATGATGTTACATTGCAAAAAAAAAACAATCTCAATGGTTTTTAAAAAGGCTTCATTGTTTTTATGCAACATGCAACATATAATCTCATACTTTTTTGTTTTTCTATTGGGTAAAAATGGAAGATGTTTTCGTGAGATTCAACCAAATAGAGAAAATAACCAAGAAATGCTTAGAGAGATTATCTCTCATGCAAATACGGTTTAGAAAACCTTTTATTGTGTCAAAAATGTAATTTATGTCACCTCAGTTCATCTTTAGAATCTGTTTCGTTTTCCATTTCTATAGTTATGTGAAGAAGTGAATATAAAGAGAGCGCGAGAGAATCTGATGAATATGAATATGAGTGTCAGTGTGTGTATGAATCACCATACATCATGCATCACCCCGGATAAACCCTGTTCTTCAGATTATTCTGAACCGATATGATCATTTACATGTGCATTTCCGACACCTGCTACTCAGAAACCTACCAACAATCACATTACCATGAAAGCTTGCGGTTTATTCGCTCCTCGAGATGTAATTTTGTGATAATGTGAATCTATTTCTTTGATGTAGTCAGCCAGGAAGAACTGGGTCAGTGACTGATAGTGTTTTGGCAGCTGGTCTCACGTCCGGCCTGAATCACCCGTAAACTCGCATTGACTGACAGCACATTATCTCAGATTAGTGCCACTCATTAATCAATTAGTTCCAATCAATTCTCGCCACAGCCACATATTTACATTATTAATGCACCGGTAGCTGCATATTCATAGTCTATGATAATCTAAGATAATGAGAGCAGATTTGGTTGATAATTAATTGGAATATTCAGCAAGTTGTAGTAAAACTATAGGGCAGACTTGCAATTAATTGGATGGTGAAAAGTGGGCATTCCATTATGGTTCCAATGGGACCAGATCTGTCCAGAAACAACACCGGCACACACTTTTAAGGATTTTCTGAACATATTACACCGGTAACGCTTCTTTTTCAAATCTCATCCAGGCTAATTGTAGCCTAAACAAATGCCTAAATAAGTAGCTATTTGACTATTGGTTAACGTTATTTCCTGCCTAGGTGATGTCATTTTAGAGGTGGAATAATTTCATGTTGATTTTAAAAGATTAAGCTCTAGTATGAAATGAAGCATTTTATGACTTCTAGTCTGGAGGGGTGTCAAATATTGGGGAGATGTTTACATTAGCCATCTGGATGATAGCAGCTAATGCTAAGTAAAATTGGGCACAAGTGAAAACAGACTGTGTGTGTCAAGCTGAATAATTTATACACACTGGCGGTGATATAGACAGTAAATATTAAGCGAGTTGAGAGATGCATCCTCATGCACACACACACACACACACACACATACTTCCTGCTGTGATTTAGGGGAGTTGGCACAGTAGCATTAGTGTCTCCAGTGGAGTCTCAACGCAGATGGATGTTCTTGGGGTGTGAGATGTATGTCAGTAGGTCAGAGACTATCTAGCATCATTTGGAGTGTCAGAGAACTCTTCTATCAACCCTTTGTGTGTGGATAGATGCTTTCATTAATTCATTAAATACTTTGGTTAACCGCGAGAGTTCACGAACGGTTATTACGTTATTTGTTGGGACTTGGGAATAAAGAATGTTTATTGCCATGGGTTCGTCAAACACAACCTCAGATTAGCAGGGAATAAAGTGCACAGTGAGCTATGAGCCTAAATAGTACAATACATAGAACTTCAAATGATAAAATCATATTAAAATCTAACAAAAATAATGTCTGACACTGCCTGCAACATAGGTCTATTCTTAATCAATGGAAATTCATAATTCTCAGGTTCACTTTCCATGAGGCAGCGAACGCTACGGTTCATACACCTCTTCAGGATGCTTTGATTTGAAATGATTCAGCATTTAACTTGTGTAATTATTGTATGCACACCAGAGCAAAAGGGGGAAATAACAGTTTATCAAAACAGTGGCTCACCGTTAGCGCTGAAACTTTGCCATATGAAAAACAATCTGGAATCATGTGTAAGTCACATTAAGTCCTCTTTCTAACCTGAACTTCATCAGAATGTCCATTTGTGACACCAGCGCTGAAAAAGCTTGATGCAGCGCAACAAATGATGAAACTGAACACAGGTATCTCGAGATGCGTTTATAATTATTGGAGTTCTTTTTAAGTTAACAGTCTCTAAAAAAATGCAATGGTCCTGCGCGGTATGCTGAATAAGTGAGTTGTGGCACAACGATCAAAGACGTCCATCCAGTGCATGTTTACATGGCCTCGACGCACGTGTGAACAGCCCGTAACTCGACCTATAGCCTACTTGAAAAACTGACCCAAACCTGGCCCAAAACCTGTAGGTTTTTGGGTACCATCGAACTCAGATCAGGTTGAAGACCTTACACGTGCAGAATAACCGAATAGTGATTTTGGTATTTGAATACCATGCACATCCCTATGAATAACGCATGATTTTGGAACGGTTCATAATTAAAAAGTAGACTACATATAATTGGCCGTAAGACATTGCTCCAAACTTTTCTTCCATCAATTTGAAAAATCCAACCAAATCTGCCAAGCATCCTGTTCCACATAAAGGTGAACGTAGTCACGTCATGGGGGGCCTCCATGGTGTACTGGTCCATGGGCCTCTCAGTTATTAATCGTCCTTGCGGGTCTGGCTAACGTGGCGTGTTGTGGCTTGTTTACAAGAGTCTGTGAGTGCCATTCATCTCGGCTCAAGTAAGGTGATATTTTCCGCAAATAACAAACCTTTGAATGTGAGACCGGTGGCCCTTCTTATATTTTGGCTCATTCTGGTCTTCTCTGTCAAAATGGAACTTTATTACACCCCATCGCAGTTGCACCATCTGAACTGTTTTTCCCGGTTGGATTCAATAACATATGAAATGTGTAAGACCCTCGAAATCACTCGTAGGCCTCACTATATCCATCGGTCTCCTAAACGCTGGTGGACATGTGACTGCCCCTCTACATCCTCGATTCCTACAATCTGGTCTAGTGGGCCGAGGCTACTCCCCGCCATGACATTAATTCTCATAATGTCATACCCCTTGACAAAATGTGTCTTACAACGCAGTGATGCTTGTGTGCCACAAAGACACAACTTTTCTCTTTTGAACACCCACTCCTTGGCTGGCAAAAGTACATTACTCAGTGGCATAATCATTGAGAGAAAACTGGACATATAATTTCTCACTGAAACCTTGCAAACACCGAATGACTTTATCGAACGTAACCTCATGACTCCCCCTGAATATTGTCACCTGTCAAAACCCCGTCTCACTGGCATGGGCAGTGGCCTGGCAGCTGTAATTAATCATAATTATAAGACCATTCATATTGACTTCCATGATGTTATGAGCTTTGAATATTTTGTCATTTAAAATGGCGCAATGGTCGCAATTCTGATACTGTTGATTTATAGACCCCCTAAACATCATGCAAGTTTTCTCTCTGACCTCACTGAACTCACTCTCGCATGTGCACAACACCAAAACATAATTATGCTTGGTGACTTTAACATTCATGTTGACATAGATTGAAGCTTGCTAAGGATTTCATGGCTACTCTTGATTATTTTGACATATTACAACACATTGATTTTCCTACTCATTCTCATTCCCATACACTTGATCTAGTTTTTTGTGTGCAGGGTCTTGAAGTTGGCATCTCTGATCATAAACTTATTGATTTTAGTTTTACTCTGCCACTCTTGAAGCCTAAATTGAAAACCACAATATCCTATTGCAACCTGAAATCCATAAACACTTCTAATTCCTCTGCTGCTATATCTGTCTCCTCTCTACCATCCTCTATCGAACTTTCTTTCCCAGATAAAATTCTCTCAGTTTATAATGAGACTATCTCTAATGTACTAGATGCACTTGCCCCACTTAAGACTAGAACTGTCCCCTCAACTCATTCCTCCCCATGGTACACCCCGAACTCCAAGTAATGAAAGCTAAGGGCAGGTGTCTTGAACAACTTTACAAGAAGACGTGGCTTTATGTTCATGTTACAGTACAAATCAGCCCTTAACACTGCACGCTCTACCTACCTATCCATTGTTATTAGTAAATCCAAGTGCAAACCCAGATCACTTTTCTCTAAGATTAACAAACTTATCAAACCTCCACCTGCCACTCTTACTGGCTCTAAAGTCTTATGGGAATCTTTTCAAACCTTTTTCTTAGATAGAATTGATTATATTTATCAGGCTTTCTCTCCCTCTACTCTCTCAAAACTTTCTCCTGCACCTTTAGTCCACCCCATCATGGCCTTTTCACCTACCAACACATCCTTGGTTGAACATCTGATTGGTAAATCAAACTCTTCCTCCTGCCAGCTCGATCCATTACAACACATCTCCTTAAATCTCCTTGTCTACTCTAATTTCACCTATCACCCATATGATTAACAAGTCTCTTGCTACTGGCCACACACCGCTTAGACTAAAAACTGATGCTATCATTCCAGTCCTCAAGAAGCAAGGTCTTTATGATACAGTCTTGAGTAACTTTAGGCCTATCTCCATCCTTCCTTTTCTAGCTAAGGTATTAGAAAAGGTGGTTGCTGCTCAGTTACAGTCTCACTTGGAAAAATACAACTTGCATGAACCTTTTCATTCGGGTTTCCACCCCCTCCACAGCACAGAGACGGCCCTTTTAAGAGTAGTAAATTACCTTCTCCTCGCATCAGACTCTGGTGACCTCAGCCTCCTAGTCCTATTAGACCTGAGCGCAGCTTTTGATACTGTTTTTCATTCCGTACTCCTTATTCGCCTATCTGCTATTGGTATTACTGGTACAGTTTTTCAGTGGCTAACTTCATATCTCTGTGATAGGCAAACAATTCATCAGTATTAACAAACACAAATCTCGCTCTTTCACTGTTACACGTGGTGTACCTCAAGGATCAGTTCTTGGTCCGCTTCTTTTTCTAATCTACATGTTTCTGTTAGGCCAGATCATTTGTCGCCACGGTCTTAGTTTTCATAGTTATGCTGATGACACACAAATCTACATCACCTCCTAGTCCAAATCTGTTTTTGCACCCACTTCCATAACAGCTTGCCTCCAAGATCTTAAAGTCTGGATGGCATTGACAAAATAAAAATTTTGTTAGCTGGCCCAAAATCCCTAGCCTCTTCCCATAATGACATTTCCATTGACATTGATGGAGTCCTGGTTAGGCCTTCACCCATTATACGAAAACTGGGAGTGTTATTTGACCCTACACTGTGTTTTGAAGCACATATCAGCCAACTTGTTAAATCCTGTTTCTTTCACCTCCACAATATTGCCTGCCTATATTCTTCACTTAACCTTAAAGATGCTGAAACTGGGGGCCTGATTAGCTCAGCGAGTATTGACACTGACTACCACCCCTGGAGTTGCGAGTTCAAATCCAGGGTGTACTGAGTGACTCCAGCCATGTCTCCTAAGCAACCAAATTGGCCCGGTTGCTAGGGAGGGTAGAGTCACATGGGGTAACCTCCTCATGGTCACAATTAGTGGTTCTCGCTCTCAATGGGCGCATGGTAAGTTGTGCGTGGATCACGGAGAGTAGCATGAACCTCCACATGCGGAGTCTCTGCGGTGTCATGCACGACAAGCCACGTGATAAACTGTATGGATTGACGGTCTCAGAAGCAGAGGCAACTGAGACTTGTCCTCCGCCACCCGGATTGAGGTGAGTAACCGCGCCACCATGAGGACCTACTAAGTAGTGGGAATTCCAAATTGCGAGAAAAGGGGGTAAAAAAAAAGATGCTGAAACTGTCATCAATGCTTTCATAATCTCTTGTTTAGATTATCCTAACTCTTTATTCACAGGTTTACCCACAAAAGCACTTCACCGCTTACAAATTGTGCAAAACTCTGCTGCTCGTGCTCTCACACATAACAAGAAATCAACTCGCATCACTCTTATCCTTCACAAACTGCACTGGCTCTCGCATACAGTTCAAAATTCTTGTTTTAGTCTTTAAGGCCTTTCGTGGATTAGCACCCTCATATTTGACAGCACTAATACATCCTTATGTTCCCGTCCGCACTCTTACATCTAGTGCTGGAAACTTGCTTGTCATACCTAAATCCAGACTGTCTACTGTCGGTGGTAGGGCTTTTTAGTATTACTGCACCAAAGCTTTGGAACTAATTGTCCCAAAACCTTTGTGAATCTACATCGCACCAGACGTTTAAGACAGAATTAAAAACTCATTTATTTAAAGTATGTTTTTCTATCTGATTGATCCTCGTACAGCTGTTATCTCTGTATTATATTGTACATGTCTCCGTTTTCAAGTTTTGATATGCCTGATAGATTGCTTGCTTACTTGCTTGAAACTACTTTGTGTGTTGATCTCTGTTTTTGCCTAGATTTTGTAAAGCGTCCTTGGGTTCTTGAAAGGCGCTATATAAATAAAGAATATTATTATTATTATTATTAATATATATATAATTTTCTCATACATTTGGGGGATAAATATACCCTGGACATGTTCTTGACACACTTTGTGAGATTCACCCATTGGTCATTTCAGATGCAAGACTTTGGACATGCATAATAACTTAAATGTGGAGGAACTTTGTGTGTTTTGCCTCTGTACTTGAGCTCTTTTTCTGGATTGAGCCTGTACATGCATGCATTTGCTGTTTCCTGCATTGTGCGTGTGCTGTAGCCAAGCTACAGGCTGTCACCTGTGGCGATGGGCCTCCGTTTAAGGGTGGTAATCTTTACTTATGCAAATCCTAATTGAACAGTTCAGATTCACTCCGGCCCAGTGACCTCGACGCAGGGGAGCAGTCCCAAAGCTGTGACATCATCACCCACTTTTCCTTCCCAATCTGCCACATGCATACACACACAACCTGACCGCCACGCTGTGAGCAGCATAATAATGCAGTTGTTAGAGCAGAACTTTTAATTGGCACACATCTGATATCCAGCTAAGCCATCTATTGGTTTGATTCACTGGATGAATGTTTTGCATTTACATGACAGGCTTTAATAATTTAGTTCTAGTTGGTCTGACAGAATGACTCTGGCATTTTAATGGATTAACATGAAGCCAATATTCTGGGCGGGTGATGAGTGATGTTTGTCCTTCTGCAGTCAATCATTAGAGAAGGGAGTTCTGGGATTCGGGAATGGAAAAGCACGCCTCACGCTTGAGTGATTCCAAACATAAATCTCAAACCCTACCTCAGATGACCAGGAAGAGAAACAGTTTATAAATACCTCACAAACATTTAGCTGTCACAGCTTTTTTACCTTCTATGTATGATTTAAAACTTCTTCAGGTCTGAATAACTGTCTGTGCAGGTCCATGTCCCTAGTGAAGCAGATATCTGTAATTAAATTTGGAGAGATGATGAGTGCTCATTCTATCTGTCTGTCAGTGCTGCATTATCACAACAATGTTAAATGATGGCTTTCTAGAACAATTACTGATAATTAATAAAGAGAAATGGCAGAAATGGCATGCTTTTCTGGTTGTACTATATATCTAATCTAATGGCTCTCCAAATGTGTTTTTCTCATTTGATGGACATAATTGTTAAGGAAGCTTGATGCAAAATGTGAATCAGGTCTAATTGCTGACATTAGTTTGATATTCTTCTGGCATTTCGACTCAGTGTTTCTGAAAGGAAATATGAAAAAACAACCCATCAGATTCTTGTATTTATTATGACTAATGCTATGAATGATAATTGAGTTCTCTAGGGTAAGCAATCTAACCAACCCAGCAACATTATGTGTCCTCCTGTGTTCTCTTCACACTGTGGTCAGTAAGTCTGAACTGTGCATGGCCACACCCTTCTAATTTCAACAATATAACATGACAACATTATGCTGCCTTCTGAGATACCTATTTGTGGCATATTCCTTAGGCAGCATTACAAAATGCATTGCGGCAAATAGATGTTGTGATTATATATATTAATATGATGAGAATAAGTGAGGAATATTTTTATCAGTATTGAAAACTATTGATAAAAAAAGTTAGTTGTAATTAAACATGGAATATTTACCCAATATTTGTGTGCTATGTAATTTATGCTTATTAGTGACTCACATCATTAGCTTAGCAACATGCTAACGTCAAACTGTACTGTCAATTGTAATTGAATCAATTGGTAGTCAAGTCTTGTGTGCTTCATGTGAGGAGCACAATGTATTTGGCATGCAGAGCTGCTGCCTATGTAGTACGTTCCAAATCAGTAATTTATGAGGTTCCATTTCAGTTAGGATGTTGCCTTAGAAGGTAGCTGCCTATGTACTATAGGCAACTCACTAGGTTTGGGAACAAAGCTAATATCTGGGGTCGTCTCAGCTATCACTAAGTGACCATATCCTGTAGATAATCCAATTGCTGACCACATCATATCTTGCCCCCCTGTAAACTAACACTAACCATTGATATTAATGTCCATCTTCAGCTAGTTAGTGTCTCTTTGTCCTTATTGTATTACATGTTCCCTTCAGTTACCAACCCATGTAAGAACAAAACATCTTTCAGCTTGTCTCGAGGTTAGGGTTAATAAACTTTCATGCTCATCCCGTATAATTTGTATAAATATACTTTTCCCATACATTTGTGCTTAAGACATGAATGATACTCCAAATGATGTTGCTTGATGAGGAGAGTTCTGCTATTACTTTTCTAAGTGATAAGATTTATGATTTTTACCTCGCGGACTACAACTTGCATTAAAGGAGGGACCGAGGCAAATCTAGGAACCAGAATATTATATAGACTTGGGGCTGGACTCTTTTGACTTGAGAGAACACCCTAGCAACCACATAGCAACATGCTAAAAAAACACTCGGAAAACCTTTGCGACTGCATAGCAGTGCCTTGGCAACCACCCAGAACACACTAACAACCACATAACAACATATTAAAAAACACTCAGAATGCCTTAACAACTGCATAATAATACCCTAGCAACCACCCAAAACACCCTAGCAACCACATAGCAACATGTTAAAAATCCCTCAGAACACCTTAGCAACTACATACCAATACCTTGGCAACCACCCAAAACACCCTAGCAACCACATAGCAACATGTTAAAAACCCCTCAGAACACCTTAGCAACTACATACCAATGCCTTGGCAACCACCCAGAACACCCTAGCAACCAAATAGCAAAATGCTAAAAACCACTCAGAACATCCTTTTAACTGCTTGCAATGCCCTGGCAACCACCCAAATCACCATAGCAACCACAAAGAAATGTGCTAATAACCACTCAGAACACACTTTTAACTGCTTGTAATGCCCTGACAACCACCCAGGGCACCCTAGCAACCACATACAGTACTGTAATAAAATGCTATAAACCAATGGAAACACCTTTGCATGGCAACCACCCAAACCACCCGAGCAACTACAAAGCATTATGCTAAAAACCACTCAGAATACCTTTGCAACTGCTTGCAATGACCTGGCAACCACCTAGAGCACCCTAGCAACCACATACAGTACCTTAACATAATGCTAGAAACCACTTGAAACACCTTTTCAACCACAGAGCAATGCCATGACAACTACCCAGAACACACTAGCAACCACATAGTGACATGCTAAAAACCAATCAGAACACCTTAGCAACTGCATACCAATGCCTTGGCAACCACCCAAAACACACTAGCAACCACATAGCACCATGCTAAAATCCACTCAGAACACCTTAGCAACTGCATAACAATGCCCTGGCAACCATCCAACACACCCTAGCAACCAGACAGCAACATGCTTAAAAACCACTCAGAACACCTTAGCAACTGCATACCAATGCCTTGGCAACCATCCAAAACACACTAGCAACCACATAGCACCATGCTAAAATCCACTCAGAACACCTTAGCAACTGCATAACAATGCCCTGGCAACCATCCAAAACACCCTAGCAACCATACAGCAACATGCTTAAAACCACTCAGAACACCTTAGCAACTGCATACCAATGCCTTGGCAACCACCCAAAACACCCTAGCAACCACTTAGCAACATGCTAAAAACCACTCAGAACACCTTAGCAACTGCATAACAATGCCCTGGCAACCATCCAAAACACCCTAGCAACCATACAGCAACATGCTTAAAACCACTCAGAACACCTTAGCAACTGCATACCAATGCCTTGGCAACCACCCAAAACACCCTAGCAACCACTTAGCAACATGCTAAAAACCACTCAGAACACCTTTGAAAATGCATACCAATGCCTTGCAACCACATAGCAACATGCTAAAAACCACTTGGAAAACCTTTGCAACTGTTTGCAATGGCCTGGAACCACCCAGAGCACCCTAGCAACCACATACAGTACTGTATCAAAATGCTAGAAACCACTTGGAACACCTTTGTTACTGCATTGAGATGCCATGGGAACCACCCAGAACACCCTAGCAACCACATAGCAAAATGCTAAAAAAAAAAAAAAAAAAAACTCAGGACACTTTAACAATTGCCTATCAATGCTCTGGGAACCACCCACAACAGCCTAGCAACCACATAGCAATGTGCTAGAACCCATTTAAAACACCTCAGCAATTGCATAGCAGTGCCCTTGCAAACCCCTTTTTTATCTACTTTTATCTTCCTCTTTATCTATCCCTAACTATATTCTACATCTTTTGACAGATTGTATTCTTCCTGCATATAAGCAAGTGGAATCATTAAGTGAGTTTGACAGAATGTAGTTGACACTCCACACCAGTCGTACTATGACAGCCATTTCTATACATGAAAAGCAAGTTGTACCCTTTCAACCTGACATGCATTGTTTCCCTCACTTCAAATGCTAGAACATTCAACCTAGTTTCCACACCACTGCAAACTCAGGTTGCTATGGGAGCTCATTAAAGAAGAACTATGGCTATTTCTTTATTTATTTCTCATACGGATATATCTCTGCATTTAATGGACGCTTCTGCAAAGCAGCTGTAAATGAAGGGGAGTGTTTTTCTAATGGTGGGTTATGATGCAACCAGATGCCTTAGGTGGGACAGCTTCCATTTCGAGATGCAAGGACATGCTGAGGATGTGCAGACCAACAGCATCTGGCTGTGCTTCTATCAAACAGTGAGAAAACGCAGATCCAATAACACTGAAGCTGCTTTGCTACCTAACACCTCCTCCCTTTGATGCTAAAAGATTAGCCAGTTCCGGTTGTAAAGGTATTAACTGACCAAATGTGACAAATGTGCAATAAAAGGAAGGTACCGCTAAAGTCGTTGTCTCCATGGTGATGACCTTGTCCTGCTTTAATGGCCTTTGAGTGTGACATCTGAGATTATGAATTACAGATGGGAGGTAAAGATAGTGTCAATCAATTTCTCGCATGTATGTGGTGTGCAATGATGAAGATATAATGGTGGTTATCTGTGCTGGTTTGTTCGCCACTGGAAGATGTTTCTATCCACTCTCTCTTGGTCAAGCTAGACAAGGAAACCTTGACGAGGATCGAGGATCATTGAAAACCTCATTAAAAATGCAAGGCTGACCAGGGTGTTGCTACGGAAGACAGAAAGAGAACAAGAAGGAAAGGGAACACCTAATAAAGTGATGAAACTAAACAAGTGTGAAACCACCCACGGGACTTGGGTTTCCACTACAGTTCAACCCCTTCCTCCACATTTACCCCCTCATAATCCTGACCTCACCCCTCTAAACATCTAAGACGAGACCAGATCAGATGAGCAGAGCTGGTCAAACCAATAAAAGCTGCAAACTGGAGAAAATTAGATCTTAAAGTTACATTTTAGAAATCCATAAAGATGTTCATCAGATATAGAGTGATGTACATCTTTTTCATAGACCCACAGTCCCAAAATGGATCGACAGCATATGTGACCTACAGCCGTATATTATCTCAACTTATTTTGTGGATATATACTGTACAGTGGGGTCCAAAAGTCCCATTGAAGAGACCACACTGAAAATGACTGTCATTTTATTTATTTTTTTGTTATTAACCATTCCCCCGAATTAGCCAGGAATAGTACGCTGAAGCCTTGTGACCATTTCCAAAAGCAGCAAGCACCATCTCAAGAGTGTCTGCCGCTTTAGGGGGCTGCGTACGATACCCAAAGGTGGTACAAAGTAGATGGCGCAGCTATAAGTACCTGAAGAATTGAGATCTGGGAATTCCAAAACGCTGTATAATATTTTCAAAGGATCTCAACGCTCCATTTTCATACAGGTCACCCAGTGTAGCAACTCCCTTCTCAATCCAATCTGTCCAGCAGAAAGAGGACTGGTTAATGCACAATTTAGGGTTTAACCAAATACTTGTGGCAACGTTCAGCTAAATGTCCGAACTGAACACACGGGAAACCTTTGTCCACACTAAATGCATGTGAGAGATAATGGGATGTGTTTTTACTTCTCTGGGCAGCTTGGTAGAAAGACTTTGCAATGGCAAGATAGGGGCAAGGACCTCCTGTTCAATAAAGAGCCAGGGAGGGGCTGTCTCAGGTGGAAGCAACCAATGTGCCAAATGCCTGAGACCAAAAGCATAATAGTAAAACAAAATCTTGGGGAGACCTAACCCACCTTTGTCAACTGGCCTGTGTAACTTATTAAAATGCATCCGAGGACATGTACCATTCCAGATAAAGGATTTAGCTATACTATCAAATTGTTTAAAATAAAAGAGGGGAACTTCAGTGGGGAGAGACTGTACCTACAGTTGAATTTTGGAATACAATTCATTTTTATAACATTGACCTTCCCAGTCATAGATAAATGTAGTAAAGCCCACCTGCCCACATCACTCGAAAACCTTTTATTAAAGGGTCAAAATTAACTCTAACTAAATCACACAAATTTGCTGGGAATAAAATACCCAAATACTTAATGCCCTGTTTGGGCCAATGAAAGGCACCCGGCTGAAAAGCCGTTACCGGGCAGTACACTGTCAGAGCCAAAGCTTCGGATTTAGACCAATTAACTCTGTATCCTGAGAACTTAGAAAAGGAATGAATAATTCTGTGGAGGCAAGGCATAGATCTAGTAGAGTCGGAGATGAATAAATGACTGTCATTTAAAGTTTAAGGGTTTTAAAGTTATGGCATAAAATAAAGAAGAAATATTTAATATTCTGCACTATTTCTAGGCCACTATTACCAAATGTAAGCAAATTTGAGATTTTGGTCGTGTTAACTTCTTTGTACAACAGATCAGATTTCCTTGTTTCCAATGAAGCACACAAGATGCTCTTTGGAACATTCTCAAATCATGCTGAACGACAGGGCCAGGTCTAATGGGGGGCTTGTGAGGGCATTGACCCCTTGAAACTTCTGATAACCCCCGGACCAATGCTGAATCAAGATCAAGGGCGACCAATCCAAAAGATATTATCAAGGACTGGACTATTTCTCTTCTGGAGTTTAGACCCATAAAGATATATTTATATTCCTTCAGACTCGAGTTACGCAAATGCAGGTATCTCCTGACCTCCTCAACACGCGCTCTTGGCGTGCACATACACTGTTGTTGTTTCTACATTCGTCTCCTTTTGTTTAGCGGCGATTACATCTAGCACATCTATGTGAAAGCAACGGCTCATCAGTGAGTGTTGCCACTTTGTGGATTTGCATGTAATAAGTGCAAATAATTCCAGGCGCATGTGCATTCTACGCATTCAGAGTAGGAGTACGTTTATAACATTATGCTTTGTATTATCCTCCCTGGAATAAGTTTTAAAAAACGAGTTACCACAGCTGTGATGAGGTTTTAAATAAAGCTGCTGAGAGAGTGACAGTAAATTTGGCCTGTAATCCATCGGTCTTATATTTTTTTCTTCTCTTGGAAAGCTGTAAAAGTGTAACAGTAGATTTTTTCTTTTGCTGTTGGAGAAAATGTGCAAGCAAAAATTACATTTGCAGCAATGTCCCGTTCATTATTCAAGTTTACCCTGCTTTCGTTTACTTCCGCATTCCAAACCCGGATGTGTGAAAAGGGTCAGTTTTGCTATGTTTTCGTCTCTCATTCACACTGGAACTGTGTTTTCCTCCGCCAGAAATGGAGACTCTTACATTTCAAGGAATTATTTACTTTGAGCATTGCTATGACATTATTTCTAAAGATCCTGTCATGCACCAGCTTGCTGATTATTTGTCAGTCACAACACATAGAATCATTTTTCCATTCCTAGTGGTCTTGGTGTGCCACAAACTGTATTATCGTCAAATGTGACTTCAAACAATATGTCACTTTGCCTCCATCTAGTGGTCACACTGAAGAATTGCAGACGGACTGCAGCTACTGTTTGTTTTTTGTTATTGGCTAACCATGTCATGTTGCACACTGACAATTCTCTGTTGAAATATACTGGACATATATCTAATAGTCTGTTAATTGACATTGCTAGCAGACTGATGTTCAATATGACTTATGATGTCACACAGCAATATTCTCCTGGGCCCATAAAAACCTCTAACTTCTTGTTCTCTGCTCTGTGTTATCTTTGTGGCTCTCACAGATAGTTGTGATGTTAGAGCTAATCTGTCACTTCAGAAACACCAGAGGAGAACTGAAGCTCTGAGATAACAGCAATGAGACATTTTAGTCATGCAGTAAAGGCTTAAAAGCTTCCACCAGTTGAGTCATAAATTCATGTCACAACATTATTTTAAAAAAAATATCTGCAGACATTATATATATATATATATATATATATATATATATATATATATATATATATATATATATATATATGTATATATACACACACTGATCAGCCACAACATTAAAACCACCTGCCTAATATTGTGTAGGTCCCCCTCGTGCCGCCAAAACAGCGCCAACCCGCATCTCAGAATATCATTCTGATATTATATTCTTCTCGCCACAATTGTACAGAGCGGTTATCTGAGTTACTGTAGACTTTGTCAGTTCAAACCAGTCTGGCCATTCTCTGTTGACCTCTCTCATCAACAAGACATTTCTGTCCACAGAACTGCCGCTCACTGGATGTTTTTTTGTTTTTGGCACCATTCTGAGTAAATTTTAGAGACTGTTGTGCGTGAAAATCCCAGGAGATCAGCAGTTACAGAAATACTCAAACCAGCCCGTCTGGCACCGTCTGGTTGGTGCTGTTTTGGCAGCACGAGGGGGACCTACACAATATTACAAACTTTATTAAGTTAAATAATTGTTGTAAAATAATAATAATATATATTATGTAGATAATTAATAATATTGAAATATTATGAAATAATATGATTATAATTATATATGAAGATCATATTAAATAATATGATTATAAAATGATAAAATCTAAAAAAAGGTAATTGTTGTTGTGGTAAACTGGATTGCGTCATCTGGTGGTTGGTTTCATTAAATCTCTTGTTAATTTCTTGTTCAAGTAGAAAATGCGGCTTGTGAGATTTTCGGCTTCGTGGGAGCGCAGCGTGTCTCCGGAGTGGCGCAACGTGAAATGCCCATCAGACACAGACGCATGGACATCTGAGTGTGTTTCGACTGCGCTATCGTGACGATGAGACGACGAGACAGTGAGAGAGACCGCAACAGAGCTCGAGCGGGCTCCATGAGCGCGTTACCGCAGTGGATGCGCATGTATTTCTACGGGATGCACGGCGTCACCCTGGACATCCTCTTGTCCTCTGTGCGCAGGTTTCTGGATGACAACGACTTTAGATTATTGGGCTTCTCCTCACCGTTTTTGTGCATCATCCACTCCATCACGCATCTGGTTTTGGAGAAGATCTACCTGCAGAAGAAATGCTTCCAAGGACGTCCCGCCGTGTTCCATCTCGTCTTCTATCCATCCCTGTACATCTGCTTGCAGATTTTAATCGGGAATGTGGTGTCTGTTACGCAGCTTGCCGTGCATTACATCCTTGCGTTATACTTCAGCAATGTCTTTCATAAAGGCTTCCTGCGTCTGCAGTGTCACAATAACCGGGTGTTGGGGAGATCATCGTACCCGAACGGGTTACCGGACGTCGTGCGCTTTGTGTTCTTCGGGATGCACGGCTTTCTGGATGAGGTGGTGTTCACATCGGTGTTCAACCTGTTCGAGAAAGCAGACGGGACCTTGACGGGTCACACATCCCTGTGGTCCTTCTTCATGTATGGAAGCTGCAGCTTCGTGGTGGAGAAGCTCTACCTCCATTTGCACTTCAGAAGAGGATGGGGCACCTGGCAGAGGTTGCCCATCTACATCTGCTTCATTTACACATGGGAGTTCATCTGGGGCTTTGTGCTCAGACAGTTTGACGCGTGCTCGTGGGACTACTCCCATTATCCTCTCAATTTCATGGGCCTGGTCACACTGCTGTATCTGCCAGGATGGGTTTGTCTGAGTCTGTATCAGGACGTCTTGTCCAAAATTCTGTTGAGGGTTGTCTGTAATAGTAGGGATGAGGAGAAGATGCCAGGCCTTGGTGCCAAAAGGAAAGCCTGAAACAGAAAAATTGGTCTTTTCTTAATAAGATCCTTCTGGCACCATGCAAAAAGGGCATTTAATCATTATAGTTTTTGGTGCATACAGTAAAAGTAGCATTAGAGAGATTTGTTTTAAGTAGAGGAGACTGGGGCTAGTTGTCACACTGTATACACCAGTTAATATTTCTCAGGTCAGGTTTATTTTTGGAAGTCAAAAGATGTCTGTTCATTGAACGCAACTATAGCGGGGAATGTTTTTGCACTAAATGGGGTAAGTTGTCACAATGGAAACCTGCCATTAAATTGTCTATTATGGAGTATTTACTGGCTTTTTAGCAGAATTTAAAACGGAAAACATTTGTGAAGCACACAGCGATTCAGGGAAACAACAAAATGTTATGGCTGATTGAAATCTTAATTAATTAATTTGGTTAAATTGCTAACATGGGACAATTTGTCCCAACTTGACATTTATGGAAAAATACCCTTGTCTTGAGAAATCAGTGCCAAATTTGAGTAAAAATCTACCTTCATTATTGTTGACTTTTGCCTGAGTGAATCCTAGTGTGGCCTTCACTTGTTTGTTTACCCAACAGCTAGTACAAAAACAGGATGCAACTCGCTAAAAAACAAATAATCCTAATTTAAAGGAATATTCTGGGTTCAATACAAGTTAAGCTCAATCGACAGCGTTTGTGGCATTATATTTATTAGCCTATCACTCACATTAATTTCGACTTGTTCCTCCTTTACTACAAAAAACAAAAATCTGGGATAAAGTGAGGCACTTACAATGGAAGTGAATGGGGCCAAATTTGAACGTTAGACAAGGCAAGTTTCTTTATATAGCACATTTCATACACAATGGCTATTCAAGGTGCTTTACATAAAAATGATAAAGAAAATACAAGATGTATAAAAATAAATGTTAAAACCAATTAAGAACAAGAAGAATAAAAAGTACTAAAATAAATGGAATAAAACAGAAAAAGAATACAGAAATAAGATTATGCATTGCAATGCGTTTTACATTAAAATACTCAACTGTTTCAAAAGTATAGCCACAAGACATAAATAATATGTGTGTAAACATGATTTTAGCATGATAAAATCACTTACTAACCTTTTCTGTGTAAAAGTATAGCCAGTTTTACAACTTCATTACCATGATGATGTAATGTCAACAAACCTAAAACCCTAAAGGACGATTTAATCAACTTTACAGCACAAATAATACATGAGTTTAACAGAATAATTACTGTACGTGCTTTTATAAAATTTTAAGCTTCACATTTCTGCCTTTAAACACTCCAAAAATTGGCCCCATTGACTTCCATTGTAAGTGCCTCACTGGAACCTCCATTTTTGCATTTTTTAAAGAAAAGAAGGGACGAGTCGAAAATAATTTTTGTGGTAATCAATACTATGCCATAAATGCTGTCGATTGAGCTTAACTTGTATTGAACCCGGAATATTCCTTTAAGATCTGAGCTATAGGTGTTTGAAGCCAACATACAAACCCACAGCTACAGTTTTGTGCAACTGGACTTTTGATTTAAAAAAAAAAAACAACAATAATAGTTACTGAGATAAAGTCCTAGTGGCAACTTCCCCATGTGACAACTAGCCCCAGTCTCCCCCTACTTATTTAAAATATTATTATATTTTTAGGCCACACTGTCATTTTTAAACCATTGATTAATATTTAATAATATCGGCCAACCCCCCCCAAACATTTAGTATGACAGAAAAGCCCAGGATGTGCTCTCCAAGATACTCTAGGGTTTTAAAGTGTGGCTTTTACTGTGTGTTCTCAAAGATGTCAACAAAAAGCAAATTGCTGGTTCTCAGGAGGATAAAAGCACCAGCGTTACACCCCACAGAGAAATGTTTCCTCAGAGAAACAAATGTGTGCTGTTTGAAGAGCACAACCAACACGCTCTCAAGGCGAAATCGTCAGGATTCGTACGACTTTTCTAAATTTGGCTAATTCGTATTGTTTACTCCTACGACTATCACTACAGCCAATGATGTCGCTGGACTTATGAACTGCCATTTCACACACAAGGAAGCAATTGACACAAATGACTAACAGCACAACGCTACTGGGCTTTAATGGCTATTGAATATCATGTGTCTGGATTGTAGTTTTATTGCAGGATTGGATTTTGCATGTTGAGACAGTTGTAGCAAAACTGACTGTGAGATAAACTGTGATTTAAAAGCTTTAAAAATATGAAAAGACCAACTGAGTGCCTTTATTCACACTTTTAGGCAGCTGGACTTCAACAGTATAATCAGAATCACATCCGTTTGAATACAAGTTCAGGCATATCTCAGTTTTCAGATGCATTTGAGTAATATTAACAAAGACATACAGGTTTATAACTGACTTTATTAGAGTAATCTTCGGCAGCTAAAGTTGATTAGAAACTGACTTTCAAAATGGTCCACCTTTGTCAAATGCAGAACCACCATGTACTGTGAAAAACTGCTGTGATTATAAAATAAGATTTCATATAATGGAGGATTCCTTTATATACTGTGTGTTTTGTTCTTGTAAAAGATTTTACCTTTTCCAAAAGATGTCAGGGGTCATGTCCTATATATTGTATATACAATATTTAAAGGAATGGTTAACCCAAAAATGATATATATTTGCATGTGCTCACCCTCTTTCAAAACACATGATTTTCTTTCTTCTGTGGAACACAAAAGGAAAAAAGGTGTGTCCTTTTTTAAGCTTGAAAGCTCCAGTGCCCATTCATTGGAATTGCATGGAAAGTAGCAGCTGATTTTGTGTCCTTCTTAAGAAAGAATATAATAATAATGGGTGAACTTTTCCTTGTAGGCAGAAATGGCCAAAGCTTAGTATAATGAATCTGTAACGTAAGCCTCAAAACACAGAAATGACATGTTTTATCTTAGAAAAGCCCTGATTTCGTCCAATAAGCACGACCTGTAAAACATTACCGATAGACATTGAAATACTTTCTTTAATTTTTTTACTTATTGCATGTGGTCTCTCGGCAGCTAAGGATGTGTCTGCTCAAATGTACCACTTGTGACTTTATAAGAGGATATAAACACTGTGTACTTGGAGGAATGGATCGGTGATTGTAATTAGTATACTGCAGCTAGATAATATTCTGAATACTGTGAATGATCACTTAATGTTCATTTGAATTTGCTTCTTTAAATGTATTGGAATTTTATACTTGTATCACAATAGCATATCAGAATCATCATGATTTTATATTTGTCCCAGTTCAGACTATGCACTCATTAAATTGATGAAAGATATAAATATGACTGTTCATCACCTTTGCGTTTCCACAGTGCTGTTTTTCTGAAGTCCTGCTCATTTTCACAAACTGGTTCTTTTAAACAATTCATTTCAATGTATCGCATGCTTGTGTTACGTTATGAATTGCACTTTTTGAATTGAATTTTATGAATTGCATTTCAGAGTGCAACATGAAATTGAGCTTGCGTGCAGTGTGTTTCGGGCCTTAAATGTATTACTACAGCATTGTGGTATCACAACCAAGTAAGGTTAACTCTCATAACAAAAGCAATATATTGTATCCAGAGTTCTGGCAAGATTGCAAGATACCAAGATTTGTGTACATAACTTTGGTGTATTTTAGGCATGGAATGTTTTCACGGTGACCGTGTCCTCAATACTCTGGCTGGGGGAGGAGAGATTTGGCTGTTACTGAAGCAGGCTGTGTATTTTCCATTTTTGAGGTTAAGAAACAGACACTTTTGTCTGGTTTACGCTTATACACTCACTTACAAAAAACAAACAAAACAAACTTTCATTGTCGTTAGGTTTACTGAATCCTCCCTTGTTCATATTACCCAAAAAATGCATATAACCAAGTGAACGTAATTACATTGAGTTGTTTCAATTCATTGGGGCAACATCGATATTTTTGGTTTGGTTAACTGAAACTGGGCAGGGGATTGCTAGACTCGATAGGGAGAGTAAATGTTAAAATTAATTGTTATTTTATATGTTTTGTGCTAGATGAATATTATGGGGGATTCATAAAGAAAAGAAAAAAATATTTGAGTTACTTTGACTTGTCTAATTTTGTAGGGTTTACTCAATTCAAAGTATATATGTTGAGATTGCATACTTATTTTAAGTTAAGAAAACTCATTTCAAACAGGTGGAACCACTGAGCTAAAGAGTTATATATGATTTGTGTCCCATTAGACTCACATTTGTCACATTTTGCCCCAAAATCAAAAGATAAAGAGAAATGATTGCATAAAGACTATTTAGAACCATTAGGTTTTTTTGCATTGCGCCAATAATCTTTTTTTAATAATTATTTTAATTGTCATACTAATAATGTCACAATGCAAAAAATCTGAATGGACCACTTGTATTTTTCAGACCTTAATTTAAGGGTGGGTTGCATCACACTCTAAATGCATCATTGTTAACATGTGATATTGTCCCAAGACCAAAAAGAATGGCAACTATTTAAGGCTGGTATAAGGATATTTCTTTACTATAAGTGAGGATAAAAGAAACCAAAGGCTATTTGTCCATTCTAATCTGATTTAGTATTTAACACGGTTTTAGATGTTGCTGAATGCCTTCGCCTCCCTCTTTCCCCCAAGTGTTAAGTACTTAGTGTGCAAACATATGCTGCCAGTTCTTTAACAAGCGTATGCATGGATTGTTACAGTATCTTAAGTCTTTAGTAATTCATTTAGAAACATGTTTGAGTTTGTAATCGCCATGTACAGAAGTGACACTCTTCAAAAGCTTCCAGGAAGTAAATGTCTCGCTTTCTCAAAAGAAGAGATACACCGATTTCCCACTTTCAAACACACAAACACAATATTTACATAGTCAAATGATATTCAAAGTGTCAGATGTGTTGTGTGGCATATAGCTGCAGTTTTTCGCCTGCACAAAGTTGATAAGATGGACTACTATGTGTCTGTTTATGTAATTCAGTGACAAGATTCAGAGCAGATTCTAAAACTGAAAGTATATTATTATCATGACATTAAATGCCAAAAAATGTCATTCTCATTACTTTAATGGGGGAAAAGATATATATTTAAATTGAAAAGTATTTAGATGTCATTGTAACATTTATTGTACTACATTTAATGCTGATTTATATAAAAACATTGTGACGCCCTGTCTACACTGGACGTGAGTGGCACGTCATGTCGCATCAAAAGCAATAGAACCCCGTTAAAATCAATGATGCTGTCTACACTGGAAGCATCCATTGCGTGACAATAAGCGGGTGTCGCATTCTATATTGCACTGCACACGGTGCCGCTACTACACAAATTAAGCGGTTTAGGACGTTTGTGTCGACGAGTCCAGTGTAGACAGCCTCAAGCTGTTGTGTCACGTCAACGGACACGCCTGGTGTAGACAGGGTGTTATACAGTAATTTATTGTATATAGTAGAGTAATTAGAATCTAAACAGTGTCAACATTGAGAATAATGTAAAGAATTACAAAAATGCAAAAAGTCTAGATGCATTGTGGTGGTGGGAATTTGAGGGAAGGATAAAATAATGTTGCAGTGCAAAATAATCATAAAAAAAAATTATAATGTTAAATGGTAAAATCCTAAAATAGGCTTAAAGGAATATTCCGGGTTCAATAAAAGGTAAGCTCAATTGACAGTATTTGTGACATAATGTTGATTACTAAAAAAATGTATTTTGACTTGTCCCTCCTTTTCTTTAAAATCTACAGTGAGGCACTTACAATGGAAGTGAATGGGTTCCAATTTGTAAATGTTAAAATAATCACTCTAAAAGTATAGCCACAATATGCATATTTTAACATGATTTTAATGTAGTAAAATTGCCTACTAACCTTTTCTGTGTAAAGTTATATCCAATTTTACAACTTTGTTGCCATAATGACGTAACGCCATAAACCCTAAAACGACCATTTAAACAACTCTACAGCTCAAATAATACAAACATTTTATCATTTTATATTTTTACAAAATATAAAAGCTTCACATTTTTGTTCTTAAACCCTCCAAACATTGTCCCCATTCACTTCCATTGTAAGTGTCTCACTGTAACTTCGAATTTTTTTAAAGGAAAAGAAGGCACAAGTTTAAATATTTTTTGTGGTAATAAATATTATGCTACAAATGCTGTCGACTGAGCTTATCTTGTACCCAGAATATTCCTTTTTTACGCTGTGCCCTCTGCCCTGATACAGGAAGTTGCTGCAGAGTTTTGCAGCGGTGGTGACGCTGATGATGTAACAGCTGATAGAGCTGTCAAGGTGGGCAGAAAAAACCTCACAGGAAGTCCGATTAGGAGAAAGAAGGTCACTGGCACACAAAGTACTTGCTGTAGGTTAACAAGTGTCCTCTTTTATTTCTGCAGAATGCCTGATAGACCATGACATTACGAACTCGATTTTTACAAAAGAAATGTGAGTGGTGCTTGCTCATGCAATACCAGCCACCATGCTGCAGGGTGCTTGGGGCGGTTGCCAGGGCGTTGCTATGCGGGATGTGGTTGCCACGGTGTTACCGGTTTTACGCGGTACAAGGGACAACACCAGTGTGAAATTTTATACCGGATAAAACAGAGCAACATTAGGGGGCCTGGGTAGCTCAGTGGTAAAAGATGCTGGCTACCACCCCTGGAGCTCACTAGCTCAAATCCCAGGGAGTGCTGAGTGATTCCAGCCAGGTCTCCTAAGCAACCAAATTGGCACAGTTACTAGGGAGGGTAGAGTCACATGGGGTAACCTCCTCATGGTCACTATAATGCAGTTTGTTCTCAGTAGGATACATGGTAAGTTGAGCATGGGTGGCATGAAGCCTCATTTGTATATCATTTTGTATTTTTACAAAATATAAAAGCTTCACATTTTTGTTCTTAAACCCTCCAAATATTGTCCCCATTCACTTCCATTGTAAGTGTCTCACTGTAACCTCGATTTTTGAATTTTTTTAAAGGAAAAGGAGGCACAAGTTTAAATATTTTTTGTGGTAATAAATATTATGCTACAAATGCTGTCGACTGAGCTTATCTTGTACCCAGAATATTCCTTTTTTACGCTGTGCCCTCTGCCCTGATACAGGAAGTTGCTGCAGAGTTTTGCAGCGGTGGTGACGCTGATGATGTAACAGCTGATAGAGCTGTCAAGGTGGGCAGAAAAAAACCTCACAGGAAGTCCGATTAGGAGAAAGAAGGTCATTGGCACACAAAGTACTTGCTGTAGGTTAACAAGTGTCCTCTTTTATTTCTGCAGAATGCCTGATAGACCATGACATTACGAACTAGATTTTTACAAAAGAAATGTGAGTGGTGCTTGCTCATGCAATACCAGCCACCATGCTGCAGGGTGCTTGGGGCGGTTGCCAGGGCGTTGCTATGCAGTATGTGGTTGCCACGGTGTTACCGGTTTTACTCGGTACAAGGGACAACACCAGTGTCAAATTGTTTATACCGGGTAAAAGGGGGAAACATTAGGGGGCCTGGGTAGCTCAGTGGTAAAAGATGATGGCTACCACCCCTGGAGTTCGCTAGCTCACTAGTTTGAATCCCAGGGTGTGCTGAGTGACTCCAGCCAGGTCTCCTAAGCAACCAAATTGGCCCAGTTACTAGGAAGGGTAGAGTCACATGGGGTAACCTCCTCGTGGTCACTATAATGTGGTTTGTTCTCGGTGGGGCGCGTGGTGTGTTGAGCGCAGATTCCGTGGTGGGTGGCGTGAAGCCTCCACACGCGCTATGTCTCCGTGGCAACGCACTCAACAAGCCGCGTGATAAGATGTGCGGATTGATGGTCTCAGACGCGGAGGCAACTGGGATTCATCCTCCGCCACCTGGATTGAGGCGAATCAATATGCGACCACAAGGACTTAAAAGTGCGCTGGGAATTGGGCATTCCAAATTGGGTGAAAAAAAAAGGGGGAAACACTATGATTGGGACTTTCAATATCAATACAATAACCTACGAATAGAATAACCTTAAATAAAGAATAGTTGCCCGATGAAGAGTTTGCAACCCATGATAAATGAACCTAAATAACACATTGAAAGCCAGATGTTCTTTACCAACATATCAAATTACACAGGCAGCAAAGTACATGCACTGACAGAAGATGTTTAATTGCAGGTAGAGAATATAATGTGCATGGTGGGTAACTGTAATACATCTCGGATTCGGAATGACAGAAAAGCCGTCTAAGCGCATGTCTGATTTGGTTTGTTTGGAGGCATGCAGTCTCGTGAAACACGTGTATGTGAAGGGTTCTCACTCTTTCTTTGTTTCAGTCTTCTGAATTTTTTTTGCAAGAATAGGATCATCTATGAGAATGCTGCAAATGACCTCAGACCATCTCAGCTCAGTTTTTAGATCTTAATATGTATTAGTAATTTTCCTCCTGTTGTCGTAAACGGATACTAGCGTGACGGTAAATGGAAAGGTGGTTATATATTATTATTTATTTATTTTTTGACCACTTCGTTATTTTAATTGCTTTTTCGTTTTGTTTGAAGTGCAATTTGAATTTAGAAGTTTTTCATTTTTAAATAAATTAATTTAATTTTCAATGCAAAATCACTAAAGCAAGAATATTCACTGATCCCTCAGCTGGGGGGTTGATGATATAATTGGATATTGTGATTTTCTTTATTTTTTTTAAAAAATATCATGAACATATTTCTTGCATATAGCCCAGTCCTAGGAGGGAACAAAACGAATTTATTCACACATATTCAAAGTCATTACCCTTCCGAAGCAGCTAAACTGGGTCCTGGGATGAAAGGTAAGTAGGTTCGTTGCCAAAGAGATGTTGCCCTTCACAAGTGTTGAAAAGCCATCTTTCAAAACGTTGAACAACACACATTTTAACTTCACTTCATTGTTTTCATTTTCATTTGAAATTTTAAATAAAATAAATACAAAATAAAGTTCAAAGTTTGAAATCAAGCTGCCTTGCATTATTGTGTAGGCTGTTGCTTAACGAAAATTACCCCATAGTACCACTTAGCGTCCAACCAGTGGTAATACCGGTGTTAGTCGGTTTAAACGTGAACACCACACCGGTGTGAAAATGATGATATCGTGGCAAGTCTAGGTTGCCATAAGTCAAAAGAACCAACCCTCAAGTCTAAATGATATTCTTCTGAATAAACCCCTGTAGACAGGGTGTTATTTTTGCTCCTAGTTAGGGTTACACCCTGTCTACACAAAGCAATGGGTTAGTGATTTTTGCTTTAGCAAGTACCACTAATTATCTGAATAAACTTCAGTCTTCCATGAGTGTGGTGCAATTGTCACTTTCATCCCCCACCGACCTAACACTGCTGCCTGGATTGTGTTTGTTCAGCGTTCAGAATCCTAAATGCAGTCAATCTCATGTTTGCCTGGCATGCATTGTCTATGTCGAGAGAACATTGGTGTTTTTAAAGTGGTGTAATTCTGAAGTCATAGGCCTACTTATCCAAAAGTTTCGTGACCCATACCAAAACTTTAACGACCAATCCTACCTTAGGAATCGATCACGGCAATGGTGTGACCAGTCAGAACATATAACAGCTTTTGGTTTTTGTCTGAAAACATGCAGCTGTAAATAAGTTGTCAAGAAAGGAATAAAACTTTAAAATGTCAAAGCTGGCTATCATTGGAAAAGCTCCACAGTTTTAGGAAAGTTTTCAACTTTTTGATGCCAAGGACCCCCAAATACAATATGATGATCCACTAGATAATTTCATGTATATATAAGCTATATAATTTCATGTATATGGTACTCAAAAGTAACATGGTCATCCGTGTCAGATACCAAAATATGCACAGTGTGTATGCATATTAAATACTAAAATACATGACTTGCATTTCAACATTATTTTCTGTAAAACTGCTTTGAAACCATAGGTGTAGATTAAGGTAGGGATGATAGAAACATCAGAAAATCTGAAATGTCCCAACCAACATTTGGGCAAATTTACCACTTAGGAAATAGGTCATATACAGTGCATCCAGAAAGTATTCACAGCGCTTCACTTTTTCCACATTTTGTTACGTTACAGCCTTATTCCAAAATGGATTAAATTCAATATTTTCCTCAAAATTCTACAAACAATACCCCATAATGACAACATTAAAGAAGTTTGTTTGAAATCTTTGCAAATTTATTAAAAATAAAAAACGAAAAAAATCACATGTGCATAAGTATTCACAGCCTTTGCCATGACACTCAAAATTGAGCTCAGGTGCATCCTGTTTCCACTGATCATCCTTGAGATGTTTCTACAACTTGATTGGAGTCCACCTGTGGTAAATTCAGTTGATTGGACATGATTTGGAAAGGCACACACCTGTCTATATAAGGTCCCACAGTTAACAGTGCATGTCAGAGCACAAACCAAGCCATGAAGTCCAAGGAATTGTCTGTAGACCTCCGATACAGGATTTTGTCGAGGCACAGATCTGGGGAAGGGTACAGAAACACTTCTGCAGCATTGAAGGTCCCAGTGAGCACAGTGGCCTCCATCATCCGTAAATGGAAGAAGTTTGGAACCACCAGGGCTCTTCCTAGAGCTGGCTGCCCGGCCAAACTGAGCGATCGGGGGAGAAGGGCCTTAGTCAGGGAGGTGACCAAGAACCTGATGGTCACTCTGACAGAGCTCCAGCATTTCTCTGTGGAGAGAGGAGAACCTTCCAGAAGAACCACCATCTCTGCAGCACTCCACCAATCAGGCCTGTATGGTAGAGTGGCCAGACGGAAGCCACTCCTCAGTAAAAGGCACATGACAGCCCACCTGGAGTTTGCCAAAAGGCACCTGAAGGACTCTCAGATCATGAGAAACAAAGATTGAACTCTTTGGCCTGAATGGCAAGCGTCATGTCTGGAGGAAACCAGGCACCGCTCATCACATGGCCAATACCATCCCTACAGTGAAGCATGGTGATGGCAGCATCATGCTGTGGGGATGTTTTTCAGCAGCAGGAACTGGGAGACTAGTCAGGATCGAGGGAAAGATGAATGCAGCAATGTACAGAGACATCCTTGATGAAAACCTGCTCCAGAGCGCTCTGGACCTCAGACTGGGGCAAAGGTTCATCTTCCAACAGGACAACGACCCTAAGCACACAGCCAAGATAAGAAAGGAGTGGCTACAGGACAACGCCATGTCCTTGAGTGGCCCAGTCAGAGCCCAGACTTGAACCCGATTGAACATCTCTGGAGAGATCTGAAAATGGCTGTGCACCGATGCTCCCCATCCAACCTGATGGAGCTTGAGAGGTCCTGCAAAGAAGAATGGGAGAAACTGCCCAAAAATAGGTGTGCCAAGCTTGTAGCATCATACTCAAAAAGACTTGAGGCTGTAATTGGTGCCAAAGGTGCTTCAACAAAGTATTGAGCAAAGGCTGTGAATACTTATGTATGTGTGATTTTTTTTTTTAAAACATTTTTTTATAAATTTGCAAAGATTTCAAACAAACTTCTTTCATGTTGTCATTATGGGGTATTGTTTGTAGAATTGAGGAAAATAATGAATTTAAATGCATTGACAACTGATTGCCTTCCACAATTAAGAAATTAGTGGTGGCCAGTGGGGCTGCGCTATATATTTTGTTTTGTTTGTTTTTTTTTCGGTATACAAATAAACTTGTGGTTTGATTTTAATGCATTCATCCATAAAGTTTATAAAGATACAGGGAGCAGAAAATATTAGGCACGGGTCTAGTATGTGTGTGTTTCTATGACGACAGGCATGTGTGAGAGAGTCAAGCAAGCAGCTCAGTCTATGTTTGTATTTTTAATTAATGTTTTGCACACAAAGTATAGCAAACATTTAGCCAATACGTTTTATTTTGCACATTGGTGAAGAACATCGGGGTAGTTGGGAAAAGATGGGGAAAACATGTTTTGTCTATAAAATACAGGAAATACAATTAAAACTTTGTGATCAAAATAGTGCTAATACAAAATAGGCTCATATTTAATATGGTGGGGCAGAGGAAAAAACATTGGACTTGTTATATGAGGAAATATTGTGCCTATAGACATGATACATTCTTGCATTCTTAATATCAACATTTTGAAGAATGTCCCTATCAACTTTCCAACCAAACCTACACCCTTGTTTGAAGCTATTTGTATTGTGAAAAGTGCTATATAAATTATAATGACTTGAATGAAAAATGTGCAGCAGTATGATATTGTCATTGCAAATTTCTGTACCTGACCCAGACAACAATATGCCGCATTTCAGGACAGTTCTGTAGTTTCAACAAGTTTCAACAAGATGCAATGAGTACCATTTGTATTGTCATTGCACTAAAGCCGAAATAATTTATTTAAAAAATATTAACTTTGTATTAAGTTGGCAGCATAAATTGTTTTTTGTACCAACTAACAGAGCAACGGTACAAACTTGAAAAATATTTTCAATTCAATTTCAATTTATATGTAGTCTTTAAAAATCAGAATAAAACAGTAATAATGTCAAATTCAGTCCTTTTACATAATTTTTCTCTTAATATTTCTGCGTACCCCCTAGCACCACCTTGTGGCCCCTGGGCCCCATGTTTTAAACCCTAAGATCTAAGGTCCAAGATAAACAATAACTAATGTAACATGCTGTATGTTGATTTTTCCTCCATATTTGTCTGAGCAAGTACTCTGTCTGACACTTTTGTGTTTGAGCAACAAGCCCACTCATGCACAGCCTGTGGTGTGCAAACGGTGTGTACGGTTAGGGTTATGTAAATACCATTTGTACCTCTAGGGGGCACCAAACCTTATACTGTATATTTATGTCCTGAAACCCAGGCCTGTCTCCAGCTCTATGATGTAAGGTGGGCCGAACAGTTGGAGAGGTGGGTGTAGTTCTCAAGGTGGGCCACGTTCATGATTGGGTGGGCCAGGCCCCCCTTTGGAGCCGGGCCTGCTGAAACCGTGCAAAATTGACACCTTTTAGCCAAGTTGTCCAATGAGTGTGGCTTGCCAAGGCAAAGATCACTATCACTATTGCTCATGTTTTTAGAGAGAATGCTATACTCTGACTGAGGTTAATGGTTTTGTGTGTCTTTCTGAAGGTTTTTTAGGGGAGGTCATTTTGGTGAAGGTGTGGCTGGCCCTGCTTGACATCACTATGCATTAGGAAAACAGATGGGATGTAATCCTAACATCTGTGGGCTAAATGTGCAATTTTTGCATGCCAATCAATCTGGCCCAAAGCCATATTTATGGATTCATGTATATACAATAGTAGCTCTGTACCCCGATACACCATTGGACTCTCTGTAATAGCATTTGTTGAACTTTCTCACAACCGCCTTTGTAGCTTAACATGATTTGAGAGATTAAAGTACTGTATACCAGTGCCTGTGGGTCCTCAGGAATATTCTGTTTCTATATTTGATGTATTATAAGTCCTAAAGATTTCTTAAATATTGTGCCATTTTAATCACATGGTAGAGATTTCTCTGGTGTGTTTTTCTAGCAGTTTTGGCCTTGTTATTGCTTATGAGAAACAAATATTAAGCCTATTACACATGCAGTGTCACTGAACAATAAAATCAGTGCAAAAAAATGCAGGACTTTTTGCCTAGTTTCTTTTCTACACAAAACATGACACAATGCATATAAAGACCTTTGAATAAAAGCATTTATACTTCAAACCCACATTTAGTTATTTACAAGTTATGTATTATGGTGTATTAAGTTTATGTATGTACTATGACATTTTACATTTCAGCAAAAGAGTTTGAGAAAACTTGTAAAGGATTAATAATACTCTTAATGTCTTGATTGTTAAGACATTTGGTCCAATTCTTTCATTTTCAGATGTTTTAATACATGACTGACCCAAAAACACATCACAAAACACTCCAAACTCAGTGGCTGCAGAGATAAATGTTTGCCTTTCATCCCTGAATGTTTAAGTTCCAGATCTTTAAGTTTCTTTCATCATATATAACAAGCCATCAACCCTAAAAACACACTACAAAACTACAAACAGTGGCTCATGAGTTAAATGTTCATCCTGCAACTTTTAAGATTCTTAAGTTAAGTGTAAAAGAGCATCAACCTCAAAAACAGACTGCAAAACGCACCCAACTCAGTGGTTAAGCAGATGAACTTCTGTGTTTCATATGTGAAAGTCCAGTTTCAAGTCCTACAAATGTTGAGGTTCTTTCATCAAATGTAACAAGGCATTAACCCCAAACTCAAACAACCTGAATCAGTGGCTCAAGAGATTAACATTCACCCATCATGCCTGAAAGTCTGGGTTCAAGTCCCCCATCTTTTAGGTTTCTTAAGTCAAATGTAACAAACCATCAACCCCAAAGACACACAGTTAAATGCTCCAAACACGGCACAGTAGATTAGCATTTGCTCTAAATACCTGGAAGTCTGGGTTAAAAACCTGCAGTGTTTAAGTTTCTTTAGTCATAAGTAACAGATCAGCCCCCCCCCAAACACAATGAAAAGTAAACCAAGCTCAGTGGCTCCAGAGTTAAGCACTAGTGTTTCATTTTTTAATGTCTAGACTGAAATATAACAAAGAGTCAAACCTAAAAAGCCAGTAGCTCAACTGGTAGAGCAAAGCACCCACAAACCTGAAGTTCTGGGCTTGCATCCCAGTAAACTGGGTGTCTAGGAGATGGTGCAAGTCACTTCAAAATGATGTTGCTTTGTACTTTTTGTTCCATAGGCCAGACATAGAGTGTAGGATAAAGCTCCGAGGAGAAGTGCTCTTAATGTGCAGGCTCCAGTGGCTCAGTGGTAAGAGCACTAAAACTGAACCAGGTGGTTCAGGGTGACTGTCCTGTATGTGAAGGCCAGTTGGCATAACCTGACCAAGAAAGGGGGGGATGATGAAGTGTGGTCCCCCCCCCGGGTTCCTTGAAGATGGATTCAAATGGTTATGCACAAGGATGCAAGCTTTTCCTAGCAATCTGTTTAAGTTTTGCATATTTAAAAAAACACCTTGTAAACCCTTCCAACTTACCAGTTCAGTTCCTTCAACATCAACTGTCCAATTGTGTCTCAGCCAAGGCTCAAACCCAGACTCTCCTGGTTCAAATACCATCTTCTCCCACACTGAGCTACCAAATGCTCACAGATGTGCCTGTTCTGTGGGCCCCAAATCTTTTAAATAATTCTGAAGAGTTAAAAACAAGAACAGCTCAAGGCTTGGAATAGCTCCAGACATTTGGGATCTGAACCCATACTTCTCTGGCTTGAAAGGGATCTCCTTCCACACCGAGCTATCTCCTTGTGCTGGTCTCTGTGCCCAAGTTGTTAATAACTTCTTAAGCATAATTCAATGTCTTGAATGGCATTTGAAGCATCACTTCTCAGGTTTAAAGGCCCATGACACTTGTTCTGTGAGAAAAAGTCTTTAAAACAATTCTCAAGCTAAAGAAACAGGTTTTAAACACTGTATTTTTTTGGTCTGAAGGCGCTGTTCTTCCATAGTGAGCTACCAAGTACTCACTCCTCCTAGTGCTCTGGTAGCTTTTATTCTTTTGAATAATTCTGAAGATGACATGAGAATAATAAAATGCATAAAAGGGATTTGAACCCAGACATCTCCAATTTGAGTGTTCTGTAGTTTTAAAAATAATTTTAAAATTGAGATAAAACAAAACGAAGCGATTTAAATGAATTACACCACGGCAAATGCCCTCCAGTGGCGATCTGAGTGAATTACATCACGGCAAACGCCCTCCTGTGGCGATATGAGCGAATTACATCTAGGCAAACGCCCTCCTGTGGCGATTTGAGCGAATTACATCTAGGCAAACGCCCTCCTGTGGCGATTTGAGCGAATTACACCACGGCAAACGCCCTCCTGTGGCGATCTGAGCGAATTACATCACGGCAAACGCACTCCTGTGGCGATCTGAGCGAATTACATCTCGGCAAACGCCCTCCTGTGGCGATATGAGCGAATTACATCTCGGCAAACGCCCTCCTGTGGCGATATGAGCGAATTACATCACGGCAAACGCCCTCCTGTGGCGATTTGAGTGAATTACACAACGGCAAACGCCCTCCAGTTGTGATTTGAGTGGATTATACCACTGCCACTTATTTTTATGGGTAAAACTCCAGTGAAAGGAAAACCTTGAATTAAATTATTTAGTATTGTTTTGAAATGAGTTTTAACTTAGCGATTACTGTCAAAAAACAAATCCCAAAATAATATTTATATATTTTTTTTTTTATTGAGTTGGAGGAGCTGAACTGCAGTGATTTGTGAACAACACCGGTACAGACGTCCACCAGTGGCAATTTGTGTGAATTACAGCATTGACACTCATTTCTATGGATAAAACTCCAAAGAGAGGAAAACCTTGAATTAAATTATTATGCTTTGATTTAAAATTATTTTTCAAATTGCAAATTTTCTATAACTAGACAAAAAAACTATTAAGCGATTCCTTTTGACTAAAATTTGGTAATGTTTTGCCCATGCTCCACTGCCAATAAAAAGAGCTATTCTTTAAGGGTTCACAATTGAATCCTCTTACAAAGAACCAAACTCCCCCCCCAAAAAAAACAACAACAAACAAATAAAATAAAATTGAAACAAACAGAAAATAACACTGTCTTCTTAGTATTCACATTGTACCCTATCCACTGTGTATGTCTTTTTTGTACACTTTGTCTCAGCCCACTGTTCATCATCATTATTTTTGGAACACTGTCAACTTAAATATTATATTATGGTAATATTTAAATTATTAGTATTATTATACAATGGTAACATATTTCTGTAATAAAATCTTAACCTGCACAGGACATTGCTATACGGCCCACTTAAAAGTTTGACAGTTTAGAGTTCCTTGGTTTATTTTGGCTGACAACTGCAGGAAGACTTTTGTAGCCAAGTTCAAAGTCACAACAGCTGTATTATGTGCACCTCATTTTAACATGTTCTCCTCCTCCTGTGCCATAGGACTTCCAAATTATTATTTGTAATTGCATACCAACTTGTAGCAGCTAAACATATTTGGAATTAACTCCGTGCACGTAAGCAAAAGGAATCAAACTAGACTAGAGCACATCTGTTACTGAACATGAGATGAAATTGTGGAGCACAGAAGCACTCTGAAAACAATGTAATAATGCACTAACACAATACAGACAGGAGCTTTGAAGCAAGCAGTACGCACACTCAATCACAGCCCTGTGGTTTAATAATTACACAAGATCATATCTGGATTTTCAATTTCATTTCAATTGAGCAGCACTAAAGAGCACTTAAAGAAAATAACTTAAACACCAAAAGTTTGGACCCTGACATCAAATGTCACGCAACTGACACGCACCATCCACTCCTGTGAGGTCACAGGCGGTTTCCACATACTGCATGCTCTTCATGTCACCATTGGCAATGACTGTGATGGAGAGGCTGTCCTTGACGTCTTAATGGCGTCCCAGTGAACCAGCTGATGCCTCTCGTCAGCTGTACGACCGTGCACTGTAATCCAGGACAACCCTGCCGCCTCCACCTTCTGACAGAGGTCCACTGTCTTCCTCATATCTTTATGAATTCTGAAGACAAGAAAAAAAAAAATCTATAATGTTAGGAAATGAGATGCTCTCTGAAAATACACTCAAAAGAGCTCAAAGCAAAGAGTTTGATGAAATATATAAGCAAAAAAGTGCTCAAAAAGAGCACTTATTGAAATTAAGATGCAAAAACAACTTGTTCAGAGACAATTGGATTTCTGACGTCAGAAAACCGGAACACAAACACACAAAAAATAATAAATATATATATATGTGAACACACACATACACTGCTGCATACAGATTTTGCTCCTATGGAAAGAAATTGGTACTTTTATTCACCAAAGTGGCATTCAACTGATCACAATGTATAGTCAGGACATTAATAACATGAAAAATTACAATTACAATTTGAAAACAATGTTCAGAACTTCTTAAACTACTTCAAAGAGTTCTCATCAAAACATCCTCCATGTGCAGCAATGACAGCTTTGCAGATCCTTGACATTCTAGCTGTCAGTTTGTCCAGATACTCAGGTGACCTTTCACCCCACACTTCCTGTAGCACTTGTCATAGATGTGTCTGTCTTGTCGGGCACTTCTCACACACCTTACAGTCTAGCTGATCCCACAAAAGCTCAATGGGGTTAAGATCCATAACACTCTTTTCCAATTATCTGTTGTTCAATGTCTGTGTTTCTTTGCCCACTCTAACCTTTTCTTTTTGTTTTTCTGTTTCAAAAGTGGCTTTTTCTTTACTATTCTTCCCATAAGGCCTGCACCCCTGAGTCTTCTCTTTACTGTTGTACATGAAACTGGTGTTGAGCGGGTAGAATTCAATGAAGCTGTCAGCGGAGGACATGTGAGGCATCTATTTCTCAAACTAGAGACTCTGATGTACTTATCCTCTTGTTTAGTTGTACATCTGGTCTTCCACATCTCTTTCTGTCCTTGTTAGAGCCAGTTGTCCTTTATCTTTGAAGACTGTAGTGTACACCTTTGTATGAAATCTTCAGTTTTTTGGCAATTTCAAGCATTGTATAGCCTTCATTCCTCAAAACAATGATTGACTGATGAGTTTCTAGAGAAAGCTGTTTCTTTTTTGCCATTTTTGACCTAATATTGACCTTAAGACATGCCAGTCTATTGCATACTGTGACAACTCGAAAACAAACACAAAGACAATGTTCAGCTTCATTTAATGAACCAAATAGCTTTCAACTGTGTTTGATATAATGGCAAGTGATTTTCTAGCACCAAATGATCAATTTATCATGATTACTCAAGGATAAGGTGTTGGAGTGATGGCTGCTGTCTAGATTTGATCAAAAATGACTTTTTTCAAATAGTGATGGTGCTGTTTTTTACATCAGTAATGACCTGACTATACTTTGTGATCAGTTGAATGCCACTTTGGTGAATAAAAGTACCAATTTCCTTCCAAAACAGCAAAATCTGTACATTATTCCAAACTTTTGGCCACCAGTGTATGTATACTGATCAGCCACAACATTAAAACCACAGACAGGTGAAGTGAATAACATCGATTATCTCGTTACAATGGCACCTGTCAAGGGGTGGGATATATTAAGCAACAAGTGAACAGTAAGTTCTTGAATTTCATGTGTTGGAAGCAGGAAAAATGGGCAAGCGTAAGGATCTGAGTGACTTTGACAAGGGCCAAATTGTGATGACTAGACAACTGGGTCAGAGCATCTCCAAAACGGCAGCTCTTGTGGGGTGTTCCCGGTATACAGTGGTTAGTACCTACCAAAAGTGGTCCAAAGAAGGACAACTGGTGAACCGGCGACAGGGTCATGGGCGCCCAAGGCTCATTGATGCGTATTGGGAGCGAAGGCTAGCCCGTCTGGTCCGATCCCACAGAAGAGCTACTGTAGTACAAATTTCTGAAAAACTTAATGCTGGCCATGACAGAAAGGTGTCAGATCACACAGTGCATCACAGCTTGCTGCGTATGGGGCTGCGTAGGTGCAGACCAGTCAGAGTGCCCATGCTGACCCCTGTCCACTGCCAAAAGTGCCTGCAATGGGCGTGTGAGCATCAGAACTGGACCATGGAGCAATGGAAGAAGGTGGCCTGGTCTGATGCATCACGTTTTCTTTTAGGTCATGTGGACGGCTGGGTGCGTGTGCATCATTTACCTGGGGAAGAAATGGCAGCAGGATGCACTATGGGAAGAAGGCAGGCCAGCGGAGGCAGTATGATGCTCTGGGCAATGTTCTGCTAGGAAATCTTGGGTCCTGGCATTCATGTGGATGTTACTTTGACACGTACCACCTACCTAAAGATTGTTGAAGATCATGCACACCCCTTCATAGCAATGGTATTCCCTAATAGCAGTGGCCTCTTTCAGCAGGATAATGCGCCCTGCCACACTGCACACATTGTTCAGGAATGGTTTGAGGAACATGACAAAGAGATCAAGGTGTTGACTTGGCCTCCAAATTCCCCAGTTCTCAATCCGACTGAGCATCTATGGGATGTGCTGGACCAACAAGCCCCACCTTGCAACTTACAGGACTTAAAGGATCTGCTGCTAACATCTTGGTGCCAGATACCACAAGAAACCTTAAGAGGTCTTGTGGAGTCCGTGCCTCAACAGGTCAGAGCTGTTTTGGCGGCACGAGGGGGACCTAAACGATATTAGGCAGGTGGTTTTAATGTAGTGGCTGATCAGTGTATATACTGTATATATTTGCAAATATTTAAGGTAGTATGTGAAATGTCATGCCATCATATGTCATAAACAGTTATGTATATTTTTTGTTTAATATTAGTATTACCAATGTGGACAGCCACAGTTCAGATACACCCCATCTGAAAAAGGAGAGACAAAACAAGTTGCTTCTGCCAGCGTCAGTGCATCCTTGACAGCAAACTGGACAATCAAGGGTCGATCAGCTGAATGGCACACAAATGTTACAATTACATGAGTAGTCATTAAGCATAAGCTTCTATTCAGTGTATATCACATCTTGCATTTCCTATGCCTAGAATTCCACTCTCCCCTACAGTAAAACTCAAGTGCGGAGTATATAACTTACACTTGTTGGTGGTTAATTCACTCTCTCTGGCTTTTGCAGAGCCCATGAAGTCAGCTGCAATGATCATGGGGGTGAAACACACATCACAGTCATATTTCCTCACCAATCATCTGAAAGGCAACCTGAAAAGAATAGACATGATACAAGAACCCACACATAATTAAAACACGCTCAACACATCCACTATTGATGGCTTCATTTTGCCATCACTAACATCCACCATAAAGTTAAATATTATTAAACTTACTTTGAGAATCGAACCATAGGAGCACAGTCATAAATTCTGGCTCTTAAATTCAAGACATGTTGTAGGAACTCGTCAGCAAAGCACCCGCAGTTCAAGAAGGCTAATAGATAAATAAAAAAAACAACAACAACTTATTAAAGTTTATTCCGTTTCCAGCAAGTGCAAATAACAACAACATTTTCTAAACCGTAAACACCCCGTTAAACTGGACTAAAAAGGGAATGTTTACAAACTGCACTAGCGTCATGAAATTCACATGTGAGCTGGATTAACACTTCCGGGTTTGCGCTCAGTGGGTGTGTTTAACCTTTGAACTCAATTCCATAAGCAACGAGATTTTTATTTATGTACAGTTATTTTGTGATTAATTAATTTGTAAAAATGCACAGAGTCCCTTGAAAATCTCTTAACCCTTGTGCGTCAATTTTAAAAAAAGTTACTCAGAGGTCCTTAGAGGACAAAAATGTTCGCGTCAAAAAACAATAATAATTTTAACCAACATCAGTACTGATCATAACTACCAAATATTCAATAATTTTCAGGATTTTAACCCTTTAAATTCCAGTTTGCTTATATAATGCCACTGTTATTTTTTTTTAAAATATAATATATATTTCCATACATTAAATGTTAAGGGGAGTTTTTTTATTTAATTATTATTATTATTGTTTTGGATTATCACAATCTCAATGTCAATGATTAGAAACAACATTGATTTTGATGCATTATTTTTTGTGCAGTGTCAGATTTAAAACACACACACACACACACACACACACACACGACCTTAGAGGACAAAAATGTTGGTGTCAAAAAACTGCCATACAAATATTATATATTAATATTATCTTCCTCTTTCACTGTCTTAAATTTCTTTAACCAACATCAGTCCTGATTATGACTACCAAATATTCATTAATTTTCAGTATTTTAACCCTTTAAATGCCAGTTTTACATAATGCCACTGTTGTTTTTACACACAAACACACACACACACCTCAAAACACACATACAAAACACACTCTGACATCCATACCAATACATTCACACAATTTTAGCTGCATCATTTATTCATTGGTCTGCAGTGCTCTATAATACAGCAAACAGAAAATAGGGGAAAAGCATGTATTTGCTCCATAGGCTAAACATGAGAAAAATGGCGCCATCTGGTGGAAAATATTAAAAATTTACATTTTGAAGCCAGCACTCTGGAATTAAAGCATAATATCACAGAATTCATGATTTTATGCTTTAATGGCACTGAGATCAAATACTGCAGTTTTAATGGGTTTCAATGGGGACATTTTTTGTCCTGAAGGTCCTGAGTGTAACTATTTTATGTACACAGTGTATTATAGATGTATTATAGGAACTGAGGTTGAAATATCAAAAATTCCCCCCGACAATACACACCTTTGGCAAAATATATGCCGTTGGCATTAACACAGCCAAAATGATCGAAAAAACTAAAATGAAAAAGACAAAAATGTCCCGAAGGTCGCACAAGGGTTAAATCAAAATTATAACAAAAACTGCGCGTCCGAGAAGTTATCAAAAAGGTTTCCGCGCAACGTCAGCATAACTAATTAATATTAATGAGACACCCCTCCACCATTGGCTGCCCACTGACACAGCGACGCACGAATTATTCGTCACTGATGAAGTGGCAATGATGGAGGCTAATGCGGAATCAACAGCGAATTCACTCCTGAAAGAAGGTAATTCACTTTTAACACATATTTTCGTCTTGATTTCTATCTACGCGTGTGGTTTTACTGTGGACAGGCAGATTAATCACCCTGATTGATCTTTAGCTGCAATAATAGCACAGTAACACAGTACTAGTCTGTATGATTAGTCGCTGTTTATAATGTAGGCGGATCTCTTAATGTGCTCGGCAGTCATGTGTTTCATAAATGTTCATCTAACTCCTTCCAGAGTGCTATGCTGGTTTTCTTAAAGAGGAATTTGATGTTAAGACATACACAGCTCAAGCTATTCATCATGCAGTCATTGCAGAGCAGCTGGCAAAGCTGGCAGAGGGCATCAGTCAGCTGGATAAAGAATTGCACTGTCAGGTGAGTTATTTCTGTCAAAAACAGCCAGTGCCGAATGTTCAGCGCAGAATAGGTTGGATCTGTTTGTTGGCAAGATCCTCAGCAAGCTATTTTAGTTTAACCTGTAATACTCTTTTAGGGTTTACCATCTGTATGCAATAAATATTCTATTCTATTCGTTCTATATCAGAGCAGCTTATAAAAGGGTGCATATATCTTGCAATAGTTGTAATCCTTAAATGGAACTATCTCTAAGCGCCAGGCTGATTTAAAGGGATAGTTCACACAAGAATGAAAATTCTCTCATCATTTACTCACCCTCGTGCCATCCCGGATGTGTATGACTTTCTGTCTTCTGCAGAACACAAATGAAGATTTTTAGAAGAACAGCTCCGCTCTGTAAGTCAGCAATGCAAGTGAATGGTGGCCAGAACTTTAAAGCTCCGAAAAGTACATAAAGGCAGCATAAAAGTAATCCATATGACTTCAGCGGTTGAATCCATGTCTACAGAAGTGATATGATAGATGTTGGTGAGAAACAGATACATATTTAAGTCCTTTTGTACTGTAAATCTCCAGTTTCACTTTCACATTCTTCTTTTGTTTGTGACGATTTACATTCTTCATGCATATCGCCACCTACTGGGGGGGGTTAAAGTAAAAAGGGACTTAAATATTGATCTGTTTCTCACCCACACCTATCATATCGCTAAAGGCCCTGACACACCAATCGACCAATGTCAGGCTGTCGGTGAGCATCTTTTACAGTGTGTTCCGCACCGTCGGCTGAAGTCGGCCCCATCTGCTTTTTTTCGGCCGATTGAGCATGTTGAATCGGCATTTGAGCTCGTCAGTGAGTCGGATCATTCTGATTGGCTGTTCAGCTTAGCGAACCAGTGCACGAGAAGAAAAACAGAAGTGACGAAGCAAGCAAACGACAAAGTCAAGAGGGAACACACAGAACGCTCTTCTCATTTCTTCACATTTCTCATTCCAATACGCGAATATTTTCAAACGACATGGCTGTCTGGAACGAGGCAAGTGAAGACGAATTAATCAGCATGATTCAGGAGAGGACAGCTCTGTACGACATGATGTTAAACAAGCACTGCTTTGTTTATGTTTTGTATGCCAGCAGTCACTAGCTCTTCCGGTTTCCCGTTTTGAGTAATGAATACAGACTACTGCCACCTGCTGGTACGGAAAGTTATTTCCTCTCACGCAGGTGCAGAACGGACGTGCTAGTTGGCCATTGGTTGTTGTCTTTGCAGTGTGTTCAAGGTCAAATTTCTGACGCAGGCGACGTGAGCCGACCCCACAGTCTGCTTTAGTCGGCTCTAATTCTTTGACGTCGGTTTGGTGTGTCACGTCCTTAAGACATAGATTAAACCACTGGAGTTGTATGGAGTTTTTATGCTGCATTTATGTGCTTTATGGAGATTTAAAGTTCTGGCCATCATTCACTTGCATTGTATGGACCTACAGAGCCGAGATATTCTACTAAAAATATTAATGTGTGTTCTGCAGAAGAAAGAAAGTCATACACATCAGGTATGGCATGAAGGTGAGTAAATTATGAAAGAATTTTCATTTTTGGGTGAACTGTCCCTTTAACAAATGAAACTTGAAATTATTAATTAAAACAGAAGTATGTAATTACTGCAACACTAGCACCGCTGAACGGATTTGCAAAAATAAAAATTTTCTCAAAACGGCTTTCTGAATACGCCCCTCGTCTGCTGTTGTTCTAACTGTCAGATAGTCCCGCCCCCCAGCTTATGCCATTGGTTGAGTAACGTTGTTGGGGCGGGTCTAAGCAGGTCGCTCTAAACAAACACAGGAATTTTATAGTGCCACAGAGACAAAGCCTTTACCATTTTTAGAAAATTATCCTCTGAATGACTTGTAGTTGTCTCTGCATATTAAGCTGGGATAGAAGTATTTTAACACTGAAAAAGTTACATACTTTAGCTTTAAAAGCTGCCAATGGTGCATAAAAAGAGATGTTATTATGAAATATTTAGCATCTTATCTTTGATGTATTATTTTGTTTATGATGACAGGTTGTTGCCAGACATGAGGATCTATTGGCTCAGGCTACAGGCATTGAGTCTCTTGAAGGTAAGGCATTTGCGGGTCAATTATGACCCGGGCATTAACTGTGGCTTTAAACTTGATAATATTCAGATTTCTTTGTACATCAATGAATTACATATTTCTTAAAATACTTTACTTAGAATAGCCTCTTTCCCATGCTCTCACACACACTTTTGTTGTCTCCTGATGGGACTGCATCTTGTTTACAAACATGCACGCACACAAAACAGACATTACAGATGTTACAAACTTCTGTTAGGAACTTCTATCTAAAGGGTATGTATGACTGGCATTTTCAAGGCTTTGGATGTCTTTTTATATTCTTTTCCATCTTTATAAAGTTCCATTACCTTGTTACGCAGGTCTTTTGACAGTTGTTTTCTGCTCCCCATGGCTCAGTATCTATCCTGCTCAGTGCATCCACGTGAGAGCTAACAAACTCATTGACTATTTATACACAGACACGAACTGCAATTTAAAAAGCCACAGGTGTGAGAAATTAACCTTTAATTGCCATTTAAACCTGTGTGTGTCACCTTGTGTGTCTGTAACAAGGCCAAACATTCAAGGGTATGTAAACTTTTGATCAGGGCCATTTGGGTGATTTCTGTTATCATTATGATTTAAAAAGGAGCCAAACAACTATGTGATGATAAATGGCTTCATATGATCACTATCCTTAAATAAAAGACAGTTTTTTTGCATGATCAGTCATATTTTCAAAATCAATGCCAAAATGTCACAATTTCTGCCAGGGTATGTAAACTTTTGAGCACAACTGTGTATGTATGTGTATATATATATATATATATATATATATATATTAAAATGGATGAACATTTAAGAACTTAACAATGAGTTACAATATGGTTTTAGGTGAACCATTGGGTTATGAATGTTTTATAAGCTTAAATTTCACTGGTTCAAAATTGAATGCAACAGGATGGTTAAAAAATGAAATCTGACAAATTCAAATCTGAAGAATTGTCATACTGAGGCAAATGTACATGCAATTTCACAGCTCCCCAGCAGGGGGATCTAATGCCACATCTATCACACTTCCAAGTGTTTGTGGTTTTGCTCTCCCATCACAGGAATTCCATATTTTTCTGTTCTCACGCAGGTGTCTTACAAATGATGCAGACCAGGATTGCAGCTCTGCAGAGTGCTGTGGACAGGTGAATGATTCCAGTAAAGGCATTAAAATGCTCTTGTTTTTGATTAAGGGTTGAGACTGAAAACTGGAACTGAAATGGTACTGATATCACAGTCTTGCTCCGTTACTGTTGTCCCCTTGATCTAAGCACTCATTCACAATTTGATCCAGAGGAAGGCTTCCTGCAATTAATGACCTGTAAATTGCTTTGGGTGTAAAATGTTTGCTACTTACAACAATATATTAGTTAATTACTTGATGCTTTATTTATTTACAAAGATGAAAGATTTCTGATAAGCATTCTTTTTAATGGTTTTGCTTACTCAGGATAAGGACCAAAATCGCGGACCCTTACAATAGGATTGTGGCACGGACAGCCCAGCTGGCCCGCTTACAGGTGATTACTGTTACGTAAAGCTATCTTGCTTTGTCATCTCATATCTTTCAAACTCTGGATATTCCTGCAGAGACAGAGACTGGCTGTCTGCCGAACTATTACTTCTTGATTGTCTTACTTTACAAACACTGTGCACTTTTATTCAGGAACTTGATTTACATGTTTATTGGCTCGACATCTGATATAGATACAGCCTGCCTTTACGCTTGTTTACAGTCAAGCCACAACTGAGATGGAAAAAATAAACGCACACAGACAAAATCATTCTGGCAGAATAGATGTTTTTGGATATTGATTTCTGACACCCGGTTGTCACTTCAAAACAAAACAACAAACCAAACAAAATCAGTTTTCAGAGTGAAATTAGTATAACCTTGGATTGCACACAATGACAGTTCATTGTAAGGTACAAAAAGCACCTTAAAAGTAGTTTGAATTGTGTGCTATGTTCCAAGTCTTCTGAAATCATAAAATAGCTTTAAAGTTGAGTCTTTATTCACTGATAATCTTGCCCTCCCTAGCTCTTAAATCTATTAAGAATAACTATTGCACAGTCAAGGAATGCATGTTGCATTTATGTTGAGATCCAAGTCGTCAGCGTCTCCACAAAGTGTATTTGTTGTGTAATAATACCTGTTCACAATCTCTATTATTATCTGAAGGTTGCATTAAGGCTCTCCAGGCAAGAAAAACGCAGCTTTAACCATGCTCACACATCCTGTGCCAGGTTCGCATGATGTCATCATAAGTAAAGCTTCAAGCCTGCGGAAAAAATCAATAAAAGTCAATCTGGCCCGGAACGGATGGTTCCCTCTCATTCCATCAGTCACATGTGAATACTCACAGCTGGGTTAAAGCTAGTGGCCCGCACAACACGTCCTGTGCATTTACAGGGTCTTCCGGCACTGTTTCTAGTGGCTTTAGGGAATTGATATTAATAATGTTATTAAATACGAATGATATACAGCCGTGGAAAGGTCACGGTGGTTATGAAATGCTCTTTTTGCTCTCAAAACCTCTTTGTTTTCATGTGTGGCCTTATTGTAGTGTAAAAACACTTTCACATTTGTTTATCTTAAGAGCAGCACCATTATAAACTATGTAGTGATCCGATAGTGGTCTGCTCACATTGTTTTAATGCAGTCGTGGTTAACACATTTGTATTCATTTATCCAAATCGTGTTACAGTGTAGTCCAATTCCCAAATGAATGACTCTTATGAACCAGTTCTTTTGAATCTAAAGCGCGAAACATACAGTGTAGTTTGATTCCTAATGAAAGACTCAAATGAACTGGTTCTTTTGAATCTAAAGTGTGACCAGTGTAGTTCGATTCCTGAACGAATTAATCTAATGAACCGGTTCTTTTGAATCTAAAGTGTGACCAGAGTAGTTCGATTCCTGAACGAATGAATCTAATGAACTGGTTCTTTTGAATCTAAAGTGCGACCAGTGTAGTTCGATTCCTGAAGGAATGAATCTAATGAACCGGTTCTTTTGAATCTAAAGTGTGACCAGTGTAGTTCGATTCCTGAACGAATTAATCTAATGAACCGGTTCTTTTGAATCTAAAGTGTGACCAGAGTAGTTCGATTCCTGAACAAATGAATCTAATGAACTGGTTCTTTGGAATCTAAAGTTCGACCAGTGTAGTTCGATTCCTGAAGGAATGAATCTAATGAACCGGTTCTTTTGAATCTAAAGTGTGACCAGTGTAGTTCGATTCCTGAACGAATTAATCTAATGAACCGGTTCTTTTGAATCTAAAGTGCGACTAGCGTAGTTCGATTCCTGAAGGAATGAATCTAATGAACCGGTTCTTTGGAATCTAAAGTGCGACCAGTGTAGTTCGATTCCTGAAGGAATGAATCTAATGAACCGGTTCTTTTGAATCTAAAGTGTGATCAGTGTAGTTCGATTCCTGAACGAATTAATCTAATGAACCGGTTCTTTTGAATCTAAAGTGCGACTAGCGTAGTTCGATTCCTGAAGGAATGAATCTAATGAACCGGTTCTTTGGAATCTAAAGTGCGACCAGTGTAGTTTGATTCCTGAAGGAATTAATCTAATGAACCGGTTCTTTGGAATCTACAGCACAAAACATTCAGCAAACTGTTGTATGTTGGAGCAAGTCGTCACAATTGGAACCTGCTGACTTGAGGAGAACACACCTTTGTGTGAAATATGAAATATTATCTAAAATGCAACAAGCCTCTTCACATGTGACAACTTGCCCCCACTTGACGTGTGTGAAAAATCCTGTTGTTCAACCTTTTATTAAATTGTATCATGATAAGTCACCCCGGTCTCCTCTACTTCTAGTAGTGAGTTACGTTTGTGTTAGATGATATTTGATGGCACAGATTCAGAAGTGTGGGACAGTGTTAGTTGCATGTTCTGTCTGTGTCTGTCCCATCGATGTCCTTGCCTTTAGTCACATAGTTTCATTTCTTTTTATTCCCGTAAGAATAAGAGCAGACCTGACAACAGGGACACAGCTGAATTATTTGTAATTTTTTCAGTTTTCCTTTTGTAATTTTTCTGTCACAGTATCTGATGTTCCGTCATCCCGGGATGAAGTAATCAGAGACACACACACACACACACACACACACACACACAGTCACAGATGTGTGTACCTCTGGTACACTTCGGCTGCACCTATTCACTGAAACCCAAAAAGCCTGACCTCTCTGAGTCCTTCATGCGGCGGCTATCAGCCCACGGGCTTTCATCGTCACACTTTTCTGAAGTTGTGGCTTTGTCGAGTGTTTCAGGACAAATGCACTGGCAGAAGAGGGTTTCTCGTTTCTTTTACAATATAGGAACTGTTGGCACAGGATGGGAACCAAACCTTTTACTCATGCCAATCCAAAATTGATTAAAACACCACTTGTAAATTAGTTCTTAATCTATAAACCATGCTTTGTGTGAAAACAAGTGGTGGTATTTTCCTAAAAGCATATAAAATTATTAGTTTTTCATTACTTTAATGCCAGAAAAATACACTGTTTAAATTGTAAAGTAATTATACATCATGGTAATACTTGTTGTACTGCCTTTATATTATGCTGATATCAATTATTTTAAAAAAAATCAGCGTATTACTTATAAATAAAGATAATGACTGAATTATCTTAGTAGTAGAGAATTGGGGTGAAAATGTGCTTAATTGTCATGATTATTAAATAATGCAAAACATCTTAATGCTATGTATTTTTAATTATTTATTTATTTGACAGGCAGGGTGAAGTGTGACCTGGACTTGTTCTGGCCAGATTCCCAACCATAATATTTTTTTTTCTCCCCTTTACTTCCCAATTTGGAATTCCCAATTCCCAATGCACTCTTAAGTCCTCGTGGTGGCGTAGTGATGCGCCTCAATCCGGGTGGCGGAGGACGAGACTCAGTTGCCTCCGCGTCTGAGACTGTCAATCCGCGCATCTTATCACGTGGCTTGTTGAGCGTGTTACCGTGGAGACGTAGCACGTGTGGATGCTACGCATGCTATTCTCCGCAGCATCCACGCACAACTCCCCACACTCCCCACCGAGAGCGAGAACCACATTATAGCGACCACGAGGAGGTTACCCCATGTGACTCTACCCTCTCTAGCAACCGGGCCAATTTGGTTGCTTAGGAGACCTGGCTGGAGTCACTCAGCACGCCCTGGATTCGAACTCGGGACTCCAGGTGTGATAGTCAGCGTCAGTACTCGCTGAGCTACCCAGGCCCCCTTCCCAACCATAATTTTCACCCAATGTTAAATTTGCAGTAAAATACCGGCAGCTGTGGTTGCCAGATATTTACCGTAAAGAAAATACGGTGACTATGTTTCAGGCTTTACAGGATGTCATTTTGATGCCCTTATATATTACGGTTCACTACCGTTTATATTATTAAATGATATAACCTTGATATACTAAACTTCTGGAACTATAGAAGTCTACTTTTCACTTTAAAATGTATTGTTAATTACTGTAGTAACTACAAAAGGCCACATGATGACTTAAAGTTCATTAAGAGTGACCCTTTCCATGAGCAGTAATTAATACACATGTAGAGACGTGAACAGTGTTACTCACAAACACAAAACACCATCAGTGTAACATGTGACTCTAAAATAATGCAATAAACATTTACTAAACTACATCAGATATAACACAGAACATCCCAATGCACATAACTTAAATAAACATAATTATTCTAAAATATAATCACGCAGGAACTTTTGAGAATGCCTGTTTATTGTTTTACACCGTAATTTAAATATATGTGTATATGTATTATTTATTTATTTATGAACCATACAATTACATGTATTTTCTCGTTAAATATGTTATCGATTCTAATTAACATTTAATTAGTTAACAAAACTAATGTTAACAAATGGAACCTTATTGTAAAGTGTTACTGTATGTTACAGTATCTACCTGTTAACCAATTAATTTTTTTTACTGTAGCATTTTTTCATTCTTTTACCGTTAAAATTACTGACATGTTTTATGGTGTACATTTATTGTTACTACTGTAAAATCATGAGAAACAGTGTAAGAAGCTTTTAGAATACAAAAATAAAAGTAGTTGCTAAAACGATAAAAATACATTTGTTTGTTTTTTGTAGGAACTGGTGTAACTATGGTATTTTGATAGAAACTGTAGTAAATTTGAAAGGAGATTTGACTGTATCGTTGCTTTGGATAGTCTTCGTGTCATTTTATTTACACTTTAAAGAATATCTCATTCTTTCTGTCAGGTGGCGTGTGACCTGTTGAGGAGAATCATCCGCATTCTGTACCTGAGCAAACGACTGCATGGGCAACTGCAGGGGGGCAGCAGAGAGATCACCAAAGCTGCCCAGAGCCTCAACGAACTGGGTGAGTGACCCATCACAACCAATGTCCTCTTCACTGTCCCTCACGTCCTACAAAATATTCAATCACAATAAAACCACTCAGCATGAGTGGCCGCACTTGTGTTTATCGGGTCATATCACTTTCACAGTCAGAATGCAAACTTGTTTTGTAGGCATGCAGGATATTTTCCCATATGATTTTGTTTGTCCAAGCCTTTCAAAATGCTGTTTTTTGGCACTGTGGGCAATTTTTTTCAAGTGCTATGGCATCTTCCACTAGTTTCAGTTCAATGTAGTACTTTTTCCAGGTCAACCCGGTTTTTGTGGCCTAAATGTTGTGCTGAGTTCGCAGTACATGTGCGAAAACTGGTTCCGGAATTGTCTGGCCTGCTTTGGAGATATTTTAGGTTGTGCATCGTAAAAACCCTCTTGATTAATATCTGACCTGAATAGAGTTTACTTTAGTGCCAATAGTGACCAGAGTACGTCATAATAATCTCAGACAGCTTCAAGTCAACATAAAAGTCGAAAATCCACCCCATTTACTTTCCTAATACATATTTCAGGTCCTATTGTGAAAGATTCTTCAGTACACGTTATTGCAAAGAAAAAAATGTCTTTGAAATCAAAATGTAATAATTTACTTGTTTGTGACATCACCAAGCCCTCTTATTTTTCAACCCCTCCCCTACAACCATCTGTTACTCTTCCCAATCCAATCAGTTCCCAGTTGATACAATCATGTCCCATGCCTACATAAAAATATAGGGTGCAAACACTGTTCCATGTTGACTTTAAGGGTGCTGAATGTACTAAATGTTGCCCTGTAATTTTAGAACCACACCATACGGGGGCCTGGGTAGCTCAGTGGTGAAGACGATGGCTACCACCCCTGGAGTTCGCTAGTTCACTAGTTCGAATCTGGCCTGGTTGCTAGGGAAGGTAGAGTCACATGGGGTAACCTCCTCGTGGTCGCTATAATGTGGTTCGTTCTCGGTGGGGCGCGTGTTGAGTTGTGCGTGGATGCCGCGGAGGACGGCGTGAAGCCTCCACACACGCTATGTCTAAACACGCGCTAAACAAGCCACGTGATAAGATGCACGGGTTGATGGTTTCAGACGCGGAGGCAACTGGGATTCGTCCTCCGCCACCCGGATTGAGGCGAATCACTACGTGACCATGAGGACTTAAAAGCGCATTGGGAATTGGGCATTCCAAATTGGGTGAAAAAGGGGGAAAAATCCACACAAAAAAAAGAACCACACCATACTACTGTCTGGAATTCATGTGGTTGTGAATGTTATCTGAAATACAAAACTTGTTTTCTGTTTTGAGTTTTAATGACATTAATATCAACCCATACTCTGTGACCCCAGTGTTATATTTGCCCAGGTGTTTTACGGACCGATAAGTAGCACATTGCAAATTCATTGTGCTCTTTTTATTTTTGTATTATTTCCGAGCTGTAAGTAATACAGTAAACAAGTCTTCATTATTATGTCGCAGGCCCTGTAGGATAGATTCCAGTGAATATCAGTGAGGTACTTTTCCAAGGTTTGTATTTGCATATTGTTTTCAAGTGAAGCTAAATGAATGCAGGCATGCAATAGTTTCCCGTTGTGCAAATGGAAGGCATACTGATTTTTCTGTTTACCGATTGCATATTTATGCTGTGACCAGAAACACTAAGTATTCCCGTCTGTTTCTATTATTCATTCTCACGCACACACATGAACATATATATATATATATATATATATATATATATATATATATATATATATGTATATTTATATATATATATATAGTTCTGTTTCAAAAATAGGGCTAATTCCAATGCAAAGGCTGTTTCAAAATGTACTTAAATTTAATTAAAATTCAAATGAAAACAAAATTCACTTTTTTTTTTCATAATCTTTTATCTAAATATAATAATGTGCTCCACCTCTGAAACAATCCAATCACTTCTCGATAAAGTCAAGTCCCGTCCTACATTTGTTTTTCTTGTGACCTGTTTCACAAGTCATTTTTATTTGTATAGCTCTTTTCACAACACACATGTTTCAAAGCAGCTTTACAGAAAATCATGCATTAACAAAAACAAACAAAAAATGAAACTGTAATATCTATAATGTCTTACAGTGATCATTGTGTAATGTCACATTACAGAAGTGAAATGGGTAGTGAATGGCATTTCATGTTGTCGTGTATCAAAAAAGTGTTGCTAAAGTAGTTGAATCAAATTCAAAATTGACTGTTTTATCCAAGCTTTTTGCGTTTTTTTTTTTTTTTTTTGCTAATTAGAATATCGTGTAGTTAGCTTAGCAACATGCTAACATCAAAATGTATTGAAATGAATTCTGAATGCAATCTCCCATGCATTTTATGTGAGAGTTGCTGCTTTTTGGTAGTTAACAGTACACTCCTGTGCTAATGAGCTTGGCAGCATCCACACTAATCTTGTTATTGCTGCGTGGAATGGCGTTTTCCTCCATCGGCAACACCGACTTTCAAAAACGCTCTCCATTACCACATAGTTTGTAAAACGGTGCCGTTAGGAAACTGAAAACTGAGTGTTCAAGCTTAGATAACTGTAGACCGTAGAAGCCTTAGCAGTAGGCAATAGAGCGCAAGGCAGCACACTCGGTTTTGGAACAGAGCTATAGGCCTACAGTTCTTTTCACACGTTAAGATTCAGTAAAATGTTTTCCGCATCCATTGAATTATTTATCTTGTCAAAGTGAGGGTCATGTTTGGGTTCGCCTCACACAGCTAATGGATTACAGAGACATCTCTGCATTAGTGTCAACGTCGAAGACAAGACAATTAGACTGCACTAAGAGCATCTGTCCTTTTCACGGAAAATGCTCGGCTTTAATGCCTGCCCCGCCACCTTTTTAAGGCATAACATGAACTGCTCGAGTCTGATTTGATTCTCTTCGCTCGTTGGCATTCAGTGTGAAAGCTGTCCTACAAATGTTTCCATTAGGCAACCGTAATTGTGTCAGAATTGTCTACATACTGCCTCAACCAAACACTGCTGTCTTTAGAATGGCATGAAAGCTTTTGGGCTGCCTCTAGGTATTGACAGGATATTTTTATGGTTCTTGCCTGATCACATTTGTCTTTTTTTCCAGATGCAGGAGGATGCCACTTTAAAACCATAGAAGCAATGAAATGTCTCTTTGTTTTGAAGTCTAGTGCACACTGTCCTCAGACGTTGTTATATGAAACTGAGAAGAGGTGCAGTTGGACTCGAGAGTTTATGGAACCGCTGATAGCATCATGTTATTGGATTGTAAACTAGGCAATCAGTAAATGATAATGGATTTTTTATGCTTTTATGCAAAATGCTTTCCGGTTTACCATTTGGCATAACTGCATTTTGTGCCAGTGTAGGGCTGGTTGAATGGGCATTGTATGCTATGCAATGGTATAAATTTGTCAAGCGCTAGAGGTTTTGCCATACCATTTATACTGTGGTAGATGTATTTGTGCCACTATCAGTGGGCAGCACATCTTTACATAATAAATATTTGAGAAACATGGAGCAATGTGAAAATACAGAGCAAGCAAGTCAAGATTAACTTGTTTTTAAGGGATATTTGTCAGGCACAACATGAAGCAGAGCTTAGTTGTTTACGGTTACCAAACAATGTCATAACTTGCTGCATTACTATTGAATTCAATTGATGTCCGTTTACTGGTTTGCATATCAGCAATTTTACTATGGCTTGAAATGTGGATTGTCTGGTTCAAATTTAGAGTTTGAACTTGGGGTGGGCTCTGTACCGGTTAAATTAATATAGGCTAGTGGTGGAAATGTTTCAGCTGGTGGAAATTTGAGTATTGTTTCTATTGCGGTTAGGCAAAATGCCACTGTATGGAAGGGAATGCGTGTTCCATCAGAGGTTACACTACGAATGATAATTATATTATATACACATTTGATTAGGCTTATATTATTAAATGCACAACGAGCATGACACTGATAAGATGCGCGGATTGACGGTCTCAGAAGCGGATGCAACTGAGACTTGTCCTCCGCCACCCGGATTGAGGTGTGTAACCGCGCCACCATCAGGACCTACTAAGTAGTGGGAATTGGGCATTCCAACATTGGAAAAAAAAACAATGGCTTTAGAAGGCAATATATTTATTTCCATATTATTAAACATATAAGCCTTTCATTGGCCTACAGTCCACAGCAATCCAGTTTGCAATTGAATTCTTCAATCTGTCCTAGATAGACTTCTTATAAGGGCTTTTCTAAGGATGCATCATTGTACACGTGTCAGACGAACGCTTTTAGAGCGTTTTGGTTGCTTCGTGTCATAAACAGCGTTTTTAGGTTGCTGTGTCAAGTTAAATGTAGTTTGAAACAAGTAAAGATCCCTGCATTCTGAATTGCGCTCCGTCCAGCAGTTTTTATACGCAAGAATGTGTTCCTCTAAGTGTGGTTTGTTCTCTGTATAAGCTGCATATTGTCTATACAGCTGGAGTTTTGCTTACCGCCCCCTGCTGAAAACAGGTCGTACTTCAAGATGGTAGGAATATTCCTTATTACAGTCTGGGGACATGATTATTTGCGTTAATTTGTTTAACATATAATTTTTTTTCTATTTAATTAATCGCACCGAATTAACGCGTTAAACCAACAGCCCTAATAGAAACATTCAAAACCGCTGCAAAAGAGTTTTGGAAACTCATAAAAACGTCATGGAAATTTCAAAATGTGTACTAACCCTGTACAGTGATATAAGATTGTGATCATACCACCCAGCCCTAGTGTCTTTTCTCAGCTTTCTCAGATTTCAAAGCACTTTGCAGGCTATTTTCTTGGTTTTGTTGGGTTTTCTTGCTTCTCTTTATACAGTATACAGAACACATGCTTGAAACAGCCCTGAATTACATCCTAACACAGTAATTACAGAATACCTAATGCGATTTGTGACTCATACAGCAGTTACTGAACTGGCTGGTGTCAGCGCAGGATGCAGTGTGTGAAGGGACACATTAATTGATGCAGAGATGTAGGAGATCAGGTGATGGTGTGTATGCTGTAAATGGCTAAAGGGAAGATTGAGGAAGGTGAAGGAGTTTTGAAAGGCAGAGGACACAAGTGAATGCTGTCGACCGTAATGAGATGATTGGAGTGGAGTCACATCGTGAACAGCAGAAGATGCTGTTATTGAAGACTGGAAATCAAAGTCAGATAAATGTCAAGAGCAGGATTGAAGAGCTGCTCCCTGCAACACGAAAAGGATATGGGGAAAAGGAAATTATAGGGTTGAATAGAGATAGGAAAGGTGAATAAATCACAGAGTAAATCATGGAACTCAAGGGCGTTTTAATAAATAAGAAACCAATATCTCTCATGCGAGTAAATTTACCTCTTTGAAATTGAAATATTCCACCAGGTCAGATTATGTAGAGCGCATAACATCCAGCATGATTTTCAGCTGCTCGTAAATGGCAAAACACCAGCTACATCACCAACCTGTTTTTTATTATTGATTTTACCTGTACCGAATAAAAAAATGAGTGACTCATGAAACCTGTCAAGAGCCTTTCTAGATCATATTTCACCCCAAAATCAAAAGAAAGATTGCTGATTTGCTTATGTTGGTGCATTACAGTATTTTTATACTGTAATAGTGCAGTAAAATTAAAAGTAATTACTTCATGTAAAATATAATTAGTTTTTGTTGGGTTTTTCTTTTCATTTTGGGGTAAAAATATGTACCAAGACATGTTTTTTTGTGTGTGTGAGATTCACATAAGAGGTCTTGTTGCATTATATATTAAAATACTCTTGTATATTAAGAATGCTTTAAAACTTTATTCAGTCTATCTGATGAGGAGCCAAATATATGACAAAATTACAGATTGGATGGCTTTTAGAATAGCTGACTTGATTTAAACCCAACATGCAGTGGTTCACACTGGGGAGTTTCATTCTGTTTGTTGTCTGCATCACCTGAACTGCACCTGTCTGTCAAATGGGGATGGAATGCCAATCACAGGCCTTTAGACTTAGTGACGCTTTCCTCTGGGACATTATGAGTGACATGTGGATGTCGAGAGCAGTGTAGCAGGAATATTGAGAGATAAGAGGAATGGAAGGGGTGAATGAAAGCAGGCAGTGGAAATTAAGGACGCTCCAGTTAACCACCGATTAAAAGCACACAGGTGATAAAATCCTCTTTGTGGCTTGATTCAGTCTTAATTACAGGCTGCAGATATGCATGCCAGCTGGGGGAACATTTGGCTCTTGGGTGCTGCTCAAGGTTTAATAATCTTCTCTAAAAGCATTTAGAATATGGTTGGTATTGTATAAAAAAGCTATGCAAGGACATGTACATTATGCAGTCACTTCTAGCTACACATGCTCAATTTTGTGCATTGTTTTATTCCAAGAGGTATCAGACCACGTGTTTATGCATTGCAATCTCAGCGTTGCCACAAAGGGTGCTATAGTGAGCATGAGCATAAACTAGCTACAGTTTGAAGAGAATCTTGCTGAGCAAGTCATTTGAAATTGATATGTTTATCGCAATTTACCTGAATAATATTATCTGGTTTAATTGCGCAGACATTTGAAAGGAATTCTGTCACCCCATGAGCACTGAATTAGTTACATGCGAAACAAGAGTGTACTTTTAGTACAGTATGTTCAACTGGTCGAGCGCTTCCAATGAGTTGGTCAAACATATGCATTTGCATAAAGTAATTTTCTGTTCTTACACAGTATGTGACTATGGGCCTATTTTAAGAGCGCTTTGCCATAAGTAATATGTGCTAAGTCAATGGGCATGGCCATGAAGTTGTTTTTTTCGTGTAAGCATGCGCTAAGTCTAGGCGCAAGTGGGTTTGGAGAAATTGTGCATGCAAAGTGCTAATTAGCTGGGTCAAGTGTAATTTAATTAGAAGGTCCGGTTATTGCAGCTTCTGCATCCTGTTATATAGTCCATTCCTGAAAGAACCAGCGAAATGAACAAAGACAGCACATTTATAAGAAGTTGGTAGTGTAAATGGACTGAATGCAATGAATTAGAAGGATAGAAATATGGACTTGTGTTCTTTTGTGCATTAACTACGTCCTTGTTGAATGTCAGGCATATTTCTTTGACAGTGACATGCTCCTTTTGTACTCATGAAAATTTGGTTCAGGATTTGGATGTACGCACCATTTAATTATAGAGAATGAAAGTATTATTAATCATTTTCATCTACTGACACACAAATCATGGCTAGTATTAATAGTAATTGTATCAGCACGCACTTCATGTTTACCGGTCGATTTTGATCTTGAAAAATTTCATTCATTTATTAAAACACAGAAAAATACAATTAAAACATTTCTAACTTTGAACGAAATTAAAATATAATCAAAATAATGAAGTGGTCCAAAAAATCATACCAAATCCAAACATGTTACCCTCTCCAACTTCTTCCACCGGCACCTTTTGCATTGATTTAAAAATCACCCTATGACAACAGGTGAAAAAATACCAACACAAATAATAAATACATACAATTGTAAATATAAACATAATAATTAAAAAATAAGCCATGACCTACAGATAGTTTAACACAATCAAATACATTTTTGTTTCATAAATCGGCAATTGTCAGGGACTTAATTTGATGTTCCACTAAATTTTCAGAGTTTGGACATGAACTTTATTACAACCTGCTGGTGGAATCTCCAAACGGCAAATGTAGGGGCTGAATTTACACTGAAAACAAACGTGCTTCTCAAACGTCTTTGTGCCACTTCATAAACAAACAATACACCCACAGTTTGCGTGCATACACCCACAGATAGCGCAAACACTCCCACCCACTTGCGCTTTGCTCTAGCACAGAAAATGTGCTTGGAATTAGTACTGTCATGAAAATTGGATAAGATATAGTGCATGTAGCGCTATGCGTGCTTACGAAAATAGAGCCCTATATCTGTAATAGCAATACCAGGCAGACACGCAACAACAAACAAAGTTCTATTAATTAAGTCTGAAACAGTTCTTAGTATTGGTGCTAACATTACACTTGTTTTCAGGCCCCTAAAATTCAGCAACGGTACTGGCAGCATTTTTCAATGGCAGGGGACCCACCACTTTCAATCAGAATGTTTTTACACAGTCCTCCCAGATACATTAACACAGCTTGTCTACAGCAAAAACCTTAAAGCCTCCATTCATGAATACGCGCAGGGTTCCCAAGTGTCCTGGAAAACCTGGAATTTTGCAATGCAGTTTTTCAGTCATGAAAAATTAGAAAAATACCCAAATGGCATGGAAAATATTTAAGTATAATAAAACGGTTTGACTGTGTTGCTAGCAAGGTTTTCGTTACATGCACAAAAACATGGTAACGATCGGTATTCGGAATAGGAGTAAAATACACAAATTCCTATTGTTTTGTTTACTTCAGCATTGGCATGTGAGTCTACCTTGTTCATCACGGAGAGAAAAGGGCAGAAGAGCTATTAATGTGTAAAAGTGACTGATGTTTATGCACGTTGAGGGGTATGACTTTCACTTGACTCGCGTCAGCACTGTCTATGAAGAGACGCGTCAGCGCAACCTTGGCTCCAACTTTACACCAAAGTGTTTTTCGCACATGTTTTTGCCTCACAAATGATGTCTTTGAGAGTACAAAGCTACAATAAATATTTTAAAACTGTCCAAATTTCTGAAGAAATATTGAATGTCTTATAATTTATTTGATTATTACCTTATCGTTTCCGAGTATCCATAGATTCCAGTTATTGAACTACAGTAATTACATTATTAAACATAAACGAGTCCTCTTTTTACTTTCTCGAAAATTCGCCCTCTGTGACGTTTTCTGCAACATTTGTCATGTGGAGGGCAAAGCGCCGCTTGACGCTGGCGTTGAGTGAGACTCAACTCCTGTGAAATGTGCTTTTCAATGACGAAAGGACATTATTGAAACATAAAATTATTATTATTAGGCTATTATTGTTGACTTTTCTATTATTTATTATTTTATTTATTTTTCTCCCCTTTTTCTCCCCAATTTGAATGCCCAATTCCCAATGCGCTCTAGGTCCTCATGGTGGTGTAGTGACCCGCCTCGATCCAGGTGGCAGAGGACGAATCTCAGTTGCCTCCGCCTCTGAGACCATCAATCCGCGCATCTTATCACGTGGCTTTTGAGCGCGTTACCGCGGAGACCTAGTGCATGTGGAGGCTTCATGCTATTCTCCACGGTATCCACGCACAACTCGCCACGCGCCCCACCGAGAGTGAACCACATTATAGCGACCGCGAGGAGGTTACCCCATGTGGCTCTACCCTCAATAGCAACTGGGCAAATCTGGTTGCTTAGGAGACATGGCTGAAGTCACTCTGCACGCCCTGGATTCAAACTCGCGACTCCAGGTGTGGTAGACAGCGTCTTTACTTGCTGAGCTACACAGCCCCCCATTGTTGTCTTTTCTGATAAAAGTCATGCTCAGCAGTTTAAATGCTGTAGGAAAGTAATTCAGTAGATCTGCTTTAAAAACAAATAACCTCGGAAAACATGTTCGTGGATCAGTGATTGTCTCACCTTTTTCGCCCCTCACGAGTTCGCATCCCTGTGAGTTATAAACTTTAGACAACGAAGGCAGTTGGACACATATAAACGCCAACAAATCGAGCATAAAAGCTCGATTTAAATGGACGCATGTGTTTTTGCTTAAATATTACACTTGCTGGGTGCATAAAGTGTCCTGGAAAATTGTGCCTTGAGAAGAGTGGGAACCCTGACACGTAAACACCCAGTCAACTCAACAGAGGGCAATAGCTGCGAAAGCCTCTATGTGACTCATTGCATATGAGGATACCATTTGCTTTAAGCAATTTCAAGCTGACCATTAGCCACTGCATTTTGGCTCGGATTGCTGTTGGGTTTCTGGTTCTCGTGGCAGATTGGATGGATTTGTATATGTGTGGGTTTTACCAGTGTAACTTACTATTTTGAGAGAGCTGTTACTCCATAAAAGACATGCATCACTCATGCACTCCACAACGCCCACTTGCTATTGTTCTGCATGGTGTGTAAGCTCTAATTATGGATCAACTGACCTGGATTTCTGACCCTTTATCTATAGATAAACTCAAGAACGTAGCATTTTAAAATCACTTGATGATATAAGCTGAATGTTATGTAGCTCCTGATGACAAGAGATTGCTGTAACCAGTAATAGACTGTCAGATGGTTTTTCAATTAAGTTTAAAGCATACCCAACTGAGCTGCGCTTTGGATAACTGCCAGTACCCGTGCATATAATTTGTCTTTTGCCTTTTGAGCAAGCGCTTAAAATTAACTGAAAGATTTGGTGCGTGAAAATCTTTTAATATTTGAAAAAGCTGTTTTTTTTAATTATTATTATTATTAAATTATGTTCAATCAGATATTATGGGCTCTACGTTAGAGCATCCACAGTAGCCCATGTAGCCACATTGATACCCTTAGAGATATTTCCACTTCTTGACCGACCTTGGAAGCTCTCTCAAGTGATCTCACTTGCATTATCTGGTTGCATGACATCACAAACATTATGTCAGTCTTACTATGGCAAGTTTACTAGTTGCTTTAAAAGCTATAATTTGAACAAGCTTGATTTCAACAACTGTTATAAGGAATGTTTTGGGTTCAATACAAGTTAAGCCCAATCAACAACATTTGTGGCATAAAATCGCTTGCTAACCTTAGTTATAGCAGTACCGGGATTATAGAATTTCATTGTCATGACAACAGTTACAACCAGTTGTAATAGTGAATTTAACTTTAAACATATATGGTTTCTAAGCAAATTTATCACACTGCAATTATGTTAACATGTATAATGTTTACGTCCTTTGGCTATACTTATGAAACAGTGTATTTAGTGTTTAGCAGCTGGCCCCATTCACTTCCACTGTGTTTCTTACTGTAACCATATATACTTTATTTGTCCCAATGAGGGAAATTTGTTTTGAGCATACATACACAAAACCATGATTTAATTTTTTTTTTTATATACATATTTTTAGTGGCAATCAACACTATCCCACAAATGCTATTAATTTAGCTTAACTTCATTGTAAACACACATGATAGCTAGTTGTCAACCAACACTACTCACGTCTGTTCCTGGATTTGAGCATGTTAACTCAATTGGGAATCAACCTGTTTTTCAACACTGCGTGCAATTGCATGACTCTAATCAGTATTTGATCTTCCGTTGTTGGAATACAAGGGGTGATTTATTTTTCATAGCCTGCCAAAAGGGACAATTATCACCCTCTAATCCAGCCTTCCCAATCAAACACCATCAGCTTTATGGGTCTCACACGGTCAAGTATTTCGAATCAACACCCTCTCATTGACACTTGCCAGCCACTTCAAACCCTAGCACCTTTATTGGACAATATGCTCCATACCCTCATCCCTATAAAAAGAGATGATTTTCATTCCAGTTGTCTTGGAGGGTGATTTTGAAAGGGAGCAGACCGAGTTTTTACTTGGCAAGTCCACCCATGTTGACCTGAGTTGTAATATAGCTGTACTGTACTCTCTGTTCCGGGGCAAAGCGCAAATAGTGGATATCCACTTTATGAGACCCATAGTTTGAATTCTAAACAGTAGTGATCTTATATTAAAACTTAAAAAGGAAAACAAAGACATATAACCACTCAAAAAACTTTAAACAGTCTTTACTTCTGAAATGTGGTCCAGTGTTCCATTCTTATCATCGCAAAGCATTTAAGTAGGGTTCATCTTGATAACAAAAGAGCCCTTCATCTGTTTTGGGGCATTTAATACAAATAAACAAAACCAAGAGCATCAGTATCTGTCTGTACATTTGTGGTTTATACTTTACTCGGGTATCTACTGAGTAGTCCATGACTACTTGAACTAAGCACATGCGGTATTTACACTTCACTGTCTATGACACCTACTCACCATCACAATAAATAGTTATAAATTATTCCTCTTATGGTACTGTACAATTAATACACTTCAAGTTCATTACTGCTTTGGATTAGTGGTTTCCCTTTTTAATGCTTTTGTACCTGATAAGGATATTTGCTTTACATTGTCTCAGTAGCTCATTCCACATCCTCCGATGAGAGACATTTTTGCCTGACCTCCGTCTCCTCAAAAGTCACCTTTTTGTTCCTTTTTGGGTCAATCCATGAGTTGTGGATGACCACGTTATTAGGCATAGGGTCAGGCTCCACAACTGACACGACCTGCTTCTTCATTTTGCTCTTGAGAACCTTCTGAAATTTCTGCCGGGTGAAGGCGTAGAGCAGTGGGTGAAAAATGGTAGTTCCGTAGGCCATGACCAGGAAGCCCAGTCTGAGGCGCACCATGAAGTTGCTCGGCCCAGCACTTAAGATGACTGTGTTGAGCACGGAGATGGGTGTCCAGCAAAGCAGGAAGGTGGAGATGATTAAAAGGGACATGCGGAAAACCCTCTTTTGTCGCTCACGGCGTTCCCTGTGCCGTTTGACTGCCCTACGAAGGGCGATGATCACGGACACTGAGGTACGCATGGCCAACGGCGGATTGCGGCTGGCACTGCTCTGCGAGGCGTCAGTGGACTCTGGCTGGGTGGAAGTCATGGAGATGGTCTTTTTCTTTCTTGGCTTCTTAGGCACTGCATGGAAACGAGTACCAATGCGGATGTTAAGCGCCTGCAGAATCTTGTAGTAGGTAACCAACATGACCACGGCAGTAAAGAAGAATATTGGGATCTGTGCCAGCAAGTGATAGTAGAGGCCCAGTTCGGTGAAGTATTGGTTTGAAGGTTCTTCACCTTGTGTTTGATTCCTTTCATTACCCGCCTGGCTGAAGAAACCTTCTTCTATGAAGGGCACCAGAAAGCTAAGGAAGGATAGCACCCAAATGGATCCCAATAGGGCCACTGCTCGTCCCATTGTTAGAACTCGATTTGCGGGCCGTACTGAGATGTCATAGCGGTCTAGAGTGATAGCCAGGACATTGGCAGCAGTAGCCAAGCTAGCGAAGGATACACAAGCCTCATGGAAGCAGCAAATTAGTGCACTGTTGCCCTCCAGTGGCAACAGCACCACAACAATTGTCAGTGGGATGCATCCCACGCACACCAGCACATCCAACACGTGCAGGTTCATGGTTACAATGTTGCTGACGGAGCTCACCAGGTTAGACTTCATGCAATAGAGAGCCAGCACAGTCAGGTTGCTGCTGAGACCCAACACAATCTCTAGCATGAGGAACCCTGTCAAAGACACCTGGAAGCTTACAGGGTAGGGAACGTCCAAGTCCATATCGAAGTCAAGGGGTTCAACGTTATCGAGGACAGTGACGTTGCTCATGGTGGCTTGAAATCCCAGCACAGGAGGGGTATGCATTCTCCTACACAAAATAAAACACATATGTCTATTGTTTAACATGTCTATTAAAGGGACAAAAGTAGCTTTTACAAGAAAGCTGTTGTAGAAGCATTTCCATGGCCTGGTACATCCTAACGCCAGAACTGGTTAGTTTCTTAATTACTATGTGAAGTGAATTTTAAAAGGTAAATGGAAGGTCTCAAAATTAAGTAGGAACCTTAAAAGGATGAAACTTTTTATCTGCGCTTCACATGAACATAACAATTGTGCATAGACTAATGAAACTCACCCCTCCCTTGTGTTCACCGTCCTCGTTCGGAGCTTGTGTTGCAATTGCGACCAAAGCGTTGATGTGTTGGCAGGATTTCATAGGCGCCAACCATACTCCAATGCCTCTTTATCTCAGCAGTGTCCTTTGGCCACTCGACACTTTCAGTTTTGTACCTACACCGATGTGGGCTTTGTGAGGATTTGATTTAGTTTTTTCTGAAAGCAGTGATTTGAAATTAGCTAAAATTATCCTAGAGTACCAGCTAAGGCTGTCCTCGGCCCCAGCATGGTACAGACCAAACAAGGGAGGACTCAGCAGTTTCCTCTCTGTAGGATTGATTAAACACCATCCAAACAGGTCATAACTCAATCCATCGCATCCTCAGATTTTTGTAGGAGGGTGTGGGAGATGGAGACGCTCTCTGTTCTTCTCAGAGCGTGGGAATGGGTTGTGCATTGTAATATCCACGTGGTCCTGACATGAAAGCTGTGTTGTATTCAGGCTCATCTTTACCCTTTTGTCCTTTGTGTTGGCCAAACAGATCTTGCAAAATCGATCAGAGCGAGTGCCATGTCCCATCCTCGTAAGTGCCCACTCTTTTCAGTCTGTATTCCAGGACTACAAGCAAAAGTGCATCTCACTTAGGTCAGGACTGACATTGTCTACTTGCCATAGAACACAAGTTGTTCTATTCCCCTGCAGACTCTACGGCCCCTTGATATAATTCACCGTCCCTTGTATTCCAGCAGAATAATCACAATCCCACCTGCTGTGGCCACAATACAGCTCCAGGAGACCAGGCAAATAGACAGAGGTACACAGAAATCACAGCAAGGTCACAGGTTTCCAGAGGGAAGGAGGTAGTGAGGCCAGTAGATGTGGGCTCGCTGTGCATTGTGTGGTATATTTATTTTATTCACAGTGCTCATGTGTGACACCAAAACAGGAGCTCCATTCTCAGTAGTTGCACACTCTGGATGCTGGTAGGTACAAGAACATAAGAGTAAGATTTATTTTCTTTGTCATTCGACCTGAGACATTTATTACCGTGAAAATCTAGTGATCGATATCTCCTTGGTATTCATATAAGCTACTTTACAATAACCCCTTAAGCAAATATAATCAATTTGCTTTAATTTTTTCATATTTAATAGTCACTAATGTTTTCTAACCTTGCAGAGATTATGCACCCTTCATAATTCTCTCTGCAAGTTTTATCCCCAGTCAAAGTTAATGGGCTTTTTAACTGTTTTGTCTTTGAAGCTGTCTCTGGTGTAATTTGTTAGTCGAAAATCCTTTAGCCCAATAACAACTAATTAGACTAATGTTCTTTTGGTTTAATGGATTCCTACAGCAACTGTGAGTGGTTGTTCACAGAGCAGATTTTCAGTACTCCCACACCAAACCTGTGAACTACATAGACTCTACTCCATTTATGCAGAACAGAAATGAAATCATGAATCTCCAAGCATCTCATATTCTGTCTCCCTTTTTCTGAGTTACGAGGCAGCTTTCAGCACTAGCTAGAAGCTGTGAAGGGGACAAGAGTGCTCACATCATCTTCCCTGAAAGAGGATAATGTGCTAGATGGCTTTCGATTACACATACATGCACTTTACACATACAGTAATGAAGATGATTTGCATTAGATGTGTCCGTTAATGTGTTAGCCACTGGAGGAAGTACATAAAATACAGCATGCATCTTTTATGCACAATGCAATGCAATTTTCTTCAAATCAGTAGAATAATGCACAGACCTTTGAATCAATTGAGGCTAACTACATACTGACATATACAATTGTTCACATAATCACAAGTTATACACAACCTGCAAATTACTTGCTTTATTTTTAAAAAGTTTGTTGGATTCTAACAAGTTATGGATCTGTGAAAAGCATGCATTCTACTTAGCACATGCTCCAGTTTTATCTGTGCTAAAGTGCCAAAACCTGAAGCTTTTACCTCTTGGTGCTGCCATAAGAATTAGTGACCTGGTAGCCCATATTTTTCCCAGTTTGGGTGGAGCCATGCCAGGTGGAGTGATAAAGCACATGCTACACAGAGTGATGCTTTCTCGGAGCGCTGCCTCGTCTGTCAGGAGGGGTAGGGAATTCAGATGCTCCAGGATGTAGTGCCATGCATCTTGCTTAGAGAACTGCTCCTCTCCTATTACTCGTTCCTTACCTCTGTCTTTCTCTCTCTCTCTCAATCCCTACGCTTAGCCCTACCTACTCTTCTCTCCTCCTCCTCTCTCTCTCTTTCCCTCCCACCTCGCCTCTCTCACTCTTGCTTTCCCTCCCCCTTCCTCCCTCTCTCCGCTGTGGTTTATAACACTCTTCTGGTTCCCGACTGGTCTCCTGGAATAGTTGTAACCCTTTCTTACCCTATTGCTCCAAAAGGGCCTTCCCCCAGACGTGAATTTTACTCTCTTTGCAGAGCTGATGTTGGACCTTGTAACAAATACACTATTTCTTATCTTCTCTCTTAATTCTCTATAGATCCACAGTTAAGTAGTGAGGGACAAAGGAAAGGGCAGACAGGAATACTTAAAGAAAATCCATGTATGTAATAGCCCAGAGCAAGGATTTGGGTGAGTTTACTTTGAAAGCAAGAGCTCCATTCGACTCTTCATAATGCAGACATGACAACCTCGCATGAGGCATGTTTTAGGTTCAGTCATTGCCGCCATACATGTGTGGGTGTTTTGGTGCACACTGATACAGTAGAGGAAGAATAGGACTAATTATAGAACATTAGTTTCTCACCAAATTCAAAAATCCATCTTTGTAGAACATAAAAATATCACACAGAATGCTTCAAATTACAAAGCTGAACGTACATGTAAATATTTCAAGGTGTGAATTAATATGTTAACTTTTTATTCAAACCCTGTCCCAAGACACTTCTCGGTAGAAGCTTTGAAAAAGGGAGAAAGAGTGTGTGCATGTTTTCTTTATTTTTTAGACAATTCCTCATGCCCCAAAGCTCTGTTTCCTTTGATTCAAAAAGCAAATTTACATGCACAACCTTACACAGATTATGCTTAATAAGCTGACAACGTGTGTGGCCATGTTGAAATGGCTTTCCTTTATAGGACTAAGGTAATAAATGGTTAAAGCATAAAATGATTGACACAGGTTGATATTTGCCTATTACCCCAATTTAGCATTGCATCTGAACATCTTTCAAATGGCATTTTTACTGGTTTATCCAATGTGCGAAATAGTTGCGTGCATGCCTAATTACATTTTGACATTCAAAACAGAGAATAATCTGGTGCTTTCAAGTCTCACGTAAGAGCAGTTTTCTTGTATTGTTTGACTTTTTGAATAAGCAGATTTTTGGTAGATATCATTGCATTGGCATACATGTAAACACACTCAATGTCTCATTCACCTTCTCTAGTATCCGTCTGTAATGACCGCTCTCATTATGTCGTTATCTCTCTCCCACTGTATCAATGGCCAGATTGAGTGTGTTTGTATGCTTCCAGCTTGATAGTGCTGCCTGATTGATGCTCATTAAGTGGAAGCAGAACTCCCGTATCCCTGTGTGAATTACCATGTGCTTAGCAACCACAGGTTTCAGAAGCGGAAGGTAAGGCGCTAGTGCCAGCTCGCGGGGAGAGACGTGAGGGACGAGGGGTCGTGGAAAATCTGCACCTGTGCTCCCTGGAGCAACCTCTGAAAAGCGAGCGTGCCTGCTGGGTCTTTGGCATGATGCTCGATCAATTGCTGGATCAATTGCATCCGTTGAGGATCTGGTATTCTTTCTCTTATTAGCTTTCCATCAGGAGAAATGTTCTGGATGGTGACTTAGTGGTTATTTACTGGCCAGAGTCAAAAGAGCCCACCCCCAACGCTCAATGATATGACTCCCTAGTGTCCCTAGAAATGAATAAATACGATAGATATGAGTCTATAGATGTGACTTGGATCCCTTCGTCAAAGCAAGTCTATGGGAATTTTTTTTTTGTTGCCCATTTTATTGTCCGCCAGGCGAAAAGAGTGGCGGATCTTGGCACAGGCAGTCACTCTCTAAGGCGCCCAGATGAGCCGAGCAGCATGTTTTGTTAAGTAATTAACAAAAGGTAGCTGCTAACTTCATTACATTATACAGTAGTGTGACAATAGTTAGAATATTTTCATGAGTAATGGTGTAACATGACAAAACAGGACATTGCTTATTGTCCCATTGTACTGCACATGCAGCAGCCAAGCAAACCAAGACAGAGATCAAACACGCTCACCTAAACTGTCCTGTCTCTCTTTATCATGGGAAGTCCAAAACATATAAGACGCATTCACCAGTTCACTTGTATGTAGCTTTTGGAAGTCCAATTCATTTGAGTGAATCGGTTTGTTCATGTAAATGAACCAATTCAAATAAACGATTCACTGCAAAGAAGTCACTACGTCTTATATGAAGCATAATATTTAGGTAATTGCAGCTGTTTATCACTGTTTTCGATGCTGTTATTATAAAAGTATTTTTTTAGATGTATTTTGTTTGTTCATTGTAGTATGTTTTTATTTAGTATGATTGTATTTGCTCAATTTAATGTTGCCAACCTATTTGTTTAATGTCTCTCACATAATCCCTAAAATCCTAATTGAGATTGTCATTGTTTTTTGTGACAGATACATTTTGTTAAATTTATAGTAGATTTATTGTATAATAAATGATGTGTGATTGTTGATATTTATTTATCAGGACATTTCCTTTGATGGTATATTGTTTAATGGTTTGTTGGAACTTGGTGCATTACCATAGAATTTGATATGTGGTTACAGGTGTGTTGATTGTCTATTTACAACAGCGCTGAGCATGGCTCATCCAATCAGATTTTCGAGCCAGCTTGAGGAGGTGAGATCTGCATAAGCCGTGGGTCATGCCTCTTTTTCTGGATCGGTTTTCAGCTCTCTTTGTCCTCTCTCTAGCACTGTTGCATCTCATCTTGGCCATGTGGCAGGTAGGACAGGCCTGGGAGCTTTATCACAAGAGATTTGCTATCCCAAGGCAGTTCTCCGATATCTGCCGGTACATTTAGAGATACTGTTCCTCTTTTATTGGTACGTGCTGCTAACTTTATCAAGCATGTTTGACCAGAGGCTTGGAGACTGTGAAAAACTACCACCAGAAACCAAAGCCAAACAGGAAATTCTGCTTTGCCTGCAATGTTTTGTTTTGTTGGCTCAATACTCCATGTGCAGAGACCCTGGACACCATGCAAGCTAGAAGGAGCTGTTCTTGGTCACGTTTCCAGTGTCCCTCAGGGCTCTCTTGCATGTGGACATGAGACAGACCAAGATGAGCCAATGGTCGTAGTCGCCTCTGGCAGTCCACAATCCCAAAGACTTACAGCTGTTCCTTCTCGCCCCAGCGTTATCTGCACATCTGTTTAGGACTAGAAGAGTGGGGTATAAATGGGACTAGACCAGTTTATCGTCACACTTCATATGGATGACATTTGGAGACGTGGCTGCAGTGACTTTGGAGCAGTTTATCCTGTCAAACTTGTTTGTGTTTGACATTCACAGGTCCAGAATGCAAGTAGGCCTGTCACGATTAATACATAATCTGCTCGTGATTATTTTAGATAACCCCGATTATTGCGCACTTAATTCAAATCAACTTTTTTTTTTCTCACAAATTTCCAGAAAAGGGAATTTTAAGCAAATATAGAAATGCCATGAACAGCTTGTTTTTGTTTTATTGTCTGGTGTCATTAAATTATGCGAGTACTCCAAATGAACTCTGATCATCTCACTGACTATTGCATAATCATATATCACATACAGTACTGTGCAGAAGTCTTAGGCACATAAGATGTTTCACAAAAACATTTGTTTTAAGATGGTTATTTATATCCTCAGCTTTAATGTGTCAATAGGAAATATCAATTTTAGACTTCCAAACATTACTTTTGCAAATAGAATAGAATAGAATGGAAGAGTCCTACAACAGATGTCATGGCCCCCACAGAGCCCAGATCTCAACATCGAGTCAGTTTGGGATTACATGAAGAGACAGAAGCCATTGAGACAGCTGAAATAGATAGAAGAACTGTGGAAAGTTCTCCAAGAAGCCTCGAACATCCTTTCTGCCAACAACCAAGAAAAACTGTTTCCAGGTGTCCCTAGGAGAATTGGTGCTGTTTTAAAGGTGAAGGTTGTCACAACAAACATTGATTTAGCTTTTTTATGTTTACTGGACTTTGTATGACGTTTAATGATAAATGAAAACTATTTATGGCATTATTTTTGAAGACATCCTCACTATGCAACATTTATCACAAGTGCCTAAAACTTTTGCACAGTACTGTATCTCATATCATATATCACATGGCTCTCTGGAATACTCGATTCTGATTGGTCAATGGCACCATCCAGTGGTGAGATATTGCACTGTAACTACCGCACGTCCAGGGATTAAGACGTGTTTTTGCGAGCAGTCTCTCCTGCTTCTCGGCTCACTGTGCGATCCCTTCAAGTAAGCTTATAAAATCATTTAAACTCAAATCAATGTTTCATGTGTATTTATTTATGTATTTGGCAAGTAGTCTCGTAATAGGCCGTATATTGAGGAGTCAGACAGTCATTTTTACAAAGTAAACACCAGCTGAACTCCAATGCAAACCGGAGGTTGATTTCAGCTGTTCAGCGATTTCTTTCTTCTCAAATTACATAATTTCAGTACAAATCAATATTTTATGTCCATGTATTTATTGATTTGGTTAGTAGCCGTGTAATAAGTGGGATAATGTACAGTCAGACAGTTGTTATCGCAAAATAAACCCCTTCAGGTTTATACAAGTCCTGGTCACCCTGTTGGGGTTTATTGTGCGATAACAACCGGCTGACTCTACAATATCCCTTACATATCATCAGGTTGGCTGGGTTCCAAAAACAAGTGTAAAAATAGACACATTTTAAGTGTTCGGAAATATTTTCATATTATTTCTTTATGTAATTCTACTCCTGTGCAATATATAAAGCCTTAAAGCAAATTACAGATCACTATTTTATTCGATGATTCCACTGTAAGTTCCTCAGTGTAACCTTGATTTTTGCTTTTATTTAAAGAAAAGGAGGGACGAGCAGAAATAAATTATATGTGGTAATCAACATTATGCCACAAATGCTGTCGATCGACTTTAACTTGTATAGAACCAGGAATATTCCTTTGAATATGAATAAATGACACATGCACATGCATCTTAAGAAGTGACAATTTGTATGACAGGTAATCGTCAGCTAAATTTTATAATCATTACAGGCCTAAAGGCAAGGGTGTTTTTACAGGACTGAACAGATTTTCAAGCATTCCAAATGCTAACAGATGGTTACACTAAAAATAGTGTCTCAAATTGTGAGTTGTTAGGGTGCATTATTTTTATATCATCTTTCAATGCTCTTTATCAGTAATTATGCACCATACTTAGCCTTGATAATCTGTGCTTTTTACAGTCAGCTTCTAATGTGGTTGAAGTGTCTTTGTGGGAAATGAGTCCAGCCCGTATTAAACAGATTCCAGAGGCTTTAGTTGTCTAAACAGTGTCACGTCCCCTCAGCCTCTACAGAGCTAACACGTCACCATGTGATGCGGGGTTACAGTGTTAATGTGAGTTTGGATCCCCCACATCGAATTTTTATGGCAGCAGATTAGTAGGGACACCCTGACGGTGAACTTTTGCTAACGCTTTTTGGTCCAGCTTCGCGTTAGCTGTCCCGCTGGGATTCTGTCCGGTCCCAACAAAGCATTCCGAGTTCAACCACTTCCTGCCGGTGTCCAGAGTGCTGTAATGTTACGTGTTGTGTTAGACGGGGTGGGGGAGGAAAGGCATGGGAAAACGCCGTCCCTTTTAAGTAGGGTGACCTTCAGAATGGTCCGTCTACAATCTGGTCGGATTCAAGGACAGAATCTCTTTCAACTGATGCTGATGGAGCCACTCTCATGCAAACAAATATTGTTCATCATTGGTTTTCTGTTATAGGTAAAGTTTAAAGGAAGGCTGTTGACACCGAACGTGTTTTTGTGTCCATTGCTTTTCTATGTAAACATACGCTAGATGCCCAGCTTCTTGCACAGTAGCGCCACATTTTTTGAGATGCCATGTCAGGTAAAAAAGAACGTCAACTTTTAAAAGCGCTTCTCGAGACACCTGTCTTCTGTCATGTGTTTCGCTGCATCTAACTTTTTTAATGCATTCAGTCTGAACGGCCCCCAAGATTTGCCCCAAACATTACACGTTGAGATACAGGAAACATAATTTAGACATAGATATAAGAAGCTGCATATGTCCTGCTGAAAGCCCTTGTCTTCATACTTGTTCTACTTTTTTGGAACTTTCCCAAGTGCTTCTTCTAAACGATCTGCCCAGTTAATAATAGATTAACTCTATGAATGTGCTCTCACAGTTTGAATGAACTTTTTAAATAATGTGATATTAAATGGCATGGTAATATAGTACCATGGAAATAGACTACCCAAAATATGAATGAATACAATAAAAATTGAAAATTTTAAAGATATGCAGCCTAATAAAGTAAGCTGCAAAATGTTGTAACCTCATCGTAGTTTAACTTTTTCTCTCAGAATATTCAGGCTTTTTTCACACTTTCATCTTCCCCTTTTCTATCCCTTGGCTAATATGCATAGGGATGGGAATTGTAAAGAATTAAACTATTCCGGGGGCCTGGGTAGCTCAGTGGTAAAATACGCTGGCTACCACACCTGGAGTTCGCTAGTTCAAATCCCAGGGCGTGCTGAGTCACTCCAGCCAGTTGGTCCTAAGCAACCAAATTGGCCCGGTTGCTAGGAAGGGTAGAGTCACATGGGGTAAACTCCTCGTGGTCGCTATAATGTGGTTTGTTCTCGTTGGGGTGCGTGGATGCCGCGGTGGATGGCGTGAAGCCTCCACACGCGCTATGTCTTCGTGGCAACGCGCTCAACAAGCCACGTGATAAGATGCGCGGGTTGACGGTCTCAGACGCAGAGACAACTGGGATTCGTCCTTCGCTACCTGGATTGAGCGAATCACTACGCAACCACGAGGACTTAAAAACACATTGGTAATTGGGCATTCCAAATTGAAAAAAAAAAAAAAGAGAAGAATTAAACGATTCCAATTCCTTAACAGTTCCATTGCCGATTCTCATAAGACTTTTCAGGAAGAAATATTTGGAGATAAGAAATGTAATTCTGTTACCAAATGATGAGATCATTTCAGATTTTAACAGAACAGATTCTTGCAAATGGTGTGTTTACACGCTTTTATAAAACTCAATGTGTATCTTAAACTGCACATTGTCATGTAAAAATCTAGTCAGTAATTACTCTGATTTGAGTCTCACAAGTCTCAAGAACACATAACAAACATTTCTTGTTTACGTTTGAGTCGGACACGGAAAAATGAATGACTTGCGCTTCAGTAAGTTTTTGATTCACTAGCAAGAACGGCCTGATTAGAGTTCGGTAGGAAGCACTGTATGTTTCATGCCGTAGATTAAAAAAAAAACGGCTCAGAAGATTCAGTTGTTCTACAATCTGGCTACACTAGTGGTCACACTGTATGCTTCATTTATGGTGTTGCAGTGTCGCAGGAAACACTGGGGGGAATTTACTACGAGAATGAATTGTGCCTGGTAAAAGTGCAGGTTATTTGCACGCACTGTCTGCGCTGGTTTAGCGCCCGATTCACTGCAGGAATTACACAGATCAGGCAACCACAAAATAGCTGTGAATGCAATTCGCACATGCACTTCCAATCCCACGGGCCAAGTACTCCGCCCGCATCAATGGAAGAATGCATATTCAAAAACCATTAAAGGAACCGAAAGACATGAAAATAATTTGGTTACAAATGAAAATAGAACTCATGAGGTTCTCAGTTCTTAACCCTTAACATGCAACAGAGATGGTGGCTAAATACAGAGCATGGTAAATTCCTCAATCCGGCTCTTCACAAGAGATGTGTGCAAGTATTCATACAAGAAGCCATAAGAGCAATGTTTTAAAAATATATTTTTTATCCCCTTTTCTCCCAATTTGTAATGCCCAATTCCCACTACTTAGTAGGTCCTTGTGGTGCCGCAGTTACTCGCCTCAATCCGGGTGGCGGAGGACAAGTCTCAGTTGCCTCCGCTTCTGAGACCATCAATCCGTGCATCTTATCAGTGTCGTGCTCGTTGTGCATGACACTGCGGAGACTCCCAGCACGTGGAGGCTCATGCTACTCTCCGCGATCCACGCACAACTTACCACGTGCCCCACTGAGAGCGAGAACCACTAATCACGACCACGAGGAGGTTACCCCATGTGACTCTACCCTCCCTAGCAACCGGGCCAATTTGGTTGCTTAGGAGATCTGTCTGGAGTCACTCAGCACGCCCTGGATTCGAACTCACGACTCCAGGGGTGGTAGTCAGCGTCAGTACTCTTTGAGCTACCCAGACCCCAGCCATTAGAGCAATGTTGTCACTTCTGACCAGCTGAATTGTTTGTGTTTCTTCTCAGCGTTACGTATCGTAGCACTGAAGCATGCAGATGAAAGGAGACGTTTGGTCTGGTGGGAGGATAAGAAGCCTTTTAGACAGAGATGTGATCCGAGCTTGCTTTGAATCTGACTGACATGCTATGGTGCTCTCCCTTCCCAAGACACATGATTTTAGCATGATTGCAGAAATATCTGTTGGCAGTTCTCATGATCGTTGACTGTGCTCCGTACTTGCTAGATCTGTGTGCACCTACAGATTATTGGTTTTATCGGAGTCTGAAAACCACTGTACGAATACAAAACATAATGAGGTCTTAAGTGCTACAGTTTTGTTTAATGGAAACCATCAGTCAGTGGTTGATGCTCTCCTAGTGACAACATCCAAAATTGCTCTGCAAATGTGTTTCATTGTCTTTTTCTTTGTACTGAAAACAAACCTAAAGCACCATTTCTTTTTATAGAATGGGCTCGTTGCTTTCATTAAACATTTTCATGCTCTTACTTGTAGTTTTAGTGTCGATTCTATCTTCACCAACAGCAATTGCCTTTTTTTGGTTTCCTTTTAATCTCAAATAAATTGAGTGCCTTGCATTGCTGGAATCACCTCCTCCATTCCTCCTCAGACGGACCCCATATTGAATTTACTAATGTTTCTTATCACTCTCTCCTGTTTTTCCACAGTAATGGGAAAAAATTGCATTTCCAAGGTCACAGTTAAAATCGTTTTACACCAGATTGCTCACCGTACCTTCTCTCTGTGAAGTGGCTGTTGTGCTCATTCTAGATAAATGCTGGTAATAACTGTTATTGATGCTGAGCGAATGCTCTTCCAGTGCCTTTACAGAAAAGAAGGACTGGTGAAGATGGCAAACAGCATCATATGAGTGACTTATTCTGAATAGTGATTGAACGAGCACCTGCGTCCCTCCTCCTGGCGTACCCTCTGACCTCTTTGGCCCCAACATGATTTGATTTTAAGTGAGGAGCTATGGCTATGTTGAAAATGAATACTAGCATACTGCTCACTTGATACTGTATACTGCTTTCTGTTTTTTTATGTATGTGAAACAGTACTGTATGTAAAACATTTTAAACAATTTTGTCACATGAATTAAAGCCCCGGGGCTTCTGTTAGTCTTAATGTGGCCCTGGACACATGACCTCATTACATTGCATGTTTAATTCATGAGATTTGTTCAGTTATCATTGGTTACCAGTTATATTATTGGGAATAAATACAGTATGTTTTATATATACTGTATATATACAGTATACAGCTCTCTGGATTGACTATTTATAGGTATGCGTTTGAGTAAAATGAACATGCTCTAAATGACAATATTTTTATTTGGAATTTGGGAGAAATGTTGTCAGTACTTTATAGAATAAAACTAAAATGTTCATTTTAACGCATACCTATAAATAGTCAATCCAGAGAAACTGATCATTTTGCAGTGGTCTCTTCATTTTTTCCTGAGCTATATATATATATATATATATATGCATGCAGAAATGTTTTATACTGCCCACCATATAGACCTCCATACTGCATACTAATTTTATTCCATTCTCCATACTGCATACTACTTTCATATTATGTCATTCTAAACATATCCCGCTTTATGTTATATACCCTGACACATTAAATCCCAGAATCCATTTATCCTCGAAAAACATCATCAGTCAACAGTCTGGTTCCTCAAGTAAAACCCCATACATTTTCTCCATAGGAGAATTGATTTTTAATGATAGCTCATAAACCTTTCAAATCAGATCTACTGTGAGCTTCGAGGTTGTTAATCGATGGTAAATGCTTCTGTTGAAGCCGTGTTATCAGTCCGCGTTATTTCATCAAAAAAAAAGTTAAATAGCGGAATATCTGGTGAACAGCTACACTACCCATGATCCTGAAGAGAAACGATTCACCAATCAAAGAATCACGGATAACAAAGCGGCCACCTACTCCCATGATGCACTGTGAACGATGCAATAGAGTCTGCCTCCCTACACTCTCACACTACTTATACTGTATATTCGCAATTCTTCATGGGATTGTTGTTCATTCTCTCATTACGGATGTTAAGTACACAGTCTTGTACCTTCGTCTTTTAGTCCGATTTTCAAATACTTTTTTGCTTTAAATCTGTTTGTAGGGCTGTCACGATTATGACGATTAATTGTCAAACAAATAATTGCAATTATGACGATTAATTGTCAAACAAATAATTGCAATTATGACGATTAATTGTCTGTGTTAGGGCGTTAACGATTAATTGTCATATACATTTTCGTTTTTCTTAAGGTGCATGTGTGCTTAAGAAGTAATTTTTACATATTTAACTTCAAATATATATATATATATATATATATATATATCAAATAGGGATATACAGTATGAAATCCTTTAGAAAGGTATGAATGACATGAAAAATAATCTTTTATATCAAAATATTTCTAAATACTTAAAATATGTCTCTCTTTTTGGTCAACTTTAGTTTTGGTCAATTTTACATTTACTGTTGGTTATTGAACTCATATACTTTATATTGTTTTGATTAAAAATTACAAATAAATGTTTGTATATATTTTTAATATAATTATCAGAGTGCTTGAGAATGATTCATGCACTCTTCCGGATAGGAGCTGCTCTGGATGACATCTGCATTGACTGCATTTCTCAGTGACGTTCAGCCTCCGAGTTCAACTTTATGTCACACAAACGCACCATTGATGGCATTTATATACTCGCTTAAAATTTCCTTATTTGGTCATTAAAATGTGATTGAAATTTGAAGTGCACAATAACCGCTGTTATCTCAGATAACTACGGTTAGATCAAATAACCGCGATCAGACGATTATTTAATAATCACGACTGGCCTAAAAGTTTGTAATGTGATTTCACCTTGGAGCTGAATGGTTTAGTTCATGGATAAGACCAGTTTTCTTTTATGAAATCCCTATAGAAGAAATGAATGTGAAAAACTCTTTTAGAACCAAGAAAGCTGAAAAAATGGGGGAAGAGTGTTGCACTCTATTGAGTGTTCCCATTCAGTGTTTTGGTCTTCTACTAAATTAATTTAATGTTTTTTGTGCTCTGGCACGGCAAAGCAGGAGAGGTTTTGAGAGGGTGAAAATGAGGTGAAATGAAATTGCTCTGACTCAAGAGACTTCTGGCAGGCATCATGGATTTTATTCTGGCTTCGGGCCTACATATATGAACAGGAGCCAACCTTACTGTGTAGAGGCCACCTGTTCGCATGCAGCTCTCGTTCTCTCCAGTTTTTGGGCCACAAACTCAAGGTCACGTCTGAGCATCTGGGTGATACAGTATTGAGTACATTTCCTCAGCAAGATATCTGACCCCTCCTAACGAGACAGCGTTGGGTTCTTTTGATATCTTTGCTAGAGGCCGGCGAATCGAGTCATGGAGTCGTCAGCTGGTGTGTGTTTGTGTGTTTGTGCCCTCAGAAGTTGTTAATGAGTAGATCTATGTAGTGACATTGTTCTGCCTGGTGCCACTGTATCTGTACCTCTAAGCATCTCTGACTCATGTGCTGTCTGTTCAAACGGCTGTTCAATATGGCACCATGTTTATCTTTCTGTCTATCGTTTACTTGCAAGAATTTGTCTGCTTTTCAAAGAGTTCGTTTTAGCAAAGATGGAAAATTCTGTCATTGTTTACTCACCCTCATATCATTTCAAATACAAAAGGAGAATTTTTGAAGAATCGTTACACAGCTCTTTTCCATATGTTTCTTCAACTTTTTTTCTTCGTGAAAGTAAAGACAGCCTAAGACTTTACTCCAGTGACATTTTCACCACATCTCAGATTCGCTATTGTGTTGAATAGGATTCTGTGCTGGAAATCACGCTGATGGAAATGACATGTACGTTTTTGTTTTGTTTTTTTTAATTGGCCAACTCATTTGTCTTGCTAAACCTAATTTCTCAGCTAACATTTTTTGTATTCTTAATGCACATCATTAAATGATATTTTATATATGATTTAATTTTTTTGAATAGATTATTTTCACACAAAATTACAGCCTGATTGTAAATGACGCCCAATAAAAAAGTGATATTTACCTTAAGTTTTCTTTGTTTCCTTCAAACATCACTTGTCTCACATTTCATCTCAAGCACGCTCTAGCATGTACGTTTTTCATAAATTCTCCAGTTGTATTACACTGAGGGAAAAAACAGCATTTGGTTATGAAACCAAATGAGGGTGTGTAAATAATGAGAACTTAAATCTTTGAACATTTCTTTAAACAGTAATATATTATGTATATTGTCCATCTCTTTTAGATTACCTGTCTCAAGGTGTGGATCTGTCAGGTATTGATGTGATAGAGAATGATTTGCTGTACATCAGTCGAGCGCGGTTGGAGGTGGAAAATCAAGCCAAACGTTTACTGGAACAGGGCTTGGAAATTCAGGTAAAAAAATTTGTGCCAGAAAAATACTTCTGTTTTTTTTTTGTGCATGTTTGCATGCAAGTTCTTAATACAACGATAACGTGTAAAGTCACATGAATGCCTTAAACTGCCATAAACGGTTAGATACCACTTTACAATAAGGTTATATTTGTTACATTAGTAACAGATTATTTAACACAATAACACATGTTAATGCATTAGATGTCATTAACTAACAATGAACAATAATTATTAAAGCATTTATTAATTTTAGTTAAAGATTATTAATATAAATGCAATTGTTCATTGTTCATACTGCATTAACGGTTAACATACACAACTTTTCGTTTTAAAAATGCATTAGTATACGTTGAAATTAGCATGAACACAGATTAATCATATTAAGTGCTGTAAAAAAGTATTGTTATTTCATGTTAAATATAGGGCTTGGGGGGGCTTGGGTAGCTCATTGGTAAAATACGCTGGCTACCACCCCTGGAGTCGCTAGTTCGAATCCCAGGGTGTGCTGAGTGACTCCAGCCAGGTCTTCTAAGCAACCAAATTGGCCTGGTTGCTAGGGAGGGTAGAGTCACATGGGGTAACCTCCTCATGGTCGCTATAATGTGGTTCGTTCTCGGTGGGGCGCGTGGTGAGTTGAGCGTGGTTGATGGCGTGAAGCCTCCACACACGCTATGTCTCCGTGGCGACGTGCTCAACAAGCCATGTGATAAGATGCGCGGGGTTGACGGTCTAGGACGCGGAGGCAACTGGGATTCATCCTCCACCAACCGGAATGGGGAGAGTCACTACACGACCACGAGGACTTAAAAAGCACATTGGGAATTGGGCATTCCAAATTGGGGAGAAAAAGGGGAAAAAACTCCACACACACACACAAAAAAAATATATATATATATATAGGGCTAGGAACTAATTAATCACAGTTTTTCAGTGATTAATCGTGATTAATCGCAGTACATTAAAACAATTAAAATATATAATCATAAATATATTTACTTTATTTGTCTGTACTAGTAAGTACTAGTATCCAATAATGGGTCAGACTGAAGATGGTTCATTGGGTGAGGTGTTGTATTTTAAATGTAGTCACGTTTAATTATGTTATCTTTCTCGTTGAGCAGCAACAACCTCGTCATCACTGCTGCAGCTTGTAGAGAAATCAGTTTTCTTATTTCGATCTGCTTGTCAATTCTTCTCATGGACCATGATGGGTGGAGGGCAGACCAGCTCAAAGGTGCGCCGAGTCACCTACCGTACCGGGGTAAAATCACTTGTCGAATAGTGCAACCTATTGTCGCCGGCGATTCGCCTCTCATTATCACGTCACGTTTGGACTGAAAAGGCCTTTACTTACTCCATTTTTTTAAAGTGTTGCTTGACTGTAGTTTAAGGCTATCTTTAACTAAATTATGAGAAGTGTGTAGATTTGGCACGAGGCACATTTTAATTATGCTTGGTTGTTTTCTTTGAATGTAGTTAATCAAGCCAGATCTGACCTAGAACTTTCACAAGATGAAAGCAGTGCCAATATTCTTGTTTTTCTCTTTTCTCTGCCTGTTTTTCCATCTCTTTCTCAGCATGTTTCTCTGTCACACACATGACACACTCACACAGAGCAGATGGAACGCACTGGCATTTTCTCCCTGTGTCTCCAGACACTCAGACCTCGCACTGAACTGAACTCACATTTCACAATTTCAGCTCCCACAAGTAGTCGTCTCAGGGGCTGAAAAATGCCGTATTTCATGATGCCTGTACAGTTAAAAGGATGCTGTTAAATGACCATTTGATCGTGAAAGGCTTCCTCGCGTATCATAATACAAATGCAGGTGTGATGACACTGTTTTGCCAGCTCCATCTCCAAATTTGTTTTCTTTTTTGATTTGACAGTTTCATTTTTCTGTGCAGTTTATGCAGCGAAACAATGTTACGGCATAGTTGAAATACAAACTGCAAGGCTAATCATTGATTGATTGATTGATTGATTTATACTGGGATCTCTCATGAGTAATCAGGTGTTTTTTAAGAGCATGTCTGTTCAGTGGGTAAAGTTTTAGATTTGAGCAGCGCTTAGTTCAGTTCTGCCAGGGGAGTGCCGTCAACACTTAGTAAAGGTTTTATTTGCTCTTGTACCTTTTAATGGCATTCATCGCTGGCAGCTTGTTAAAATAAACCTCTCAATGCCTAGTGTCTGTGTTGTTTTAGCTCCAAGAAGTGTTGATTTAGTGATGGTCACCCCAATTTTTCACATGAAGTCTCAAGGTTACTGGCTGCAGACAAAGTAACGACATTGACTGCTGTATGTGTGATAAAAATAATATTTTACATTTACATAGAAAATGAAAATTTAAAAAATAATAAATAAATAAATTATTTATTTTATTTTAAAAAAAAATATATATATATATATATATATATATATATATATATATATATATATATATATATATATATATATATATATATATATATATATATATATATATAAATAAATATATTTATTTATATATATATATATATATATATATATATATATATATATGTATATATATATATATATATAAATAAAATTAAATAGAAAAATAATATTTAAAATAAGTTTTCTTTTTTAAGTTTCTTTTTCATTTTTTTTTTTTTTTTTTTTTTTTTTTACTGCAATGTGAAAAAAGATATTTTATTATATTTGCAAATTATACAGTAGTACACTCTTGGAATTGCCTTTAATTTTCGCTGCTTTTAATTTAAAAAAAATCATTGTACAACAGCATCTTTTTTTATTGTAATATTCTAAAAAAAAAATTACTTTGTTACAGTAATGAGAATCATCATTGAAAACAATGGGAATAGTAAAAGTAAAACGTCCAGACACGTTATGTTAATGAGAATTAGGGGGTAAAATATGCTTAAATATCCTGAAAATATAATTACAAAACAAAATATTTAAAGTCTTAAATGTAGGCTTAATATTCTTTATGCTTTTTTTTTTTTTTTTTATTCAAATTTTTTATATCAATTTTCTCAAAGTCTGTGAAAATAAAAGGCAGTATCAATGGAGTACTATGTTGATGTGTGCTATACAGTTTAAATAATATACAATTCTCCCCCATTGCTGTAATGAGTAACATAATGACCATCCTTTTTGCATTGCGATAGTGAGAACTGGGAGGTAAAATATGTGTAACTTTCATGAATATAATGTAAAAAAAAAAAAATTCATTTTAAAGTAAAATATGACCAGGAGATTTTCTTTACTGGCTTTGTGAAAATCACCCGAATTACTGTATCTCATTTTTTTAAAGGACGAGTTCATCAAAAAATAAAAATTCTGTCATTCTTGTCATTTTCCATAACAATCATATAGTGGACCAGGCCCTGTCAAACTCCAAAAAGCACCATAACATTAGTCCATATGACTACTGTATTCCAAACTCTCTGTAGTCTGCAGCTCTTCTCTCTACCCTGTGCATCTCTAACACATTCCTTCTTTGCCGTCTCACTACAACACTATCTTCCCCTATTAGCATCTCATTATAAACCCGAGCAATGCAAGGGTCCCCTGACCTCTGCTCGTGTGTTTGTTGTTCTGAATCTCATCATGCAGTTTATTTCCCTCCTCCACGGCCACGGTCCTGCATCAGTATATTTTAAATTGTGTGGGTTACATAGACCGTGATTCCTGAGCTCATGTGGAGAGATGGCCTGCTTCATTTCGTTCTTTTATACTCAACAAAGACAGATGTATTTCAACCAATATGTCTTTAGACTGCTTAGATGATTGAATATCTGTATCACAATGTTCTTGGTTCAGTACAAGTTGAGGGCAATGTACAGATTACCACAGTCAATAATTTAGACACACAAACCCACAGTTTATAAAAACAAACAAATCGGGTCAACAGTAATGGGCTTGTGATAAATAGGGCATTCCAGAGGGAATATGGAGCTTCAGTTTTTGTTAGATTAATTCTTCTGCTTAAAAAGTGTTTTTTGAGCAGTAAAGTCTTCAGCGATGGGACTACTTTTTTTTTAGCCATATTTTGATGAAATATGAAAACAAACTTTTTTTTTATTAGAATAACATGCACTAATTACTCATGCACAAGAAGACAATTTTAGACATTTTAAGGGATGGTTCACCCAAAAATTATAATTCTCTCATTATTTGCTCACCCTCATGATATCACAGGTGTGTATGACTTTTTCAGCACATTTGAAAGAAAAACGTAACACCTCAGTAGATCCTTAAAGTGCAAGTGGATGGTGATAAGATTTTTGAAGCTCAATAAACCACAGACCAGATCATGCTGACTAAAAACAATGATTTTGAGTAAAAAAAAAAAGTACTAAAATATTGATCTTTTTCGCACCAAATGCGATCGTGTCACTTAAGAAGACGTTAATTTAACAGCTGGAAACATACATTTTTTTCTTTTCTTTTTTTAGCTTCAAAAAATCGTATCACCATTCACTTGCATTATAAGGACCTACTGAGCTGAGATATTTTTCTATTTTTCTTCAAATGTGTTCTGGTGAAGAAAGGAAGTCATACACACTTGGGGATATCATCAGGGTGAGTAAATAATATGAGAATTTTCATTTTCCGGTGAACTATCCCTTTAAGTTGTCTAAATGATTTATAAGATATTATAGATTTACATGCTGTTTACGATTATTCGCCAGTTTTCAAAGTGCATTTGTTTTTTTGTTTTTTTCCCCCTTTTTCTCCCAATTTGGAATGCCTAATTCCCAATGTGCTTTTAAGTCCTCGTGGTCGTGTAGTGATTCGCCTCAATCCGGGTTGAGGAGAACGAATCTCCGTTGCCTCCGCATCTGAGATCGTCAACCCGCGCATCTCATCACGTGGCTTGTTGAGCATGTTGCCACGGAGACATAGCATGTGTGGAGGCTTCACGCCGTCCACCGCGGCAACCACGCTCAACTCACCACGCGCCCCACCAAGAACGAACCACATTATAGCGATCACGAGGAGGTTACCCCATGTGACTCTACCCTCCCTAGCAACCGGGCCAATTTGGTTGCTTAGGAGACCTGGCTGGAGTCACTCAGCACGCCCTGGGATTCGAACTAGCGAACTCCATGGGTGGTAGCCAGTGTCTTTACCACTGACCTTTCAAAGTGCATTTGTTTTTTATCGTCAATTTTCCTAAATGTACCAAATGTAGTCGCTTGTGTACAGTGAGTCACTTTATGCCAATGCATTCTTGTTTTGAAAACATCATTGGTCCGAAACGCTGCCGTATCGTCAGAAGTGCTCTTGAACATAGAGTGCGTTTGAAGGCCACAATTAGACATTAACAGGCAGTGTGGACAAACAAAAACTGTATCTCATATCTGCACATTCATTTCAGATGGGGGAGAGACGGGGAGGTCTCCTACATTTTCATTTTAAGTCTGTTTTTAATTCACTCTAACTCATGCATTTATGTCAGCTGTTAAGTGGAGTGTTTTCACACCGAAGGTTGCAAGACTCGAGGGCAATGGAGGAGAAATCATGTTTTTCTTTCCTCCTCTTTTTGCCATGGAGGAGGGGATGAGGTTTTGGAAGTGGATTCTGATTACGGTAGTGAAGGTTCCTGCTTAGTCAGCAGACGTTGGTTGGAGGTCATTGAGATACAGTGGGGTCCAACAGTCTGTGCTATTGAAAATCTAATTTAAACCTGAAAATAAAGAGATTTAAGGAATTCAAATGTTTTAAAACAAAGAATGTTATTATGGTAAAATGTATTAATAAGAAATATTTAACATTCTGCACTATTTCTAGGTCACTAAATTTGACCAATACCAATAACAAACTGATTACAGAAATTCCGAATTGATGTTCATTTTTCAATTCATCTTTTCACTTAAATTGTTATGCTGATAGTATCATTTGCATGGGGGGGAAAAAAAGTATATTAAATTTAGAATTATGCAAAAGAAAAACATTTTCACTAGTGGATTCTGGAGCTCACTGTATGTGGCATGAACCGTTTTCAGACTCCTCTCCACAGCTCTTCTCTCTGTACACGAATGACTGCACTGCAAAGGACTCCTCTGTCCGTGACGTGACAGACGGGAGGTTGAACAGCTGGCTGTCTGGTGCGGTCACAACAACCTTGAGCTGAACACGCTCAGAACAGTGGAGATGATAGTGGACTTCAGGAGAAATCCCACCGCACCATCATCCTGAACAGTCATTCAGGTTCCTGGTGCCCCCCTGCACACCCTCCAACACCTGTACGTCTCCAGAGTGAGGAAACGTGCAGGTAGAATCACTCTGGACCCCACACACCCTGCCCACTCCTTTTTGAACTGTTGCCCTCTGGCCGGTGCTACAGAGCACTCAGCGCTAGGACATCCAGTCTCAAGAACAGTTTCTACCCTCAGGCCATTTTCCTCATGAACAATTAATCTGCCATAGTGCAATAATGTATAAATATGTCATGTGCATATGTAAATTCACTAACTGTACATACGCCTACCTTGCACATACATTACCACTTGCACATGTACATATGCCATTCTGTTATATGTTCTATTATTTGTATGTCTGTTTATACTCTTACCTTGTTTTATATTCTGTGTCTCACTGTAATGTTCTGTGTGCACTTATATCACCAAAAAAAAAAATTCCATGTGTACGTGAGCATATTTGACAAAGCTCATTCTGATTCTGATTCTGAACTTGTTTGATTTGTTCCTAAAACAGAGAAAATTGTTACAATGTTGCATTTTCTTCTTGGTTCCGTTCGCTTTCACAAGGCAACATTTCAAAACGGTTAAAAACTGCGTTAATAAAAGTCACATGTGAGCAAACTCTCCTCTCATTGTTCTAAATGTTTGTGCTGTGAACACTGCTCCAGAATTGATCTCATACATAAATATACCGGTTAAAAATGATATACCTGCAAAGATTTTTCAACCAGTACAAATTTTGCCAAACGTCGCAGCATGGTACGGAATGTGCATTCCAGTCAGAGGTTGCTTTGCAAATAATCATTATCTGTCACTCGGATCATGTTATTTTTATCAGTCAGTAGTTGCTTTTGCATTATTTCTGCATTGAAAAGTGCCTGTTCTGATGGTCACAGATCTCTCTCTCTCGCACACAAACACACGCATACAGCAGAAACGGTGAAGGCACGTAAAGATGTTTTTTTATCTGTCACAAATTTGCTAACTGTGTCTGTTCTGCCACTAAAATTACCTCCGAAATTAATAAACTTCTATTTTAAATGTGCATTTATATTTAGTATAGTCGCAAAAAGCTACAGCCACGTTTTACAGCGACGTACTGACCTACAGATGTTTTCTCAGGCATGCTCATGGTTTTTATGGGGATATTGTTTGGTTCGTTGGTCCGTTGGGTCGGATTGCACACTCACCTCAAGTGAATCGCTCAGTTCATTTGCAGTTGGACCAATTGTTTTGGTCTGGATCCGACTGCCGTCTTCATACATTCCTAAACTAACCGAACTATGGGCGAAACAAATGCTCTAAACAAGGCAGCTATGAAAACACCCCTTATCTCTCAAAGGACTGTGAATATACTGATTGAAGTTGGTGCCTTGGATTTTGTAAATTATGGTACAAATTAGAGACAGTAGTGCACACACACACACACACTCGCATTGGCTCCTGCTTTCCTGACCCATAAAAGCAGATTAATCATTTGGCCAGTGTCTGTTTCACAAGCTCGCAAGGGAATGGACAGTAATGCAGGCTTCTCACTTACAGTAGAGGGGAAATGACCATCTCACAACCCAGAATATGCCCAAAAATACTCTAGCTGTCTCATTTTTAAACCAGAGCTTGGGTCAAAAGTGCCACGGAAAGTGCTACAAAAATGCCCCATATTTAAAAAATGTTGTGTGCCTCTGCCTGTAGCTAACTTAAGTGTTATTTACAGCTACTTTAATGTTTGATTTTATTTAAGTAACAGCCATAATAATTCAGATTGAGATTTTATTTCATGTACAGTGCATTCAAAAAGTATTCAGACCCCTTCATTTTTTTTCACATTTTGTTATGTTGCAGCCTTATGATAAAATGCTTTAAATATTTTTTTTTTTTTTTCACATCAATCTACACTCCATACCCCATAATGACAAAGCAAATAACAGATTTTTGATAACTTTGCAAATTTATTACAAAGAAAAAACTGAAATATCATATTGGTATAAGTATTCAGACCCTTAACTCATTACTTAGTTGAAGCACCTTTGGCAGCGATTACAGCCTCAAGTCTTTTCGGGTATGATGCGACAAGGTTTGCACACCTGGATTTGGGGATTTTTCTGCCATTCTTCTCTACAGATCCTTTCAAGCTCTGTCAGGTTGGATGGGGACCATTGGTGGACAGCTATTTTCAGGTCTCTCCAGAGATGTTCGATTGGGTTCAAGTCCAGGCTCTGGCTGGGCCACTCAAGGACATTCACAGAGTTGACCTCTAAGCCACTCTTGCATTGTCTTGGCTGTGTGCTTAGGGTCGTTGTCCTGTTGGAAGGTGAACCTTCGGCCCAGTCTGAGGTCCTGAGCGCTCTGGAGCAGGTTTTCATTAAGGATATCTCTGTATTTTGCTGCGTTCAGCTTTCCTTCAACCCTGACGATTCCCCCAGTCCCTGCTGCTGAAAAACACCTCCACAGCATGATGCTACCACCACCATGCTTCACCGTTGGGATGGTATTGCGCAGGTGATGAGGGGTGCCTGGTTTCCTCCAGACATGATGCTTAGAATTGAGGCCAAACTGTTCAATCTTCATTTCGTCAGACCAGAGAATCTTGTTTGTCACATTCCCAGAGTCCTTTAGGTGCTTTCTTGCACTGAGGAGAGGCTTCCGTCTGGCCACTCTGTCACAAAGCCCAGATCGGTGGAGTGTTGCAGTGATGGTTGTCTTTCTGCAAGTTTCTCCCATCTCCACACATGATCTCTAGAGCTCAACCAGAGTGACCATCGGGTTCTTGGTCTCCTCTCTTACCAAGGCCCTTCTCCCCCGATTGTTCAGTTTGGCCGGGCGGCCAGCTCTAGGAAGAGTCCTGGTTGTTCCAAACGTCTTCCATTTAAGAATTATGGAGGCCACTGTGCTCTTAGGAACCTTCAATGCAGCCAATTTTCTTTTTGTAGCCTTCCCCAGATCTGTGCCTCGTCACAATCATGTCTCTGAGCTCTGCAGGCAGTTCCTTTGACCTCATGGCTTGGTTTTTGCTCTGATATGCATTTTCAGCTGTGAGACCTTATATAGACAAGTGTGTCTTTCCAAATCATGTCCAATTAGTTGAATTTGCCACCGGTGGACTCCAATCAAAGTGTAAAAACATCTCAAAGATGATCCAGAGAAATGGGATGCACCTGAGCTTAAGTCAATGTGATATTTCAGTTTTTTCTTTTTAATAAATTTGCAAAGTTATCAAAAATCTGGTTTTTGCTTTGCATTATGGGGTATGGAGTGTAGATTGATGTGAAAAAAATAAAGCATTTTAGCATAAGGCTGCAACATAAACTGAAAAAATGAAGGGGTCTGAATTCTTTCTGAATGCACTGTACATTGAATTATCTCATTGAAGTTTTTGACATGAACACATGACACACAGTGTATTTTTATAGAGTTAGAAATAAATAATCTGACAATCATAGGGAGAGAAAACCCTTTATAAAATAGTACATTTCTGACTCTGGTTTCTTGTTTTTGCATGTCTTTCTATGTTTTTCCAAGTAGTATGCCATAAAAAGTATTATGCCATTGTTGTTTTATGTACGCATTCACGATTTGCATATGAAGGGAGACATTGTCAACAAGAGTGTTTTTATATTCATACGGTAGGCAAAACCCTCACTGTGTCTGTTTCCTTTTGTCAACAGTTGAAAGGAACTGTACAACACAAGATCACTATATTAAAAAAGTGCTAGTCATCAGCTGGTGTGATGACGATTACATGATCTGGTGCACAAGTGTTTAAACACTGAGGCATAAACTTAGGAAAGAAGTGATTCACTGTGCATATGTGAAATGGTAAAATCACTAAATTATAGATTAGGAGGCATCTACCGACTCACCTCAAATGGGGTTGATGGAACAATCAATGACAGGATGGGGAGAAACTTGTCTGGGGTTTTTTAACTGGACCTCACAAACGTCAAATTTTGCCTCCACAATTTGAATTTCAGGGATGTTTTTGTCACTTTGGGTGGCATTTTTCCCCCCATGCCTGCTACTGTTAGATTTATTCCCTGACTGTTCGTCAGGTTTGAGGCAATATCTTAGATTGAGGTAGTTTGGAATGAATTGTCTTTTCTTCGCCTCTGTCCGTTTGGTCTGCAATGTGTTTAGTTTTGTCCAATGTCATGGTGGGATGTGATTTTGTCATCCACAGTCTAATAGACCCGTGTTTGTGCGGCATGTAATGGAATTGTCTCTCGCTCTACGTTGAAAAGTCAAAACAAAAATTTATTGCCCGCCTAGGGCAAAACAAATGAGAATGTTAAGTGAAACCGCTTCAATTTGTGTCTTCGTCTTGTCTATTTTCCATACCACATGACAATTTTACTTCATTCTACTTAAGTAATTGCCTTTCGCTTATGCTGGATTATTTATAGATCTCCTTAAATCGCTAATATGTAGGGCTGGGCATAACTGCATTTAAAAATGTCTTATTAGCCTGTTATTATTACGGCAAAGTTTAAAGTGCATTTGGCATTTATAAACTGTCTGTGTGGTTTGAATGGCGCCCTTTTAACCAGTTTTTGCAGGCTGACATTCTAAGGTGAGAGGAAATAGTGTTGCCCTTTCAGATCACCTGGAGCTAACAGGGTTCAAATTGTGTGTGTGTGTGTGTGTGTGTGTGTGTGTCGTCAATGATGTGATCTGTGTAATATTGTGCTGGTATAGCAGGAAGCTCTGTATTGTTATCTGACAGATGGGCCTTTATCCTGGAAATCTGGCACTCCATCAGCTCCTCGCAGTACAGTGTTAATGTTTGTGTTTATATGTACGACGGGTTTATGTGCTAATAAAAAATGCCTTTTAAATTCCTGAATTTAAATTAAAGTAGCAAAGAGGATGTAGAGTTGCAATTCAAATTTGAGGAATGAAGTAGAATTAAAATGTAAAGATATTAAAGGATTGTTTTAGGCTCAATATGAGTTAAGTTCAGTCAACAGCATTTGTGGAACAATGATGTTTACAACAAAAATAATTTCGACTTGTTCCATGTTTATTTAAAAACAAAAACAAAGATTGCAGTAACAGTTAGACACTTATGATGGAAATGAATGGGGCCATTCCACAAACATTCAAACACAGTTTTTTATTCTTTTTCTCCCAATTTGGAATGCCCAATTTTTAAGTCCTTGTGGTCACGTAGTGATTCGCCTCAATCCGGGTGGCGGAGGACGAATCTCAGTTGCCTCCGCATCTGAGACCATCAACCCGTGCATCTTATCACGTGGCTTGTTGAGCGTGTTGCCACAGAGACATAGCACGTGTGGAGGCTTCACGCCACCCACCGCGGCAACCACGCCCCACCGAGAACGAACCACATTATAGCGACCACGAGGAGGTTACCCCATGTGACTCTACCCTCCCTTGCAACCGGGCCAATTTGGTTGCTTAGGAGACCTGGCTGGAATCACTCAGCACGCCCTGGATTCGAACTAGCGAGCTAGTGAACTCCAGGGGTGGTAGCCAGCGTATTTTACCACTGAGCTACTCAGGCAAATTTGAAGAGGAACCAGTTCATCAATTCTGAATTTTGCCTAATGAGTTCAAAATTTTCATTTGCTCTTAATCAAGACACTCACCCTCTTCAGAAACCCCACTCATTCTCTCACATGTTCTGCTGGTCACTTCAAAGGTTACCTGATCACCCCTGATATTCACAATTCATTCATTTTTGGAGCCATGCATTTGAGTAACCTTTACATAAAAGGGAAAGTCTCTCGGTCTCTCAGGAGTTCAAACTGCTGAGGAAATCATTGGCTTTGTGCACTCCTCAAGTCTTTTTTCCCCTTTTCTTTTTCTTTGCCTCCTCTCTGTCAGAAGCATTGTGCCTCCCTGTCCTTTTGTCTTCTCTCTCCCTTCAGATGTTGCATCTCTTTCACTCTTGCTGTCGCTCTCTAAAGAATTACCCTATGAAGACAGAATATAGATGAACCGGACTGCTCGTGTAGTTGATAAGCTCTCAGTAGGTGTGACTTATTCCAATCCAAGACCTGCCAATATGGCTGCTTTTGCCTTCATTATGTTTTCTCAGTGGACAGAAGGCATGGATGTATGTTTGGAATGGCACACTACCATACTTCCGCATACAATTTTTACAGTGCGCAGTATGTACTGTATACTGTTCACAGTATGTCTCTTATAATTCTCTGCATCTATGGAATACCCGGATGATCTACTATGTTTTCCAAAATTTGTATACTGTATACTATAATACAATGCGCTTAACTTGACCTTCCATTTTTAGTATGATGAATGATCCGGTAGCCATATCAACCATGACGTTGATAACCAACACTTCCTTTTTGCCTCATTGTTTGATTAGATGACCGAAAGTTAAATTAGTTTAATTTAAAATTGGATTATAAATGCAAAAGAACCATGTTTGTGATAGATGATAATAGAGGGCAATAGTCTGGTTCTGGAAGTAAAAATCCCATAAATTTTATCCATAAGGGAATTGATTTTTAACGGTAACTTATAAACCCATAAAGACAGATCTACCGTAAGCTGTGAGGTTGTTAATCAATGGCATATGCTTCTGTTGAAGCCATCAGTCTGTTTTATTTCATCTTGATTTAAAAAAAAATAGCATGTTTTATTGCGGAATTTCTACACTATCCATGATCCTGAAGGGAAACAATCTACCAATCAGAGTATCATGGCAATCATAGTACGCTAAAAGAGCTCTGCAGCGACCGCCAGCTTCCATGATGCAATCGAGCCAGTCTTCCTAAACTCTCAAAGCACTTACACCGATCAGCCACAACATTAAAACCACCTGCCTAATATTGTGTAGGTCCCCCTCTTGCCGCCAAAACAGCGCCCACCCACATCTCAGAATAGCATTCTGAGATTATAGTCTTCTCACCACAATTGTACAGAGCGGTTATCTGAGTTACCGTAGACTTTGTCAGTTCAAACCAGTCTAGCCATTCTCTGTTGACCTCTCTCATCAACAAGGCGTTTCCATCCACAGAACTGGATCACTGGATGTTTTTTTGTTTTTGGCACCATTCTGAGTAAATTTTAGAGACTGTTGTGCGTGAAAATCCCAGGAGATCAGCAGTTACAGAAATACTCAAACCAGCCCATCTGGCACCAACAATCATCCATGCGATGATCTAATCGGCCAATCGTGTGGCAGCAGTGCACAAAATCATGCAGATATGGGTCAGGAGCTTCAGTTAATGTTCACATCAACCATCAGAATGGGGAAAAAATGTGATCTTAGTTATTTGGACCATGGCATGATTGTTGGTGCCAGATGGCCTCCGATGTGTGCTGATTAGCATACACTCTTTATTCATATCTCAGCTCCTGTCACTATTTACCCATCAGTGGCACATTACTACCTGGCACCCACCTGACAAATTGTTGTTACCATGGAGACTGTATACCCATGCTTTTTAACATTCTTTCTCAGTAATGTCCATCCTTCACAATTAGTTACATACATGTTAAAAGCACACTAAAACGACAATTTATTTATAGTTGCATTAAGTCATCGAAAATATGCATTGTTTTCTGTTTGAAAGCAAAAGAAATGTTTAGCTTAGTAATGGCATCAAATTGTCAGATATTTTTGATGTATTTGAGGTTACTAGTTGATTAACATATTTAAATACCATAGTACTGTAAGGTGCATCAAAGAATACCATGGTATTATTATCTATTTGTGTTGATATTTTACATGGTAATACCATGTAATTTTTTAGTAATGGTGCACATGCCTGTTGTTTTCGACATCGTTAAAATAACTGAATTACACTGATACAGAACAGCCATGGTGTGTGTCTCTCTCTCTCTCTCTCTCTCTCTCTCTCTCTCTGCCAACAGGCTAAATATGTTTTATTGGAATGACATTGTTTTCTCTGCATAATTTCCTTTCATGTTGTTTGCTGTAGTTTGTTGGCCAATTTGAGAACCTTTTTTGTGTGTGTGTGTGTGTGTGTGAGCAAGAGTTCTGCTTGTATAATAAAAATCGTTATACTTTCACAAGACTGAATACACAGTTGTTGTTGCTAAATGAAATGATTTTTATTCTTGGTTAGGCATGTTCTCCAAGGAAACTTCCATTTCCCTTGATTTCATTAATATTTCAGTAGCTTCTGTACTGGTTGCACAAGAACAAGGTCGCATTGAATAAGTATTTATTCCATCTAAGAATGAATTACAAATGATCAGTAAAATATTTGTTGACTTCAGGCTAACGGCATGACTTAAAACGACTTAAAACTCGTTTTACTTTCATGTATTTATTTATTGTTTATTTCCATTTTATGTCAAAATGTATCTTTAGCTGGAGAAGTTATCGCTCATCAGTTAGGCCGAGCACACCTCATCTCTCACCTCTCTCCCCGCCATAATCATCAGTTCTGTCCTAAATGGAGTTCATTCCTTTCTTGTCTGGCATTGTGATGGCATTTAACAAGTGCGTCTTAAAAGTCTTTAATCGCTCCTCGTCGTGTTTGTTTTTGGATTGCTGTGGAAACACAGCGTGAAAATGAAGGTCTAAGTGATCCATCATCTTTTCACCTTCTCCTCACACTCACCGTCTCACTTTTTCTCACTTATTGCCACATGGCCAAACTAACTCTACATGTTCTGACAGGCCGTGTTTGCTGTTGTTTTTGGTGTGGAACCATGACTGGACAAACATGAAAGATTAATGTCCCTGTATCATTTGTTTAACTTGTGTCATTCACATATGGGGTACAGGGTCATTCCTGTTATGCGGTACTTGATCTCTTGACTGTAAAAAATGTATATGCTTGTGTTGTAATTTAAGAAGTATTTCTATAAAGGGTATACCAAACTTTCAGTGATGAATTGACACTTTGCTTACATGACGCTGTCAACATGAAGACGTTTTTATTTTTAGTATAGTCATACCGATTACTGTAATTATATCCAACAGGATGGAATGTTTTCGAGTGTTACAGGCCAACTTGTACGCAAAACATCACAGAATTCATCAGATCCATTGCTAACACTTACATTTGTGTTTTCCCAACAATACAAAAAAAGCCACTTCCTGTTGGATGATGTCATTAAGGAACTGGCTTTTGTTAGTTGAAGGAATGTTCCGGGTTCAGTACAAGGTCAGCTCTATTGACAGCATTTGAAGCATAATGTTGATCAGCACAAAAATAATTTGAACTAGTTCCTTGACGGGCATTGGAAGCATTGGCCCCCTAGATTTGCCTTTAACTTGTGCTGACCCCGAAACATTCCTTTAAAAAAACATTTGATCAATATTTTATTGAGTGATGAAAATGTACTGCATATTAAGAATGACCTGGGTACAGCATGTGGGCACACAGAGTCTGGTATCATCATCTTATCAGCTATTGGTTTGGTTTGACAAATATCCGAGCTGAGACTTCCATATGGTGACAAAACAAACAGAGGCAGAAGCTAATGATACAGTCTTGGTGACCAGGTGTTTGTATGAAAGAAAGCAATTGGCTGGAAATGACAGTGTTGTTTTTCTCTGTAATGCACTCCATCCCTGGTGATGGGCAAACTTTCGCCATGATCCTTTCGAGGTGACATATTTAAAGGAATAGTTCACCCATAAATGAAAGATCTGTCATCATTTACACGCCTTCACAGGTTTCGAAACCTGTATGACTTTCTGCCTAACATTTCCTTTTATGTTTCATGGAATCAAGAAAGTCATACAATGGCAAAGGGACATGATGGTTAGTAAATGATGACAGAATTTTCATTTTTTGGGTGAACTATCCCTTTATTATCATTGTCAGCTCCCTTTTTGGACAGTCTATTTCTTCTTTTGTAGTTGCTCAGGTAAAAGGACATCTTGCCAGTGCAGTCATGCAGAACGAGGTTTGACCGAATTGAATTCTACCAAGCAGGAGAGAATTGAATCAAGCCCCACACAGTGCTTATAATGGAGGCGATACCATCAGAGTGGGGTAGTTTTTACAGGTCCAGGTGGGACACATGATGGAGGCAGATAGAACAGTGACCCAGGGATGATCTACCGTATTCGCCCCTAACATGTCACTCCTACTAACATCTAGTTTCTTCCAGTGGGTTAAACATTTACACCCGCTATTTACTGCCTGGTTATAATGCTCTTTTCTACATTTGATGAATTACTTCTGCCCTGAACAATATAAAATGTACACCGACATCTCTTTTCAATGTAATTCCATTTACCACCTGCTTTCCTTCGGCGGTAATTGCACAATGTTCATTGCAAAAGGCAAATAGTGCTGGCTTTTGTGAATAAGGTGCAAACCTCACTGGCACAGAAAGCAAAAGAATTACAATGAACATGTTTACACGCACAATCTTACACCGATTGTGCTTAATAAGCCCACGTGTGCCCATTTAAAGGCCTTAAACGACTTTCCTTTATTGGGGTCCAAAACAAAGGGGAGTCTGGCGTCCTCGCAGTGTGCTGGGGTTATGTGACGGATGGGTGGGGATGACAGGTTAAGGTCCAGTTATAATGGGTGAGGTCCGGGGGCCACGACACACTTCCCTTGGTCCAGGGTACAAGGGGCGGCGGCTTCATCTAAGCGGCTAGGCTTCCTTGGACCACGGCGTGAAAGGGGAATAGTGGCCCAGCATCCTGGCCCGTCAGCCACAACCCGTGTCCAGTTCCCGGCATTGCATTTAATTTGTGCCAGACCCTCCCCGTTTCATGGCCAGCATGAAGAGATCTCGGCCTCCCAAGGAGAGGCGTGGTTGGTTTTTAAAGGCAGCGGCAATGAGGCTCTTCATTGAGTTCAGGTGCGCCCTATCATGCACTGCCAAACAGGAAAAAATCACCGCCAGAGTTTCCGCTAGGAAATTTTGGTGCCGGCCATGTGTCCAGGAATGATAAAGTTTGCTGGTCAATTTCGAAAAAATCCGGCCATCGAATTTTGATGTTTATTATGCACTGTAATGTAATGGACTATGCATAATAATGCGGTATAATGACACAACTGAGTCAAATCGATAAACATTTGTTCATTTTAGCTGCTTTTCCATTCAAAGATATATATATATTTTTTTTTTACGGACGTCATGGAATTAGCATCTAATTTAAATCAAAAACGTTTAACGGGGCAAAGGAGGCCAAGCAAAAAACTAAACTGCAATTTGCCACATACCTTTTCATTTACAAAGAAGTGAGAAGCTTCTCACTGCAGGCACGCGAGACGGGAATAACGGCTGCTTTTGCCAGTGTGCGGGATACAACGCGCTGAAGTCGCGGACTCGGACATCGTAAGCTGCGGGAAAGTTTGAAATCTGTGGCATCAAAGCGCTGTTATTTTTGGGATGGCGGCACACAGTGCACTTGTGGCATCAACTATTAAGGTTGATGACCGTTCGTGTTAATATTTTCACCGGACATTGTGTCCGACAATGTTTGAATTTGTCAGTCATTAGGACATTTTAACGGTCAAAAAATGGTAATTACCTGCTAACGAAAACCATGCACTGTGCCGCCACTCTTTCCTGCCCACTCCCGTCAGGGGCCAAGGAAGGGCGGCTGATCCAAAGGGCGGGTGTTGCTGACAGGCGGGTGTCGGAAGTCATGTCACAGATCGGAAACGGTTTGAGCAAATAATCATCTCGTAAATTTTTTGCCCATTACCCCGATATTTGCGTTGCATGTAAACACCTTTTCCACCATATATCCAATGTGTGCAAGTGTTGTGTGCATGACTGTTTACATTTGACATCAAAAGCAGAGAACAACCAGATGATTTCAAATTACATGTAAACGCAGTTTTCTTGTATTGTTTGATTTTGTTGGTAGTTTTCAGCATATTTGTGCGTATAAACACACTGATTGACTTAAATATACATGGTGAAATTCTAAGTTCCATGATGCAATTCTAGTGCCTATAGCACCAAAATAATTATATTGGCATGCCTCAAACCGCCATGTACATATGATCTGTAGGACTCGCAATAAGTATACGCCAAGCGTACCAAATGCTGTTTGCAATTATGTAAGGATTTCTTGGCTGCAAGTAATGATGATGTTTGTATTGTTTGTGACCTTGACTGCTCTGAGTGTCGGATACAAAGCTTGAGGGGTTATCTGATATAAACATATTCATTCCTCAATCGTGAAACATAATGCTCCCAAGAAACATATCAAGAAAGAGCGCTACACGTTCCTCAAGTTCATACTATCCCTTAGACGGAATGAATTTCACTTATGACAGACAGAGAATGCAGCAAGATTGGCATGAAGATAACCAAACAGGCTGTATAAAATGTATCATTCTTTGCAACAATAGCCCACAACTCTCAAGTCAATCTAATCAACATGGAGCTGGGGGTATTTTTAGACGTGTTTCACCTTTTTCACTGTCCGTTTTCCCTCTAAAATTGTCCTTTTTCTGAGTTTAAGCTTAAATGCAGAAGCCCAAATATGGTTTTTCTCCTCTCTTGCCAGTAAAGAAAACAATCGTTGGCCACCTGTTCCTGCTAAGTGCTAATTCTGGAAACAAAAGCACTGTGTTCGCCTGGATGCGAGTAATGCGAAAACACCTCCTTCACGGCAGATGGCGACTGGCCATCTTGGGTCAGCGGCTTGCATTGAGCTGATCAAATCCATCTCCACGGTGACTGTGCATGTCCCTGCTAAACTATTATCTCTCCGCAGCTCAGGGTAAATGAGGGCTAGTGCATTACATGCTGTGAGTGAACCTGTCTCAATCCTCTGTTGTTCTTCTCCAGTGATTCACGTCTGCTCTTTGACAACTACACTGAACTGTTGCATAAGCAACACCCTCAAACATTTATGCTATTGGACCACATAACCAATCATGGTAGACAGTACAGTTTGTGAATGCTGTAAACTAGGGATGGGTGATATTTAAAAATTATATATATTATTCAACCATTTCACAATGTTCAATATGTGAAGGATAATGTACAGTCAGCCAGTAGATTAAATTACCCCTGTTACCCCTCGGCTACCTCCCAGATAAATAAATAAATGGACATTAAATATTTATTTGAGTTGAAATGATATTGTTAGCTTACTTGTAGAGATCGCAGAGTGATACGATAGAAGCGATGACTCGCAATACTGAATTTATCTACCGATGTGCGGTAGTTATTCTGAAATATCAGACAGCTGGATGATGCAATTGACTAATCAGAATTGAGGATTACAGAGAGCTGTGTAATAAATATATTTAAATGTCTATACTTTCTATATCTTGAAGTTATCTTGATGTATTTGGTCTAATAAATTTGGTCTTTTTTTTTAAATCACGTGAACCATTATTTCAGCCATTGTTGCCAATTAGATTAAATATTTAATGCAAGAAGTAAAATATCTATTTAAAAATAAACAAGCCATGTTTTCCACACTGGTTTCACTAAATAAACAGTATGAAGTATGATATTTAATCTTTTTTAAGCAACAATTTAACAGTACTTTGTAAATAAAACATATTGTTTTACAACAGTTTGCATATTTTTCATGTATGTATTAAATGTGTTTTAGTGTGTCGTAACCCTTTAAGAGGTGAGTTAAAATGGGCACCAGTGCTTTGCATTTGTTTGCGATGATAGGGACAGTTCAGTCTTACTTCCTACATCTCAAATAGCTACAAAAACAATGCCGTCACAAGTGTAACAGAAATCGGAATGGCCCAACACCTCTAATGAGGTCACAAGGGATTGCTTTCCTCCATACCTTACCATAGTCTGAAAATCCCTTGTGTCTTATGATGTCACAATGCATAGGAACTGTTACTAGGGATTTTTAATCTAATTAGCACTTTGACAAAAATTACATCTCACCTTCAAACACCCATTGCAATTAAACCCCAATCTCTCCAGATCTGTTTAGAGCAGTGCTTCTCAACTGGCTTTGCAACTCATATGGGTCATATTTTCTTTTTACCTTGAATAGTTTTATTCATGGTTTGAGGATGAAGGCATGTCACGCAACCTGTCCATGTTGCCATTTGCCTAACGTGGCTTCCTTTTACCCAACCACAGATGAATTTTCAGCAAAATACAATGTAGGATCATAACAACTCGTAATGATTCATACAAGGAAAGGTACAAAAAGTACATGAAAAGGCAAGAATTTTATTCCCACAGAAAAATCGATACAACATGGGCATCAAATCGCCGCTGTCTGATGAAAAGCACGTATCTCCAAATAACTAGTTTTTCAAGAGCATGGGAAAACATCCATTACAAGATACTTGTTAAACAGACAGCCTGATTAAACATCTTTTCATTGGTCATATCAATGCACAATTCAAACAGAAGGAAGAGGTCATTCGGCGCATTTCATCTATGGTAAAAAATTCAAAATTGCCAAAAGTGGAGACAAGTGTTCGGACAGCGATGAAATGTTAGTTAGCCTCCTATCCAACACTTTATTTTAGGAACGGAAAAATCTGTGATCAAACATTTCCCATATTTTTTATGCAATACAAATATCTGATGTATGTCAATAATCTGTAATAAGTTTCACTCGTCTCGTTCCAAACACCAGTGTTTTCTTTCTTCTGTGGTACACAAGTTATTTTTCTATTTTAGGAATATTCCAGGTTCAATACAATTAAAGCTCAATCGACAGCATTTGTGGCATAATGTTGATTACCACAAAAATGTATTTCTGATCTTCCCTCCTTTTCTTAAAAAAAGCAAACATCGAGGTTCCAGAGAGGCACTTACAATGGAAGTGAATGGGGCCAATTTTTGGAGGGTTTAACGGCAGAAATGTGAAGCTTATAATTTTATAAAAGCACTTACATTAATTCTTCTGTTAAAACTCATGTATTATCTGAGCTGTAAAGTTGTTTAAATTGTCATTTAGGGTTTTAGGGTTTGTTGACATTACATAGTCATGGTAACAAAGTTGTAAAATTGGCTATAACATTACACAGAAAAGGTTAGTAAGTGATTTTATCATGCTAAAATCATGTTTACACACACATCCTTTATGTGTTGTGGCTATACTTTTGAAACGGTGAGTATTTTAATGTTCAAAAATTGGCCCCCATTCACTTCCAGTGTAAGTGCCTCACTGGAATCAAGATTTTTTCTGTTTTTAAATAAATGTTTGTGGTAATCAACGTTATGCCACAAACGCTGTCGATTGAGCTAAACTTGTATTGAACCCGGAACATTCCTTTAAGATGATTTTAGTGTGATTAAATTGCTTGCTAACCTTTTCTGTATTGTTATATCCAATTTTACAACTTCGTTGCTATGAAGACATAATGCCAAAAACCCTATAATCCCGCAAAGTTATAATAAAATTCCTTTAAAATCGTGGTTGCGTTTAGTGTTTGTGTAAGGGGTTACACTTTATAGTTAGGTTTGGGGTTCAGGTTAGGTGCTCAAATTAGGAAAAATCATTATAACATTGCTCATTGTTTCGTTTATTTCTCTCTATAGGAGGAAAAGTCATGCATTTTTGTTTGAGCCAACTCATTAGACGTCATCATTTGAAGTCGTTTGATGTCATCAACAAAAGATTGAGTTGGCTTTTCCCTGCATTGGCTTTTCCCTGCTCCCTATCAGAACAGATATGTGCCCCATTTTTGAGTGACCACCCACCAGTTGAAAACCACTGGTGTAGAGCATAAACGTGGAAAGACATCTTTCAGAATTTGAACATTTCATTCTCTGTACAAGTAGAGGTTGCAGCCCTGACCCCAGTCTTCGCCTTCACTTCAAGTGTGTTTGAAGAGAGAAAAATGTGTGTCCATCACTTCCGTGATTAGCGCTGGAAACTGCTGATTGCCTCCAAGTACTTAACCACCACCGATGGCTTTTATCCCACCACCCATGCCTATTACCCTCAATCTGTGCACCATTAGTGAAGCACACAGAGACAAGAAGGCTAGATTCGCTGGATTGTCTCTTCCTCTTATCTGATTTTTTGGGTTTGCTTTGGTTTCACACATCAGTTGCATGCATATCCATTCACCTGCCGTTTGGGAAGGCGACTGGGCCTGATCATCTTTAATCCACCGAGATTAGATTGAAGTTCGACGGGGTCTTGAAACAGGTGTAATGCTTGGCGCTTTCATCTTGCAAGATATAATTAAAGGGCAGATCACAAATCAGGACAGTCTGGTAGAAGCTGCTTTGCATGCAACACTGGAGAGCTTTCAGTTTTTTCCTCTTTAAACGCAGATGTCCCGTAGTCATTGCTAAACTGAGAGTCAAATTTTAATACTGATTTGACCTACTTCTCTTAACATGCACTCTGGTGTTGTCACTGACGTCAGTCGGTAGCTCTCACAGGAAGTGCTGCACACAGTCTGTGATCCCGTCATGCGGAAAAGAACTAGTCTCAGGTGTAAATTTGACTCAGAAGGGGGTGTAAAGAGTTTAGCAGGTCAGGCATATTTTAACACATTTATGGCATTTTCCACTGCACGTTACGGTTCGACTCGACTCTGCTCGCTTTACTTTTCTGAGCTTGCTTTTCCACTGCAGTTTAGTGCAGCCTCAACGTGGGTGGGATTATAGGCTGATCGTCATAGTTGCGTCGCCCCATCCAGCTCTTGTCGGATCCTCTCCTCGGCTATTAACGAGAGGAACGTCTGCACCTCGTTTATTGACCACGGCGTGGTTTTGCGCACAGCCATTTGTTTTTACAATTCGAAAGTCGCGTGAACAAATGATACTGCTATCGCTGTTGCTAACTTTAAAACTAGCGGGTTGATGTCCCATGTTACAAATCCAGCGACGCTAGTAGTGACGATTCTCTCTGACCAATCAGTGATCTGCAGGGTTTTGACGTCACATTTAGTATCGGCTCGGCTCGCTTGGAAACTCGACCGAGGTGGTACTAAAAAGGACCAGGTACCAGGTACTATCCACAGTGGAAAACCCCCAAAAAGCAAGCAGAGTCGAGTCGAGCCGTATCATGCAGTGGAAAAGCCCCATTAGATTCCTGTTTGTCAGTGACCTAATATCCCACTTTCAACTGCAATTTTACTCAAACGTAAGCCACCGGAAACGTATGCCCTTTTAATGGGAACAGCATCATCGTCGACATGAAATGACGTTCGCATTGCATAAAACTTGCATTATGTGATAAGTAACAGAATATTTAGAAATGAGAAATAATGTAGGATGGGACTTTGGGGATTTGAATTTGATGGGAACATGTTTAGCAATAATATTAATACTGGATAATAATATTTTTCCCTGCCTACATGACCTGAACATTTTTCAAAAGTTTATTAACATTTTAACGAAAGATTATGGAAACATTAAAAAAAAAAAATAACTGTTGAATTGTGCACAATAAGACTAGGGACATTTATTAAGACAGTTTTTCATTTACTTCAATGCATTTTGCAGAGATGTTGCCAAAAGTGAGCATTAAAGACTACACTTTTCTAAGATTTTTCTTTACATAATTTTTTTGTGTGTGTTTTTCTTGCGAATCGAACACATAACCATTGCTCTACCAGTTGAGCTTAAGGAACGCTGTATTTTTCATACTGAATAGAGAACAAAATCTTCATCTTGTCTTTAAAAGCACAACTTCACACTTTATGAAACTAATATATAACCAAAATCATACTGTGTGAATTTGCTTCTTCGTGATATAATTTGTTTTATTGATTGACGTCTTTGTTTATTCCCCCAGAATCCGTCTCAGGTGGGCACGGCCCTACAGGTGTTTTATAATCTCGGCAGTCTGAGAGAAACCATAAGAAACGTTGTAGACGGATACCGAGCGTCTGTGCAAGAGAACGTCGTAAATGCTCTGGACATTAAAGTTCTCACTCAGCCTGCCAACACCAGAGGTATGTAGTTTAGTGCATTTACAGCTGTGTTTGAATATGGTTAATGATTTGTGTTGTGTTTTAGCATTTGTTTTTTGTGTCTGCTGCATTCAGGTGCTCCTGGCCGAGCCATCATGCCCACTCCTGGAAACACGGCTGCGTTTCGCGCTGCTCTGTGGACAAATTTAGAGAAGCTAATGGACCAGATCTGTGCCGCGTGTGCTCAGGTGTGCAAACATTAGCAAACTAACACGGATGTTTTATTTGAAAAAAATACCCTAAATTCCCTAAATTCCATTAGGTAAAGCAGCAATAACTCACAGATGGCCATGTTATTAAGTCCCTATATATTTTTGTGTTCACTTTTAAAACCGTTTAAAGTTTAGTAGTTTGTAAATGCTCAGTTGATATTTTGGCTGACTTTTAGTCATGTTCCTGAACAGGTTCAGCACCTGCAGAAAGTTTTAACCAAAAAAAGGGACCCAGTGACCCATGTGTGCTTTATTGATGAGATCATCAAGGTGAGAGGATATTTATGATATGGTGTGTATTGTTTCATTCATTTTTACATATCGGTTAATCTCACTAAGGAATGCACAGGTCATATTTCAAATGTCATCGTATGTTTTACAATAAAATTATTATACTTTGCAGATTAAAAAGGGACATAAATTTTTTTGGGTACTGAGACATTTTAATGACCAAGCACATATTCTCATAACTTTAACGTGAAAAATGTGACTGTAACACAGTACTCTAATTGTCCTGTCCGGATTGTTATTCTTTAAAAAAAAAACAACAAAAAAAAAAAAAATTATAAATATATTTTATTATTATATTATTTATTTTTTAAATGAAAATGTACTTTAGCATTTAAGTATATTTTTATTAGATGTAATAAGAATATTTAAATGATAAAATTAATATGTTTACAAGTTTTTATTTTTTATTAATAATTATTAATTTATTATTTTTGCCTTTTAGATTTTGGAGTGAAATAATACATGTTCTTGACTGTTTGTATTTTATATATTTTATTTATAATTTTTTTATTTTAAAATGAAAATGTTCTTTACAATTTATATAAATATATATATTATATATATATATATATATATATATATATATATATATATATATATATATATATATTATTTATTAATATTTATTAATGTATTATTTTTGCCTTTAGATTTTGGGGTAAAATATGACCTGGACATGAGATTCATCCATATAATGTTTGTGTTTGTGTGTGGGTTGATTGTGTAATAGTTTTGTATCTATGCATATACAGCAGCATGTAAGTTTTACAAAGTGGACTTTTGAAAAGAATGTGTATGAAAAGCTATCCAAAGTATGAGTTTGTCCTTGATATGTAGTGATTTATTATAAAGTTAGTGTGTGTGTGTGTGTGTGTGTGTGTGTGTGTGTGTGTGTGTGTGTGTCCTTGCCTCTGTCTGGCCAGTGTGTATAGCCCCTGCTGGTTCACTTGCTGGTGGCACATTAACAGTAAATGACATCCTAATTGGTGTCTGCAGGTGTCTTAAACCCTCTGTGACAAGGTTATCAACACCACACACATGCACACATATATCCATCATATATCCAACATCAGGCATTTTTGACCAGACAGTAATGGGGCACTTTTATCTACATTCTCTGATTGGCTCTTGGTGAGTTTGTGATGGAGCAGGAGGGTGTGTTTGTGCACTTGCCATCAGAGTGACAGGGACATGTGGAGTGCGTTTCTCCTCTGGTGTCCCGGTATCTGTGGCTCACCATTCCATCAATGGTGAATTTGGCTAATTACAGCCTGTGATTCCGGAGCTATTTTGTGCTAAATGAGGGCTCAAACTGTGAGAGATCAGAGTAAAGAGTGGTAAGGGAGGGTGCTAAGATTTTACAGATGGGTTTTAAAGAGAGAACATAATGCTGGGAATTAAAACTGAACTGTTCCCTAATGTGTGGCATAGAGTAGGATATCTGATGCAGAATTGTGACTTAGGGTATGTTTGCATGCAAATATTCTAGATGCATAGAGCAGGGTTTTTTTTAACTTCCTGAAAAAAAGTTAAAACCAAATATTTTAACGAAATATGATGGGGCCTCGTGAGCGACCCCCTTCCTAAAATAAATATATTTTCAAGTATAAAGATCCATTTATTAAGTGTGATAGTACAGTTGAAGTCAGAACACTTAGGTTGAAGTCATTAAAACTCATTTTTTAACCACTCCACAGATTTAATATTAGCAAACTATAGTTTTGGCAAGTCGTTTAGGACATCTACTTTGTGCATGACACGAGTAATTTTTCCAGCAATTGTTTACAGATGGATAGTTTCACTTTTAATTGACTATATCACAATTCCAGTGGGTCTGAAGTTTACATACACTAAGTGAACTGTGCCTTTAAGCAACTTGGAAAATTCCAGAAAATGATGTCAAGCCTTTATCTTCTGATAGGAGGTGTACTGAATTTGAGGTGTAACTGTGGATGTATTTTAAGGCCTACCTTCAAACTCAGTGCCTCTTTGTTTGACATCATGGGAAAATCAAAAGAAATCAGCCAAGACCTCAGAAAAAACAAGTACAGACTTGACCTCTACAAGTCTGGTTCATCCTTGGGAGCAATTTCCAAACACCTGAAGGTCCCACGTTCATCTGTACAAACAATAGTATGCAAGTATAAACACTATGGGACCACGCAGCCATCATACCACTCAGGAAGGGGACGCATTCTGTCTCCTAGAGATGAACGTAGTTTGGTACGAAAAGTGCAAATCAATCCCAGAACAACAGCAAAGGACCTTATGAAGATGCTGGAGGAAACAGGTAGACAAGTATCTATATCCACAGTAAAACGAGTCCTATATCGACATAACCTGAAATGCTGCTCTGCAAGGAAGAAGCCACTGCTCCAAAACTGCCATAAAAAAGCCAGACTACAGTTTGTAAGTGCACAAGGGGACAAAGATCTTACTCTTTGAAGAAATGTCCTCTGGACCGATGAAACAAAAATGTAACATTTTGGCCATAATGACCATCGTTATGTTTGGAGGGAAAAGGGTGAGGATTGCAAGCCGAAGAACACCATCCCAACCGTGAAGCATGGGGGTGGTAGCATCATGTTGTGGGGGTGCTTTGCTGCAGGAGGGACTGGTGCACTTCGCAAAATAGATGGCATCATGAGGAAGGAAAATTATGTGGATATATTGAAGCAACATCTCAAGACATCAGCCAGGAAGTTAAAGCTCGATCACAAATGGGTCTTCCAAATGGACAATGACCCCAAGCATACCTCCAAAGTTGTGGCAAAATGGCTTAAGGACAACAAAGTCAAGGTATTGGAGTGGCCATCACAAAGCCCTGACCTCAATCCGATAGAAAATTTGTGGGCAGAACTGAGAAAGCGTGTGCGAGCAAGGAGGCCTACAAACCTGACTCAGTTACACCAGTTCTGTCTGGAGGAATGGGACAAAATTCCAGCAACTTATTGTGAGAAGCTTGTGGAAGGCTACCCAAAACGTTTGTCCCAAGTTAAACAATTTAAAGGCAATGCTACCAAATACTAACAAAGTGTATGTAAACTTCTGACCCACTGGGAATGTGATGAAAGAAATAAAAGCTGAAATAAATCATTCTCTCTTCTATTATTCTGACATTTCACATTCTTAAAATAAAGTAGTGATCCTAACTGACCTAAGACAGGGAATGATTTATATGATTAAATGTCAGGAATTGTGAATAACTGAGTTTAAATGTATTTGACTAAGGTGTATGTAAACTTCAGCATTCAACTGTATATGAAGTATGATAGTGTGAAAGTCTTGTTTCCAAAATTAATAATAGAATAATGGCTTTTTGTAACTGTCCTAAAGTTAAAAAAAAAAAAATATATATATATATATATATTCTGGCAAAATATTTATTTATATTAAATTGACAGCGTATCTTTATACCCACTACTAATGTAATGTTTGGTGAACCTGAAGAGAAACATTTTCAAATTAATTCAAATTTATTTATATGGCGTTTTCACAGTAATTATTGTTTCAAAGCCGCTTTAAGAGAATAGTGCCTTAAAAACCCCATGCAAAGCAGATTTGTTTATTCATTTATTTTAAGTCTGACAATAGAATTAAATAATTGTAAATAATCCCATGATTTCCGACCATTCTTTAGAAATCAGAATGAAACAGTAATAATATATAATTCAGTAAATGTGTTTAAAATGATTGCGTTAAGCATATCTAATTCATGCCTTATGTTAACACGTTAACTTTGACATCTCTAAAAAACACAATTTGTCAAATCTTTTTTCTCTCTCCAATTCTCAATTTTTTTTAAATCTCTTTCTTGATTTAATGTTTGATCAGTCTACAGAAAGTTTAGACATTGTTTACACAAAACTGGAATATAAAAACGCAAAATAACTTTTTACTTCTGACATCATAACGGGATGTCGCTCGCTGTCTTAAACTCAAAAGCCCTTTACAGTATAACTTTCTTTTTTTTCTATTCTTTTGCAGTACAATACTGAAAATGGGCTCAATAGGCTTAATTTTCTTTTTGCAAAATGCAGAACTATTTTTGTCTTTGGATTCTGGGGTAAAATATGACTCTAAAACTTGAAAGTATTTGCGAAAGTTCGACATTCTTACACAAATAGGATTAGAAAACACAACTTATTTTATTTTGTTTTTTACACTTTTTTACATTATACTAGTATTCCATTCAAATGTAGTTGATCTGTGTTAAATTTACAGTCTCTCTCTCTCTCTGTTGGTATTCCTCTCGTTTTCAGTCATTAAATAGTTTCATTGGCTTCTAATCACCTCTTGGAAATCGAGATTTTTGCTCAGAAGATTGAGGTCTGCAGAAATGGAGAGGGCAGGTGTGGGCGTTTCCATGGCAACACCTCCCCCCCCCCCCTCCCTAACAGCACCTCTTTTCTTTGTTCATTAAAAAAAAAAAAAAGGTAGATTTGAATGTGGTATTGCAAGATCTGGCCACTTTTCTCATACTGTGATTATGTCAGAAGAAATGACATCTCTTCAGCACAACGAGGAGAATAAAGGCAGCGCTGGTGGAGTAGTGTCACATCATTTAAATTAAGTACTTCAGGGAATGCAATTTTCTCATTTTCAGTGTCTGAAGGAAACAGTCAAGGACTTTCAGTACTGAGGGACAATATGAAATTGAAACCACCCTGAATGATTGGCAGAGTGTCACTAAGCGCTCAAACAGCCATCAGCTGTACATTAAAGAGTCACCCATCAATGAAAAGGCCTCATGAAAGACGTTGCAGGGCGATAACTTCTCTTTAATCCCCAGAAAGCCTGCAAAAAGCAGTTTAAATTTCCATAGTGCCTTTGAGGCTTCAGTTTAGCAGGGTGACTAGTAAAGGAGACTCATATGCCGTATAGAAAAGCATATATACAAGAACTTTGTGCCCGAGTCGATGTATAGCTCCAAAGAGCTGTGGTCGGATTCCCTGGAGATGTGAAAAGGTGGGTGAATGCCATGTTTTGTGTTTTTTTTTTTTTTTTCTGCCTCCGCTTTGAAAGCTGTTGTTTTCAAACTCCCACAACCTCACACCTTTATTTGTGGCACAAAGCACCCCCCCCCCACACACACATCCATCGGAAAGCAAAACTGCAAACCGCCACATTTAACAGTTACACAAGTAAAGCAGACCTTCCCGCTTGATTCCCAGCTGTTTTTATGGAGCAAACAAGCCTTCTGGCTCTCAGGCCTGAGAGATCTCCACTGACGCCCATCTTGTTCACTTCAGGTGTCATAAATGTGAAATAAAACTCAGTTCAAAAGAAAAAAAGCATTTGCTCGAAGAACTGAATTATATATGAACAAAAAAAGAAAGAGAAGCCAAGAACGGTTGTATCATGTCATTGATTATGGCACTGGACTGCGTACTGTAACCAGTACACTAAAAGCTTTATTAGGGGTAAAATTGTTTGGTGTGGTGGAAATGACGCCACAACTGTAAAACAGTAAATAATTTTCACTCAATAAATATTGAAATGGTTTGTGTATTTCATTTGTTAAGATGATCATAGTTTTAAACATGCAATAATTTTATTGCTGTTAGTCAAATAAAATAATAATAAATTCATCGCAATTAATCGCATGATTTTTCATTGTTAATCATGATTAATAAGTGCAGAAAATTTACTCTATATATACTTCTGTATTTAGTTTCTTTCTTAGAAAAGAAAAAAACTTTAACCGTTTTATTAAAAATTTTCAGACAAAGTATTCCACAGTATAAAGAAAGAAATGCACTAAAATAACACCAATTCAAGTAACATTAAACATTAATGAACTAGTTCCCATTAATTGCAATGGGCATTAAATCTCTTAAACCCTATTCCTCCATAATATTAATAATGGTTATTCACGAGGGGCCTGGGTAGCTCAGCGAGTAAAGGTGCTGGCTACCACCCCTGGAGTCACGAGTTCGAATCCAGGGCGTGCTGAGTGACTCCAGCCAGGTCTCCTAAGCAACCAAATTGGCCCAGTTGCTAGGGCAGGTAGAGTCACATGGGGTAACCTCCTCGTGGTTCACTCTCAGTGGGGTGCGTGGTAAGTTGTGCATGGATGCCGCGGAGAATAGCGTGAAGCCTCCACACGCGCTACGTCTCCACGGTAACGCATTCATTAAGCCACGTGATAAGATGCGCGGATTTACGGTCTCAGACGCGGAGGCAACTGAGATTTGTCCTCCGCCACCCGGATTGAGGCGAGTCACTACGCCACCACGAGGACTTAGAGCGCATTGGGAATTGGGCATTCCAAATCAAAATAAAAAAAATAAAAAATCAAAATAATGGCTATTCACTTTGCTACAGTAGTCTTGATACTGATTTTTAGTGTTGTCTCAGACTTTTGGACCCCACTGGATATATTATTAATATGTTTAAATTTTTATTGGTCTCTGAAAACATTCTTCATCTTG